>NC_084487.1:38820361-39132624 GCF_030035675.1 Rhineura floridana
TTGTTGGTACATGAAATGTATGGTTGATGATTACTGTCACTGAATTATTCAACATCACTTAATTTTTCTGCTAGATACACTGAAGTAATACTGGATCTTGAGATTGTTTTTCTAAGGATGTGTCTCATCTATCAGCTAGCAGTTGTGGAGAACAGCTTTAAAAATGTATACAGTATGTGCCACCGGCACCAGTGGAAGCCTGAGCTGTTTCCAGTGGTGAGCAAGGTGGTCATATCTCACCCCTGGTAACCACTTCAGCTGTTGCCATGCCCAAATTCTTAACAGGCCACACTTCCATACACCAGTCCTTGCTAACCCCCTCATAAGGTTCCACACATTGTCATTAACAGGATTAGTTACACACACTTGCATCCAGAGCTGTGCAAATATGTTAATTTCAGTTTCTCTCAATTTCTCATTTTCCCACTCTTAAGTTCAGTTCTCCACATTTCCACTTCAGTTTGCATTTTTTTAAAAAAAACTCCTCATGAAAATTCATGAGCATTTTAGTGCAAATTTCTGTACTAGAAAATTGTACTATTTTATACTATTTTCACTAATATATGTAATTCATGCACATTTTATATGCATTTTTGTACACATTCTTTGGCTGGAAAATTGCATTGCAAAATTTGGAGAAGTGCAAATTTCACAGGATGGCTGTGTTTCAGTTTGCATTTTGGTTTGTAAAGTACAAATGAGGTAGGTTTGCCTTTAAAGTGAATCAGTTTTCTCCCCCATCCCTAATTGCATCCTAGTTGCATAACTCAAGTTTAAAATACCTATAAGGTTAGGTTCAAACACCTAAATGGTTATATCTACACTTTAAGCTTGAATTAATTACTCCTTCTTCCCAGGGAATCTTGGACAGACTAGTGCTACTGAAAAATGCTGCCCCCCTTCAAAAATGGTCACTATCTGATTTGCAGATTGCAAATTTGGGAATGGTGATTCACTGATTTATTCAGGTTTGTGCGAGAAATTCTCCAAATGTATTTTGGGGGTGGGGTAAAAGGGGGAGTGAGAGTGGGCCTTACTATAAGCGACACTGGCAGAGTGATGTTTTTCTTTCTTCAGTTGTTTTCTTTTTTGATGCTGCTGCCACCACTTATAGTGGGAACAACAGCAGAGATCCTGTGGCAGCAACCCATCCACCATTTTGGTTCATGCACAATGCCTCAAATGTTGTGTCATTTCAGGATAGTGTGTGTGTGTGCGTGTGTGTGTGGGGCTACCACACAAAGAAGTGACTTCATACAACTGGCAGCAAAAACAAAAAAAGCTCCTTAAGTTCCGAAGGAAGGAAGGAAGGAAGGAAGGAAGGAAGGAAGGAAGGAAGGAAGAAGTTACTCCGTTGCCAGTAGGGAGACTTGATGGCCTTATAGGCCCCTTCCAACTCTACAATGTAGTGGTTCCATAATCTGACTCAGGTTTGCCTCAGTATTTTTAATTTATTTATGTTATGTGCTGCGGTGTCTGATGTAGAAAGATTTGTGCAGCAATGGTCAGAAGTGGTGTTTAATGTGGGCCAAGAAATAAATCTGGATATATTCTAGAAGGCTGCTTATTTATTTCTCTACAATGCCTGAGCAGATTAGTTCAGGGTTTTATATATAAATATTTGCTTTCCATTACCCTCTCCTTCTCCAAACTCTGAAGATAAAGAAATAATCTGTGGAAAAGTCTATCTATGATTTCTCCAAAAAGCAAAAACTAAAAAAAAGGCCAAATGTAGCTCTATATTCCCTCATTACAGAACTACACTTTAACAAGATTCCAGATCATGAGCAAAATGACTAAGCAATTGAATTAGCAATGATAATGACTAAGCAATGACTCAGTGGTGTGGTGTATAGGACTCAGCCTCCAGCATTTGTAACAGGGGAAGGAATCTGAGTCTCTCCAGATGTTGAATTACAACTCCCATCATCCCTGACTATTAGAAGTGCTGGCTAGGGCTGTTGGGAGTTGGAGTCCAACAACAAATGGAGGGTTACATGTTCTCCACCCCTGATCTAGCATTAAAAAGATCACAGTTAACAAGGACTGTGAAAGACCTCTTCCTGAAGGCTTAGAAAGCTACTGCCCATTTGGCTAGATGGAGCAGTGATCTCACTCAGTATAAGGCAACCTTGTAAATCTCTGTATAATTCAAACACGATACTGAATTATTAGTTTATTACCAAAAGGCACTGTCCCTTGCTTTTCTGTTAGGTCAGGCTAAGACAAATAGGAACTGTATTTCTTGGTATTAGGACTTGCACTATGATATTTTGAAAACAGTATTTGTGAAGCTGTTTTATGTATATTGATTATAAGGTTTGTGAGTTGATTATAAGATTTTGATTGTTCATGGTTTCCCCCCATGAATTCCTCTAGAATTCTGAGGTTTATAGTTTTGCGAAGTGCTGTGAATCCCATCAGAAATTTGTACCCTGCCCCTCAAAACTACAGTTCCAAGGATTGCCTGGGAAGCAGAAATGACAAAATCAAGTCTAGAGTGAGATATTACTCAGTAGTGTAGCCACTGAAATTGGGTGGGCAAGGGGGATAACAAATCTAAAACCACACAATATTGTATGAGGAACAGGTTATACAAGAAGTTATACAAGAGAAACTAAGTGCTTATTCAACGCAGCTGACCATGTGACAAAACTGCTCCTAGACTGTACTTCACTTCACAGGTGGTAGAAGGGGAATGTCTGATCCCACGTTGAAGAAATCCTTAGATCTTTTATCAGAAGCACAGAGAAGGAACGAAGCCAGGGGTACTATCTCCTTCTATAGGGCAAGTGAATTTCCCCAACTTCATTTACCCAGATATCACAGTTGCAACATCTGTCGTGGCAGGAGTGGCCGACATGGCAGAGCTCTGGAGTTGCCCTTCTGACACCTGGGACGGGCAGTGCTGGGATGGGGCAGACTGGCAGAGGCATCAGAGTCAATATGCAACTGCTGCCAGGGCATCTGTGCACCCCTGATCTTGCTGCTGCTCTGCCCTGCCCACATGTAAGGATAAAATGGTGAACTGCACGTTAAAAATGGATGTGAAAGCATCCAATCTCCTCCTCACAGCTGGAGCAGAGAAGAGGAAGAGGGTGGGGAACTCATAGCCATGGTGTATGTCTTTTTGTATTACTCCTGCAGAACTGTGTAGAGGCATATTTGACAATTGAGATGTATATTTTTAGGACTCACCCTGTTTTTGTGATCGTAATTTGTTTTAAACTGTTTTTAAATGTTGTATTTAAAATTGTTGTGACCCACCCTGGGACATTAGAGTGAAAGGCAGGGGAATAATAACAACAATGTTAGGACATAAGCAGTAGGTCAAAGTAAGGGGGAATGTCACAAATTGACATGTAATAAGTATATTCTAATATGTGACAGAAGCAAACCAAAGTGTGTGTGTACTCCCAAAACTAGTTAGTTTTTCTATTCAATTAGTTGGTTTGTCTATTCAGTGTCTTGACATGGAAGACGTTTTGTACTCCAGAGCACAAACCATAGCTTGCTGCTTACTTTGCAGAACAATATTAAACCACAAAGCCTGTGTGCAAACATACAAAATGTTATACAAAAGTTGCCAGCGCTAAGCATCTGCATGTGAAGCTGCTCCTGAACACAGCCTGTTCTGAGGACTGTGGATTCTGCTTGAGTAATGCGCACACTGTCCTTTAGCTAGGGGTATAGTTGTTTGGGGTCTTGGAGGAGGATCTTAGATCCTGTGTTTGGGGGGGGGGAGCAGAGTCCTAGCAGGGTCCCTAGGTCTCCAGCATTCTTCCAGTGAATCATGCTTCCTTGTCCTTCCCTAGTGATTGGAGCCAATGAGAGTGAAAGGAAGTGAGTCAGCCTCTTTCAGTAACTAACACTCTCCCCTTTCATGCTTATTGGCTCCTAGGGACGCCCATTTTGTGAGAGAAGTCATTAACAAGGATCTCATTCTCAAACCAGCAGAAAAAAAGGTGTATGGAGGGGGTGTGGCTGTTTCTATCATGAAGGGACCCTGCACTTCAGAATTTGCCACTACACTACTGTCTTTAGCCAAGGAGGTCTGGAACAGGGAAGCCAAAACTGGATAGAATTGTGTGGCTCCTAAGTGGCAAATAAGGAATGGAAAGCACGGCCCCATATGCACTCTACATTTAAAGCAGTATGCTACCATTTTAAACAGTCCCAGAATCCTGGGAACTGTAGTTTGTTAAGGGTGCTGAGTTTTTAGGAGACCTCTATTCCCCTCACAGAGCTACAGTTCCCAGAGTTGCCCTGGGAAGAGAGATTACTGTTAAATCACTCAGGGAACTGTGGCTCAGTGAGGGGAATAACAACTCTCAGCACCCATAACAGACTATACTTCCCAGGATTCTTTGAGGCAGCCATGACTGTTTAAAATAATCTGATACTGCTTCAAATGTATAATGCAGATTGGGCCTATATTAAGATCAAACAGGATTATCTATCTATCACATGCATAGGAATGGACATGGGCAGAAAAACAAGAAGTGCTGAAGCTGATAAGAGTGGAAATAGGGTGAGAAAAATAATAGCCCTCTTTAAAGCAAGAAGCAATTCATGAAAATCAAGGCTGTTAGTTTCTTTGCTTGGCCACCTGGTGTCCTCCTTGCTCTGTGCACTGGAAGAAGGTAAAAGGAGGGGGAGATCTTCATTAAGAGAGGCCATATAAATGGAGCAGAGGCCTGAAGACCATGAAACCCAACTTGTTCACATTTATTGCTATACTACAATACACATTGAAGTCACCCACCCCCAACCTTCAAAGTTCAGTTCAGTAATTATTCTGCTTTGACAAGATCTTATCTTTCAATCACATATCTAACCTGCTTGGATCACAGCTCCATTTTCAAGGTACAGTGCTGGATTAACAGTATGTCAGAGAGATAACAACTTCAATAACATTTTTTCACATCCCTCTCTATTAAAGACATCCTAGAAGAATAGATATCAGAGATGGGACAGACCTGTAGGTTGCCTAGTCCATTTCCATGCCAATTCAGGATGTGACTGTACATTTACTATAGCTTTTGACCATTTTAATGTTTAAAAGTGCATTGCTGTAGAGACTCCTACAATTTCTCTTAAGAGCATATTCTAGATGAATAGACCAAAAAATTAAGAAGCATCTCGTGCTTTTAAATATTTAGGTTTGACCCTTTCTATCATGGCAAACTGTTCTTGTTCAATGATTATTCTATGGATTCCTTGCCTCCTAGAGTTTGAGTAGGAAAAAAGAGCAGGGCATCAATTTGATAGCCAGTACAACCCCTTTCCTTCTGACTAAATCAACAGGGTGTGCATGGCAGACAATAGGACTCCTCTCCTGGTTCACTTATCAGGGTTTGCACTGGCTGAGAATGGGGGTGGGTGGGTTAGAGGACACTTAGGACAGCCTCAGAGACACAAGAGCTTTCCCAGCCTGGGTTCCCCAAGTATTCCTTTGGTTATAAAGCAGCCTTTCCTAATATGACACCCTCCAGATGTAGCTGGACTCCAATTCCCACAATACCTGACCATCGGCTATCCTATCCAGCAACATCTGGAGAGTAGCACTAGCTTGGAGGAGACTGGTGTAAAGTTTACAGTCTCACAGCTGGATCTCTCTTAGACTCCCTATACTTCTCTGAAAGGTAGAAACATTTGTTTGCCTCTTCTGGATTGCTTTTATTATATCTAATGATTATATACTTACCAAAGGATCACCCCCAACGGGTACAGACAATTTCTCTTTGAAACTTTGAACACACTCTGTGCTTAACCCCTTGTAGGGATTTGTGTTTGCATGTTTACTTACATCATTTATTAGAACATTTATATCCTGCCCTCCTGGCATAAATATATGCAGCTAACAACATATAGTAATTATGATTTCATTTTTTTTCAAAGTATAAAACTATTACAAAAGGGGCAGGGGCAGCAGTTAAAAAATCAGAAACGCTGTCTACTTGCCAGCATGAAGTCATCCTACCTAGGGTGGGAGCGTAGCTGAGTGGAAGAAGAGAGAGGGCCTTTTCAGTGGTTATATCTAGATTGTGGCATCCCCTGCCCCACTGAAGTGCAAGTGGCCCCTACACTTCATGGTTGGGAGGGAGGCAACTGCACTTCACAGGACAAAGGCTTCTGTAATCTGGATACAGTCACTGAGAAGGCCCCTTTTCTTCTCCCACCCAGCTATGCCTCCACCCTAGGCGTGGCATAGAAAAGAGCCTCTCCTTCTGATCTTAGACAGCAGACAGGATGGTACAGAAGGAGGCAACCCCTAAGGTATCCTGGATCTAAGCTACTTACAGCTGTATGCATGAATAGGTGCGTGTTTGTGTTTGGGGAATGGCTGTGCTTTGCATGCCGAAGGACCCAGGTTCAATCCCCAGCATCTCCAGTTGGGCTGGGAGAGAACCTTGCCTGAAACCCTGGAGAGCTGTTGCCTATCAGTATAGACAACACTGAGCCAGATGAACCAATGGCCTGACTTAAGGCAGCTTGAGAGAACAATTTATGTACTTACCTGAGGTACTCGTAGAGTCCATACATAGGCAAAAAGTCAATATCTGACAGGAACATGTATGGTGTGCTGATATGTTTCATTGCCACATTCCGTAGAAGGTTCACTGGATAGAACTGGCCCTCCTTGTACACAATGTGATAACCAACATTGTGACGGCTCATGAGGACCTCAGAGCCTTGGGCATAGCGCAGAAACTGCTGTGCCTCTGCATCAGAAAGATAAAGCGCCAAGCTGATTGGTCCTTCCCAGTGTTTGCAGATGGCTTCAAGCATCTGGAGCCTAAGAGGAGAAAGGGAGGGTCAGAAAAGGTAAGCTTCTACTGCTGGAATGCCCCCTTTTTTGTCTTAGATTCTATATTGGGCAACCTATATGCAAATATTTCCACATTCGCAACAACATTAAGTCAGAAGACTGCTGCGCCAAATTAGAGATTTGTCTTCATGACTTGATGGAAGCTTCAAAGGCCAACTGAAAAATCGTATATTGCAAGTTTTTGTTAGACAGAATGGAATTTTAATTTTCAAGATTTTTGTCCCACCACAGAAAATAAGGAAAGGGCAGATGCAGCATACAAGCGTCCATGGAATTCTGGGAAAGACAAAAATCCCCTTTAGTATTTTGAAAGAATGAAAACATCTAAGCCACAAAATAGGATGGGATGAATAATTACTTCTCTGTTTATTATGCCCACAAACCCTGAATGAAATTTCCAGCCAGCATTGTGAAAATGCTGAAGCAAGACAAATTAGAAAGCAAAATAAGTCTGGATGCAGAAATTCTTCAGATAGTGAGAGAGATTGTGTTTATGAAAAGGAAGAGTTTGTGGTAAAAGACTATGAATCACAAATATATCTCAAGCAGAAAGGAAAAGGTTCGAAATGAATGTTTAACATTTGTTTCAAAAATGTGTCATGGACCTTTAAAAACAATGCAGTTAATTAATACCACTGATACTTAATCTGAACACCTGCTCAGTCCATCCAGAAACCATTTCCATTCTTATTAGATTCAATTAAAAGGAGTGATTATGAAGATGTAATGCCTGAGTGTTCCGATTACCGTCTGTGCACTTGTTGTCTTCAACTAAGCTATCATCGCTTCCATTCTCCCCTATTTTGCTTTGTTATTATCTGGGTTGGAAACCTAAGGCATGCGTGCTGATAGTGGCCCACTTTGTTTCAGACAAAATGCAGAACTATAGTTTAGCACAGGTGTGGGGAACCTTTGGCCTTCCAGATGTTGCTGAACTACAATTACCTTCATCCCCGACAATGGCCATACTGGCTGGAGCTGATGGGAGCTGTAGATCAGCAACAACAGGAGGGCCAAAGGTTCCTGTGCTAGTTTTACAGGAATAAACCTGCTCAAGCCTCAGGCATGAGTGCTCTCCCTTCCTCTCCTGGCATGGCTGCAAGGAACAGATTGGAAGCATTTGATTCTCTGTTTATTCTAATTACAGTTTGTTGTTATGTCCAAATGCGGCAAAACTGTGGTTGGTTTAACGAAACTAGCCGAGATCAAAAGCCACAATCAGAAACTATAGTATGATCTTGGCTTCTTTTAATAAACTATAATTTAATCTAGTTTGGTTGTAACTATGGTTTCTGATTTTGGCTCTCTGGTCCTGGCTGATTTAAGTAAATCACAGTTTAGACAAACTACAGTTTCATCCAGTTTGGACAAAATGAAGTTCCTCTTTCAAAAAGCCTTCCTTTTTCAACAAGCCTTTTAAGTAGAGACCTTATCCCATTCTGCGTCTGTGTTGGAACTGCTTTTTAATATGTTTTAAAACCTTCTTTTTAAATATATATATATATATATATATATAAAGCTTTTAAAAATGTTTTTAAATATGTTTCATTTTAATATATTTTAATGGTTGTTTTGTTTTAATATATTTTAAAGTCTGTTTTTATGATGTAGTAAAGGATTTTTAGTGCTTTTGTTTGCCGCCCTGGGCTCCTACTGAGAGAAAGGGCGGGATATAAATAAATAAATAAATAAGTTAGTTTAAACCAGGAAGCAGATGCTTCCAATTTCCTCCTTCTTGCAGCCCCAATGCAGGAGGGGAGGGGAGAGAGCTTGTGGCCAAGCAGCCTTGTTCTCTCAAAAACACTGGCTGTTTCGTTGTAATGCAATAATAATGTAATATGACCCTGCAGCTTGCTATGTTCACAGTCCTAATATTGCTCCTCACGTCTGCTGAGAAGCAGGTCCCTTCCATTCTCCAATGGCAGCCTTTTCCAACCTGGTACTGTCCAAAGGTTTTGGACTACAGCTTCCATCAGCCTCAGCTCTGCTGACTGGGGCGGACAGAAGTTGTAATCCAAAACATCTAGATGGCACCAGATTGAAGAAGTTGGTAAACTTGAAAGAGACTGCTCACTGCTACTGAGTATTGCTCCATTCATTACAATTATGTTTTCTGCTAAGGAAAGAAGTGTTTAGCTATACTGCTCAAATTTTTTTATTAGTTTTCCTTGGCTCTATGAAACTGTAGTACTTCAGGGAGCCCTAGTTAGGTTACTAATATTTACTTAGGACATTTATTGGTTGTTATTAAGTGATCAATTCACAAGGAGTTGAATTTATATTGAATTTCTGTTTCAACATCCACTCTGGCAGTTTATCACCGATTTAACTCCATGAACTTCTATTGGATGTGTCCGTAGTGTTGTTGAGCATACATTTGACCAGACATTATTTGCTGTTGAATGTTTATATGTTGGATGCTCATTAATGCTTTTCCCCTTGGAATGCTTAGAAAACTCAAGGTGCGGGTTATGGTAGAGTGTAACTAATTCTGCCTTCTTGGATAAAAAGTGTAGGTAGAGTGCTCTTTAGAAATTCCCTCCTCTGATGCTCTCTTGTCAGTGCGAGTATGCAATATAACAACAACAACAACAGCAACAGTTATTGTTGTTTGTAAGTTGTACATTGCCTTTCCAACTTTAGGAAACATACAATAAAAACAAAATTTAAAGTATCAGATATCCTTAAAACAGTTCAACAGTATTCTTAAAAAACACAGCATAGTTCAGCAGCAACCAGAACCAGTCTGGATAAGGCATAATCAAGCAAACAACTGTCTTGGCCAAGCTTACTGGAATCAAACTCAGGGCTGCTGGTGTATTTTTCTCTAGTATGTTTAATGAAAATCTTCAGTTTAGAGCACTTCATGGATCAGTTTACAGCTCACACAAGATTCTGCATCTCCACATAGCATAACTAGGCATGACTACTCAAGGCTAAGAGTTCTCGCAGTAGTTAGACACCCCCCCCTTACAACCCTTAAGTAGGTTTGGGTGGGCTCTTTCCACTTGTGTGAGGGAGGTGTCACAGAACGTGTGCATGCGAGCGCTTCTCCTAGTTGGAAAAGTGGGGGCCAGATGACCCTCTGGGAAAGTTGTCTGTGTGTCTGGGGTGATGGTGGTAGTGGCACTTCATCGAGTTCCTCCTCCTCTAGAGGAAGTGCATTTAGCAGCTGCAGCTGTGGCAAAGAGGGGGATGGAGGGGAGAAGAAGGCTGGCTCCTGATCAGCCAGCATTCCCTCTGTTGTAACTGGAGCTAAGGGGGAGGAGCTGTCACTGTCAAAAGTGCTGAAGCCTTCTCTTTCAACACTTTCTTACTGCAAGCCACTAGGACCTTCCCCTGCTTCTTCATCCTCCTCCCTCCAGGTATGTTCCACAGGACTCATGACAACATTTCAACAAGACTCATTTCAACAAGCCTTTTAAGTTGAGACCTGTACTATGCGTCTGTGTTGGAATTGCTTTTTAATATTTTTTAAAAACAATATATTTTTAACCCTTTTAAAAAGATGTTTTAAAAGCTTTTTTTTTTTAAAAAAAGTTTTTTAAAGTTGTTTTGGTGTATTGTAGGGTCTGTTTTTATGATGTTTTGATGTGTTTTTAGCTCTTTTGTTTGCCGCCCTGGGCTCCTGCTGGGAGGAAGGGCGGGATATAAATCAAATAATAAAATAAATAAATAAATAATAGACACTTAACCCACACTTATGTGGCTGTTGAATGCAGAGTTAAAGTACTAAACTGCTGATGTTAAGGTAGATGAAGCTCCTCTGTTGTTTGAAAACATGGATACATTTCAGGGATAGGGATGTTGGAGAAATCTGTTGAAAAATGGGACTATCAAGCAGATTTCCTTCCATTCACCCATTCGACTTTCATCATGGCACAGACACTTGCTATGAGTGCTTTTCATCTTAATTCTCTATAACTTTTAAAACATGTGCACATTATACATAAATAGATGTGTAAACAGCTTTGCAATATAGGCTATTTACATATTCATTAATGTATAATTGCCATTGTCGTGGCAGATGCTTCAGTGAGTCTTTTTTTTCCTGAAGTGTTGTTTGTTGACTTTGCATAAAAGTTTTTTGTTGCTTGAGATAGCCTATATGAACTAAAATATGCTTCCTACCCTACTGTGATTTTTTAAAAAACAAACAATGGAATGCATATTTCAATATTCTTCTTTTTACATGGGAAGTAGTTATCTCTTTTGGTAATTGTAGACTTAATTTGTGCTCCTCAGTTAAACTCTGATCCACTTTGTCAAAGTGAGGGAACCATCTGGATTTGACTGCTCATTTTGGACCATCCGTCTATCTCCTAAATCTTTGTTTTAAAACTGTAATTGTCCTTGTCTCAGTCCCAGACAAACTCCCACCCCTCCAATTGAAGTTTGTTGACTCAACGGTTGTTGATATTTGCTGGTGGCAGCCTATATAAACTTACTCAGTCCCTTTGTACTGGGAATTTAAAACCAATGGATCACATCATTTATTGTTCTTTTTACATGGCAGGAATACATTGGCACAAAAAAGATTTCAAGCTGTCAAACACAAAATCATGTTTGCTACAAACATTTAAAACACAGATTAGCTTGAGTATTATGTTTCAGCAGATGAACACACACACAACCATTTTCTGGATTTATGGAACAAAATGTTGCAATAACAAATGACGTATGTGGTTAAGGGGCATTATACTGAGTTAAAAAAGTGCCTGTAAAATGTTTAATATGCCCAAAGCAATCCATACAATCCAGGTCCCAAAGAGGACAACAAGAACAGGGTCCTAACCATCTCTCCCTGATGCCTGAGGAAAACAAGACAGAATAACAAGTTTATATTGAATTATGAAATCAAGGTAGTGAGATAGGCTACAATTCTACCCCCACTTACTTGGAAGTAAGCCCCATTGAATTCAAAGAGTAGACATGATTAGGATTGCAGCCATAGATGGCTTTATGAAGGACCATTATCCACTTTGTTTTTAATGTGCCACAAGACCGTTGGAAAATTCATTAACTTCAAAAGGGAACAAATAGCGAAGATAATTGATTTGTCAATATATGTTGATGGCTGAGATACACACATCATACATGCTCTATGATGTATGTAAATATATATATATATATTTCCACATCATCAGATGATGAAATGGAAGACTTATGCAGTATAAACCAATTGCAGCAGAGCATAGAATATCAGACAAAAGTGCAAATGAATTCAGTATTTCCCTAGCTAAGATTCAGCAAATGAATGCTGGTGAGCTAAATCTGAACCTTGGAAGATGCCTGTGGCCCTCCAGTTGCCAACCTGGAGGTGAAAAGTGTGGAGAAAATGGCATTTGTGGCAACAGAATTTGCTGGCAAGCCATTCTCAAGGATGACTTGAGACTCCTCGGTATTCTTTCAGGAAAACTAGCTCCTGACTAGGTATGTGAATCCTAAGTGAAATCAGCAAGTCAAATGGCAAGGAACAACTCCATTGTAGAGAATATTGGGCGATACAAGCTTTTTTTGTATGTATAACTGAATAGTATTTTAGAGCAAAATGAAAAACAAAAGTAAAGAAGAGAACATTTCTGTGTAATGTTTGGCTATAGGGCAGTATACAAATGTAGTAAATAATAATAATAAATAAATAAATAGCTGAACTCTTGCCTAGTCACAGTCCTCAATCTTTGTTGCAAGAATACCTAGAGAAACCATAAAGATGTGAACAAGAGTTTGCTAAACCAAATCACCAAATCTTGGATTAATTTAAAAAGAAAAACTGAGCACAGCTAGACATTTTATTCTAAACCAGCAAAAAAGAACTCCCCACAAAAACCATAGATATGGCAGATTATCTTCTTTATCTCTCAAATCCCTATTACTAGACATCTCCCTATTAATATTTATATGAGGTACAAGAACATTTTTTTCAACACAGTAATCAAAGAAAATAGCATTTTTCTTTTTCCACCACTTTTCCTAAGCCGTGCAGCAGAAAGAAACATGTTCAAACCAGCAAATAAAAATTCTTATTTCTACATTAATAGCATTTCCCTGCAGTTCTAAGTGATCCTGATAGCATCCAATAAGCTTTCCTTCCCTAGATACCAGAGATTACTTTTGCTAGTCTATACCTGAATCATTATTTTCTTTATCTATTATTGAAACAAAGGTTATTATTGGGTGTGACACACAGTTAAATTAGAAACAGGGATCAATAGATAAGAAAAAAAGTCTGAAAGGCATATGAAAAGCTTTAGGTAACCAATGACAGGAATCATAAAAAAAAATACTGCTGTTAAGCAATATAACCAAAAACACAGTGGATTTCTCTTTTCTGCAACAGAAAGCAATCAGTCAGCATAGTTGGATGAAACCGATTTCAGGTAAAGCTCACAATTGCTTCACTGTGGCAATTGGGAGGGACATGAAAAAGTCAAGCGGAGTCCCTGGGACATACTGCAACAGATTACCTGCAGGAATGGAAGGATATGGAGTTAATACCTGGCTGGTATTTTATTGGCTCTCCTGGGCTTCAGAGCCTTCTGACCATCTCTGGCCTTGTGGAGATAGCTGTCAGAGTTGTCAAGGCCTGTTGTGGAGTGCAAGGATGCAGATGTACACTCTGCCTCCTCCAGAACAGCTAACCAGCAAAACGCTATTGCTGCTTCAAAGGAAGGTATTTCACAGCAATGATCTTTTACAGAAGGGGTTGCTGGAACTAAGTCCTGCAACAAATCATTCATGCTGCAATATCCTTTTCCTTGATGTTTCTTTATGGCCAGTTTCCCCATGGCCACGGTCACATATTTAATTCACTTTAACCATAATGTGCACAAGCTCTGATCTAGTGTGTGCAATTCAAGCTCTTCCATTTTACTCTTCTCTTAGTTGAGTGAGGAAACAAACCATGCACTAGGTGGCTTAGTGTCCTCTGAGCCAACAGTCATGGTTTGTTTTTCTCCAAACAAACCCCAAGCAATAGTTCAGAATGTAATGCAAAATTCTCCATTCCAGTTGGCTGGTGTGTTTTCCCGCCAACTAAGGGAGGAGTGAAGCGGGAGAACTTGAGCTGCATAAAGGTGAAAACCTTTTTAAAAAAAAAAAAATCTTCAAAGCTTTTAAAAATGTTTTAAAGTTGTTTTGTTTTAATATATTTTAATGTCTGTTTTTATGATGTTTTAAAGTGTTTTTAGTGCTTTTGTTTGCTGCCCTGAGCTCCTGCTGGGAGGAAGGGTAGGATATAAATCTAATAAATAAATAAATAAATAAATTTCAAAGCATTTGCAAGCTCACCAATCTTTCCTACTCTCTGCTATATTCTTGGAAAGAACAAGTACCATAGCATCATCTATTATTAGTATTTGCACCTCTCCTCAGCAGTGACAATAATACACAAAAATGGATGCAAGTGCATTTAATAAAGAAATTTAATAAAGAAATGGTTTAAAGAAGATTGCCAAAAAAACCACAACCCCACCCCTGAAAGGCGCGAGAGGAAATAAAATGGCTAAATGCTTCTTTGGTAGGGATATTATTTATTGATTTTAGCTGAAAGAGAGAATCTCCAACCCAAATCAATAAATAAAAACAGCTTACTAACATTGCGTGGAAAGATTTTTTTTCTCATATGAAGTTGAGTGGCTTCTCTTTTCTGAATAAAGGTGGGCACCCCCATCTTACAAACCAACACGTTCCCTGCATGAGTCCAAAAAAGTGAAACAGATGCTCAGTTGCTGCACTGTTGCCAGCAAAATGGCACTGAGCTACAGTTCATTCCTTTGAATTAAACATCCGGGAGGAAAAACATATACCTGCTCGTTGGGTTTTCTAATTCATCATGGCATTCACACAGGATTTTAGGTTCTTTTTCTTTGTCTAACTCAAAAGGCTTACATTTTTTTAAAAACAACAACACCACCCTAAGAAATGTTTTCCAAATCAAAAATCAATACAACAGGCACTGGTGAACATGGCAAATGATTACTGAATGTGCTGGATGCTAAAGCGGAGGTTTTTAAGAGCATATGCTTGTTTCTGAACCAACCAGTATACACTTAATCAGTCTGAGTTCCCAGGGTCTCCCTGTGGAGGAACACTGACCTTTCTGTGTAGACAACTAGAGGGACAGAGGTGTTGTGCATGTCTCATGTTACAGTATGCATGTGCTGTGCTGACTGCCTGTTTCTTTTGAAGACAAGCCTATTGCTTCCCAGAACAAACTCCACCAACAGCTGGGAGGAAGTTGGCTTGCAGATATTGGGACAGAGAGATCCTGATATTGCTTTTCAGATGAGATACTCCTGGTTTCTGAAAAGACTGATGCACATTTTCCTTTTCTTTTTATCATTAATTTTTATTCAAAGTTTCAAAAAACAAAACAGAACAAAACAAAAACAAATTAATAACTAATACAATAAAATAAAATGTTGACTTCCGATTTGTCACAGATCAGTTATAGATCTGTAATATATAACAAACCTGTCTCTTAATATATTACAAAATCACTTTCCTCCAATAGTTATCTTAATTAATCATCAAATCTCATTAACATTACTTTATTCTTTCCGCAAAAAGTCAAAGAGAGGCTTCCACTCCTTGAGAAATATATCCATCGATTTTTCTCCAAATAAACATGTCAATTAATCCATCTCATCAAGTCTGCTAGGTCCAGTAGTTTCAATAGCCATTCTCAGTGTTAATTCCATCTTCCATCTCCATCCTTGCACCCATAATAATCTTGCTGTCATAGTCATAGTAGTCATATAATAAAAGCCTGATAGGAATTTCTTTCATCACAAATATTTCCTTGCCATCAATTCCGAATGTACCACTGAAATGTTGTAAAGCTGCATCTCTGCTCCTCCTTTCCACAGAATGCACCATCACATCTCCCAAGAGTTTTTCCATTGTCACACATCTGGAATTAATTCTGTAAACTTTCTCCATTTCAAGTTCCATCAAATCCTTCCAATCCAGGAATTTTTTTGAACCGTTGATATCTTTATCTCTAATCTCTTCACCAATTCCTTCAAGGACAGCGCTGAATTCCAAACAGTGATATTTGTCTCCAGGATCCATCACAGCCATAAAATCCAAATCTTTTTCCAAGTCCATATTTGATATATCTATTCCAATCTCCAGGGCTTGAACCTTTCCTTTAATTTTTCTTTCATCTTCTTTTATTTGTCCAGCCGTATCTTTGGTCTCATCCACCTCCCCTCTCACAGAATCCTGAATTTCCATCAGCTCCTGTCTCATTTTGCCAAATTCACTTTTTATCTCTTGTCTGCTCTGTCTCAGCTCCTGTCTCACCAGCTTAATCTCATTCATTATTTTCTGAAACATATCTAAATAGAGAACCCCTTCCTGTACATCCAGGGTCTCAGCCACCTTCTTGATTGTCATTCTTAACTATCCCCAAGCAAAGAACAGTTTATTTCTTTTTCCAGTCACAAAGGAGTTAATCCTCCAAGCCTGCTGACATCACCCTCTAGACAGCACAAACCGCCTTATCTCTTATGTGTCCAAAAGTGCAAAACAAATTTAGTTCACAGCATCCAAAAAATTAATGGCATAAAAAGTAAGCAGATTCGTCAAAAAAAAAAAAAAGTAGACCAGAAAAAATAGTCTCAAATGTCATAAAATCAGATTTCCTCTTTAGATTAGTTGCCCCTCATCCGTTTATATCTTTAAAATGCTCAATTCCATGCCAGCTTTTTGCAATAAAAAACAAAGATAGGCTATTTCGATTTTCTTCCTCCTTAATTCCGTGTATATGAGAGAAAGTTATAACTCACCCAGGGATTCTTTGTTGCCGACCCTTTAACAAATCTCTTTTACTATAACGATAACAAAATGATAAGCGTAGATAGAAGAATGCTTGCCTGTTAGAATACGTTTTTCTTTAAAGAAAAAAAAATGTCTTGCTTAATCAGTTTGAGCTTGCTTGAAATTCCTGGCTCCGTCCGACGTTGCTGGCAGGTCCTTCGTTCCTAATGAATTCAAGTCCCCCAACAAACACAACGAAGCTTGTGGATAATATCTTCGTTTCTCCCTTGCCTGGGAGAAAGTTTTTACCAGTCAAAAAAAACCCTTTTGGCTGGTTTTAAAACTGAAAAAGCTTCCTCTGAGACGAGAGCTCGCCTCAGAGGCAGGCACAAGCTCAGCAATCCTTCCCGGAAGTCAAGACTGATGCACATTTTCGAGGCTGTTCTAAATCTCTGTATATACAGGGCTCTTGGGATGCAAGCAGCTTAAAAATCAAATTTGACAAGACAAAAATTGCTAGTGCAATAAAGCTTCTGCTCACAGGAAATTAGAGCATGCCCAAAACAAAATAAAGAAAGACAGAACAGCAAACATGGAAGGACAATGGCAGCTATAAAACAGGGGTAAGGAACTGGATTGGGCAGTAGGCCAGCTCCTTATCTCTACATACCCCTGCGGGCCAAGTTTGAGGGGTGGCCCTGTGTGCATGCTTTCCCAGCACTGACAATCTGCTGACAGCTGGCATTTGAGAAGTGCTGCTTAAGGGGCTTTGCAAGCATCAGCTGATTGGTGGTGCCTGGAAAGTCCCTTTTGTCCAAGACTCACCTTTATCTGTCCCACATATAACATCATATATGACAAAAGGTGTAGGGCAGGTGGGTGTGGCTTGGCCAAAACATCCTCATGGACCAAATGGGGAGGCCTGATGGGTGTAATTAGGGCCACTACCTGGAGGTTCCGCCTCTGCTGTAGGACAAAGAGCCTATTTAGTATAATTAACAGTGAGTTAAAAACAAGTGAACTATGTCATATGATGCAAAAGGTAAGGGAGAAATTACCTCGAGTCACCAATCAATGTTATCTGAGTTCTTTTCTTTCCTGACTCATCCCATGTTTTATGCTTATTTATACTTTTGATGTGTTTTAAGTGAACTACAATTGTTGAATTGGTAATGTTATATGGTAACATATCATAACGATGATTGCTGTATTTAAGTTGTCTGTCCTGTATAGAACTTTGAACATAAAGTATTTTTGGGAAACAAACTGATTAAGGTGCTGATCAGTTAAGTACCAAAAAGGTCAATTAGTCTAGTTCTGGGGACATAAGTTTCTCTACTGCATCTGAGCACTGAAGTTACCCACACATCATGCCCCTATTTCTAGACAGAACAGCTGTTGGTGCTTCCCACAAAGAGAAAACAAAACAGTAGTAATTTACTGTCAAAGAATCCCAAATGTCCTTTTTCACCACTGCTGCACAACCTTGCAAAATTTTCTTGAACTCATTAGCTGGCACTAATTGTATTTTCCAGAGTTATCTATGGGAGAATAAAATGGCTTTCCTTACCTGTCCATTGACAGCTGAGCCACCAGGGTTACATCAGTGTTGTCTGGGGCAGACTCATACTCATAGTGTAGAAAATACAGGTGAGTGCGGTGGACAGTGAAACGCTCCCGTCGAAACTCGTAACACAGGTCATCTTCATCCAACTCAGACAACTGTTTCTGAAGCTGCAGGAGGGGGTGGGGGAACAAAAAGCTGTAGTCAAGAGCCTATTTCTAAATCTCTTTTAGTGAAGGAGAACAGTTACTTAAAATTAGGTGCCTCACTAGTATTTTAATACTTTCATTCACTGCATTTACGAATACTCTCGCAGAATCCAACGTCATCCCACTTACAGATCCTAAAACAATCAGAAGGACTACCTGACATAATGCATATTTAACTCATACAACTCATTAACCAAGGATGTTACAGTGGCCATCAGCATACATAATTTTTTTAAAAAAGCAACGCAGGAGTTGCCTTAAACTGAATTAGACCACGGGCCTATCTAATTCAGTATTGTCTACACTGACAATAGTGTAGTGGCTTGTGAGGCATCCTTCCCTGGCTCTCCCTGTCAGGTTCCTACCTGCGCGTGGCTACTGCCTGTCTCTAGGCACCACCAGGGACTCCACCAGTCCGGACCGCTCTCTCTTATGGTTTCTCTCCCCGCTCTAGCACAGATCTCAACAGATCCCCCTGCTAGGCAACCACCAGTAACGTCCCAATACTAGTATTCCCAGAGACTCTGAATACTGGTATTGTTATTCTCTTCACCGCTGCCACCATTTGTTACAGTTCCCCTTCAGCCTTGGTCATTACCTTACCCTCCCTTCTGGTCTGTGAAACCCCAGCCAAGGATCAGGCCTTTGGTAAACCAAATTAAGTATTTATTACAGATAACAAAGCTAACAAGATTAACAAGATTTCTTCTTAAAGCACATAAGCATATGGTTTTACTCAATACTAATCCGAACTCCACCTCCCTCCTTCTCCACTCTCTCCTGTCAAACAACTCTCTAAACCCCACCAAGCAACCCACTCAGTTCTCTTCTCCCCCAGATTCCACTCTCACTCTTCCTTTTATACATTCAGCCATTTTAAACACTCAGCCAATCATCTCGCATTCTACTGCCCATTCACTCCCCCTCCTCTTTCACTCCACTTACCATGTATCTTCTAAAACAACAACACTTACCATATATACATTAATATAGGGCCATCAGCATACATAATTTTTTTAAAAAAGCAACGCAGGAGTTGCCTTAAACTGAATTAGACCATGGGCCCATCTAATTCAGTATTGTCTACACTGACAATAGTGTAGTGGCTCTCCAGGTTTTCAACAGGAGACATTCTCAACTCTACCTGGGGATGCTGTGGATTGAACCTGGGACCTTCTGCATGCAAAGCCGATGCTCTACCACTGAGCTACAACCCTTCCACTTGCACTTTGTCATTGGAAACTAGTCACAAGGCAAAAGTCTCACCTACAGTTTCTGAAAGAAGCTGAAGATTCACCATTGGGGAGTACATATCACCATCATGCCTTACTTGTGAACTTTCTGGAGACATCTGGGCTGGCAAATGTCTTCTATTATTTCATTTACTGGCAACAATTCTGCCTCTACCTCCATCTGTGCCCTTCTAGATTAGGTCTTGCTGCAGCAGGGATAAAGCAGCACTTACTTGCAGAAACCCTGTCTTGGCAGTGCACCAAATGCTCTGGTGTCTGATTTAGGGATATTTGAGCACTGTCATTAGCAGACTGCAAAAACCACATCAAAGGCTCCTGCTGCTGCAAGTCACCTTTCAAGAGCTTCAACAAGTGCCAGCCTCTGGCCATTCCAATGAAAGATCAAAGCAATGTGAGGATCAGACTGCCCATTCTGTACTGAAAGCATAAAATGAGATTGGAGACTGATAGCAGTAGCAGAAGGCACAAAAATAGAAGGAAGGGTATGTTTCCTTCCTAAGTGCCATCTCAAAAGTCATATATGAGTAAACAAGCAAAATATAAGAAACTAGGGCTGGCCGCTTTGCTCATTCGCCCATTCCACCACCTACCCACCTCATCCAAGCCACCCCTTTTCAGAGCTTGCCAAAAGCCTTATATGATCCTCCCGAGTCTCCTCTCCCCATGCCAGAGGTCCAAAGGACAGCAACCCACCTAACCTCCCACCCCCCGCTAAACTCCCACTGACCTTAGACCTGGCAAAGCCTCCTCCCCCCCACCCCCTCTACAGGTCACCAAGCCTCTTCTCTTCCCTCTAAAGGTTTCCAAGCCTCCCTTCCCCCTGTCTACAGGTCACCAAGCATCTATTTCTTCTCTCTAGACCTTCTCCAGTGAGGAGGAGGGAAGCAGAGGAGGGAGGTAGATGGCTGAAGCTAGCCACACAGGAATTCTCAAGACAGGCTGGGGCAGCTCCTGAGAAACCATCCTATTCTCCTGCTGCCCACCACTTCCTTCCTTCTCGCTCTCCGCCACTGAGACTGAAACAGCATCGTCGGTGAGGTGGGTGGTGATTAGGGATGGGTGAGAATTTTCGTTCAGTTAGCATTTCAAGCAGAATTTATCAAATTAGCAATTTCTGAAACAATATAAGAACCGAAACATGGCCATCCTTTGAAATTTGCATTTATTAGAATTTTGGGATGCAGTTCGCCAACTAAACAACATTACAAAAATGCATATATTAGGGAACGTATGGATAAAAATTAATACATGAGTGAAAATAACATGCAAAAAGGCATGAAATGATGAGAAATGGCTTGCAAAAATGTGTACCTTTGTCAAAACTGCCTACAAAAATGTGTTTGAGAAATTCGCACTAAAATGGTGGAGAATCTTCATGAGGATCCCTCCCCCCAAAATTCACAGATCACTGTAGAAATGTAGAGAACTGAATTTAACATTGGAAAAATGAGAAACGGAGAGAACCGAAACAGACAGATCTTTCCATCTCTAGTGGTGATGGTGCCAGGGCAGGATAGTTGCTGAGGAGCTGCTCTGGTCTTTTGTGACTGTTTCTCTGCAACTTGCCTGGGCGGCCTGCTGCCACCTTCTGACATTGCTACGATGGCCTGGCAGCAATGAGAAGGCTGTTGCCATGCTGTAGTTCACAG
The DNA here is from genome assembly GCF_030035675.1 of Rhineura floridana. Taxonomy (NCBI): domain Eukaryota; kingdom Metazoa; phylum Chordata; class Lepidosauria; order Squamata; family Rhineuridae; genus Rhineura; species Rhineura floridana. The sequence goes on from NC_084487.1 coordinate 38,841,634, forward strand.
CACCATCTGCTGACAAATGGTGCTGCGAACTACAGCAGAATGACAGCCTTAGAAAAATATTATATATTAGAAACACTGATTATGCAGATGTTTTGCAGCACATACATATTACTTGAAGTCATGAACCACAAATAATACAGAGTAGAAATGGCTGACCTTTTTGCGCTTGAGGGCTGTATATGATTTTGGCCGACCCTCTGAGGCCCACATGCCAGCCCATACTCTCTCATGCATGCACAGAAGCAGACACATACACAACCACAGAGCTCTGCCTCGTCAGCTGATCTGTGCAGATCAACTGAGGAGAGGGGCTATCATCCTCTCTTCACTTATCAAATGATCAGTTGATGGCCAGGGATGGGGCAATTTGGCTTAGCTCAATGACAGAGCATCTGCCTTGCATGAAGAAGGTTCTCAGGTTCAAAATCCAGCATCTCCAGGAAAGAATCCTGTCTGAAACCCCAGAGAGCTGCTGCCAGGCAGTGTAGTGTAGTCAGAGCACTGAGCTAGTTGGACTAGTGATCTGACTCAGCATAAGGCAGTTTCCTATGTTCTTTCTGTTGCCACCACTGTAATCAGTGGAGTGTTGTGAGGAAGGGGCAGATGTGCTTGAGTGGCTGAACTGGGTCCCAGAAATGCCCACTATTTGATAATTTTACTCATCCTCTGATTTCCTCTAGGCTAATCTATCACATACAATCTCAAATGCCTTGTTATCATTTCATTCACTTGTCAGAGCAATGGTGCTCTGGCAGAAGCCATCACTCCTGCTCTGGAAAAAAGTCTCAGAGTTGCGCTCCCTTTCCACTACATCACTGGCTATGCCCAAATACGAGGAAAGCTGTACCCTATAAAGTTATGGCTGATTTAATCCACTCCCTGTCTCCATCTATTTCTTCCTCTTCTGCTCTAGTCACCACTGTGGATAATTCCCTATCATCTTACATTTCATTCAGTGTTGAAAACCACTGTTCATCACACCCTCGTTCATTTCATTTTCCCCAAAGCACAAATAACATTTCAAATAAAGCCAGAAATGACTAGATGAAACATCTTAATTTCCTTCTTTAGAAAGACATTAGTATTCCCCCCTTATCATTTCTATTCATCAGCCTAAGTAGAAATGGTTAGAAGTGCTGTGCTGTACCACTCCTTCGAGATACCATAGTATCTTCTGTTTTTAATTTCACAAATAGCCAAGCTATAAGTTTGTAATTGCAAAGTAGCCATTATCTAGGTAGTCACTGAGTGATTATCAGATTACTTCAGGCTTCTAAACTAAAAGGATATAACAACTTAATTATGAGTTATAGGATAATGCTATGGACTAAATTATGTCTCTGAGTACTGTGGAGGAATTGAGTAAAGAAAGACCATATTGCACAGCCTAGTATTTTAACTGGGGGGGAAGGAGCCAGAGGGGAACAAGCACAAGTTTAATATTTATGTAACATTTTTCACTAGTGGAAATTTATACTATAGGCTACGTACAGCCAACTTCTGTTTATGTGTGATCCATTCTGAGCTTCAGGAAGTGGCCCAGAATTGTTCTTTTGTCCAACACAAACCCTTCATTAGTGGTCAGGCATGACAGTAAAGGTGGTGATGTCTTTCATTAAGGGTGTCTCATTTACAGATATATGTGCTCAAAAATAATCAGGGTGTTACATATGAAATCGAAGAGAGGGAAGCCCTATTCAGGTGCTCTTTGCTCCATGCAATTAACATCATGTAGGGAGAGAGAAGGGGGGGGGTCACAAATGCTGGCCCTGCCCTGTGTCTCCTGACATACTTGGCTCCACACAACCTAAGCTTTGGGGGCATGTCTGCACAGAAGAAGCCTGCTGAAGCATATAGACCGGGGTAGCCAGAGATTGTAGAACTACAACTCCGATCAGCCCCAGCCAGCATGGCCACTGGTCAGGTATGATGGGAGTTGCAGTCCAACAACCATGTATCCCTTGCATAGGCTCCCCTGTGAGCTGGAACCCTGATCATACAGGGAGATCCTACATGAATTTAGCAAGATCCAACTCTGCAGACATGTCCCCCAAATGCATATAGTGTGGGGGCTGTGCCACAGAGGCTACAAGAGGGACAGGGCCAAGACGTGTTGCTCTGCTGTCTTGAATGCAGGAAATATTGCCTAAATAGGGATAGAGATGCACTATTAAAAAGTGAAGTACCACTTTTTGTTACATCACAATAAGTTTTTTCTTTTTTATATATATAAATAGAACTGATTAAAATTGGTAGAGCTACCAGAAAGGGCTACACAAAATGGCCTTGAGAGCTAGATCTGGCTAGCAGGCTGACAACTAGTTCTTCCATCCTGTTATAGAATAGCTGTCTCTGTCACTGTTCCTCTCTCACTGCCTAATAACTGATTTCAGCTTTACTCCATCCTTATCTCCAGTTACAGCTTTGATAATCAGAACATCACAAACACAAAGCCAGGCAAATGTTAAGCACAGAGGATCACACTAAAAACTTGGTTGTGATCTACAGCACAAGTGGGCAGAAGGTAGATCTGGATTTACTAATAGACCTCTGGGTGACTTGCAGTAAATTAGTAAGGATTTCTGATTCCCAGCTTTTTTAACAATACCAGTAACAAAACAACCCCCCTCCACTCTAAATTATACTAAGAAAATGAAGAAAATGTAGAGTAACCAGGAGTGGATTTTTGTGTGGATAGACTGTGAGATCCATTCAGTTCCAGAACTTAGAATAAATTCTTGGGCTCTTGCACAAGGCTCTAGTTGGTGGCTCCCCAGGGTTCTAGTTAAAAACGAATGTAGATCCCACATGCCTGAAGTCTGCCTGCCCCAAACTAGAGATTCTGTTTAGGCACAAGCAGGGGCTTATACATGTACTGTGAGGTTTCTGACCATTTTGTTAATGTATAAGAACCTCCAGCACATTGAAACTCCTGGGAATAGGGTCTGTTGTTAAAAAGAAAATTCAGAATGTTATTTGAGGCCTGTGTATGGCTTCAGTTAAATTGTAAATACTGTCATTTTAATTAGCATGTTTCACATTTAATTTGTATGAACACAATTTGTGACAAGTCAAATGTCACACTTGTTCTAAGATGTTCTGATCAGAGAATCATTAATTTCAAATAGCGATGCCAGGTCTCCGGCAAACAGCCGGAGACTCCGGCCCCGCCCCTGCTTTTCTCACCTCCGGCCAGAATTGCCCCCATGTTGTTTAATCTCCGGCTATTGTGGACTCCCAGGAGCGAGGAGCCAGTCATGCAGACGCCAATTTCCCCCTTGCTTCTTCTATCTGCTTTGCCTCCTCTCTCTCTCTCTCTCCTTTGCATGCAGACATGCACACCTCAGGGGAAGGACTCCATTTGCCTTCCCAAGCACCACCTCTCATTCTCATTGGCTGCCCCTGAGGCCCAATGAGAGCCGAACCCAGGCTTCTTCCGTGGCGTGGAGCAAATTGGAACAAGTAGGAGGTGAGTTGGCTGGCTGGCAAATGCCCCGGCTTTGAGGGTTTTAGGGAGTTCTAGCTGCTCTAGAGCTGATGAGCAGCTGTGGCCGGGGAGCAGTGGCATTCCAAGTGCAGGCAATAAGAGGATGACACATCGGGCGCTGCCTCTTTTCCAGCTCCAGCTCACCCAGGATAGCGTCCCACCTCCCCCCCCTGCATTTAGAGGCATCCTCTCTCCCTGTCCTTGACTTCCCTCCCCTTTCTCCCCTCCCCCTTTGATTTCTTTGTCTGTTTATTTTTATTTTGTGTGAGAAACATTGGTATTTCTCTCCCTCCCCCTTCTCTATCCCCCCTTCCGCTTCTTTCCCTCACTGATCCCAGGGCTCCCTCACCTCTTCTCTTGCATGCTTGGGAGCCTTTTTCTCCCAAGCACCAGCAGCCTGTAGCAGACTCACTCTCTGCTCGGGGTGGAGATACATGGGCTGGTGAAACCAGAAATTGCTCTCCACCCTTTCTTTCTTTCTTTCTTTCTTTCTTTCTTTCTTTCTTTCTTTCTTTCTTTCTTTCTTTCTTTCTTTCTTTCTTTCTCTGTAAGTGTTCATTTACTCAGAAAAACTTGCTGCAGCCTTGTGCCCCCTTTGGGAACCTCCTATGATAGTTACTTCCAAGAAAGCATGTTCTTCCTCCAGGATGAAGACTGCAATCCTAAACACGCTTGGGTGGGAGAAAGCCCACTGAATTTCGTGAGGATTGCTTTGGAGTAACTAGGCTTGGGATGGGCTTTAGAGTCTTTTCCTCTAAAATGAATTGGGTCAACCAGAAGAAAGACTTCATCTTATTTTTCTGTTCTAAACATCTCAGGACAGAGACCCGTCTTTTTTGCTTGCTATAAACTGCATGAATTATTATTTATAATAATCTGCAATCGCTAGGGGCATTATCAGGGGAGGTTGAGCCCTGGGTCTTTTCTGCTAGACCCAGATCTGCTACTCCCCACTTTTTAAAAGCACATGTTTATTTTTATTTTGCTCATAGGGCAGCAAACTACAGTGCCAGTGAGATCCCAGGCTGCATACACACCGTACATTTAAAGTGTGCGGCTTCCCACAAAGAATTGTGGAAATGTAGTTTACCCCTCACAGCTAAAATTTCAAGCACCCTTAACAAACAACAGTTCCCAGGATTCTTTGGGGAAGGAGAAACATGCTTTAAATATATTGTGTGTACACACACTATTTTAATTTGCCCAGAAGCACTGTATACATTTATGCAGATTGTTGCCCAGAGTTTTTCAAGAACTTAGCAACAAGGGTGTAGTCGTCCAGAGTCTCGGGGAGTCTTAGATGCCTTACTTTTTTGGGAGCAGGGTCTCAGCAGAATCCCTGTGTTTCCAGCATTCTATGAGCCAATCAACATGACAGGGGAGTGTGTTAGCCACTTAGAAGAGTCTTCTAACATGCATCCTTGTCCTTTCCTGCTGATTGGAGCCAATCAGAGTAAAAGGAGGTAAGTCACTGAGCAGACTCTTCTCAGTAGCTAATACACTCCCCTTTCATGCCTATAGGCTCCTAGGGACCTCTGTTGTGGAAGAATGCATTAGCAAGGATCTCATTCTCAACCCAGCAGCAGAAGAGGGAAAGGTGGGAGGGGTGTGGCTGTGACTTTCATGAAGGGACCCTGCACTCCTGAATTTGCCACTGCATTGCTGCTAGCAACACCCTTGGCCATTATACAGCAGACGCAAGTAACAGTCTCCCAGCCCATTTGGCTAAAGGGTGGGGTATAAATGCCTTAAATGAATAAACACAAAAAGCAGCTACTCAGAGGAAAATTCAGCAGAGGATTAAGGGTTGTTTTCACCACTGCCATCCAATATAATCATCCCCCACTTCTTACTACAAACCAATACATGTCTACTCAGAAGTAAGCTCCATTGGGTTCAATGGTACTTACTCCCAGGTAAGTGTGTATTGGATTGTAGCTTAGTTACAAGCTTTGAACTAACTTCAGCTATTTAATTGTTTACACATGATCAGGTGTGTAGTTGTATAAATTCCTTTAAAATGTTGTGGGTTTGGCTCTGGTAAGTTTACCACTGGCAACCTTATGTTCTTTTATTTCTTTTTTTTTTTTTTTTTTTTTAGGCCTTCTGGATGGCTCTGAATTGCAACTCCCCAGGACCAGAGGCATAACTGGAAGTCCTATGGTTCCCTATGCCTGGTGTATTCCTTCCATGTGTTAATTTTTATTTTTTTGTTTTGGTATTGGGGCCCTACTTGTTAGCTTCTAGAGGAAACTAAAGCAGCTCACAGCAAGAAATAATGCACATCCAACTCACATTTAAAGTGCATGACTTCCCCCAAAGAATCCTTGGAAGTGTAGTTTCCCCCTTGCAGTTAGAGTTCCCGCCACCCATGACAAACTACAGCATCCATCTGTGCTCCCATCTAACATCTCTGCAACACTAAGCTCCTTTCTTCCTATAATGGCCTGGCCTGAGGGCACGTAAACCCTTCTTGCCAGAAGCAAGTAAGCTAGATTAAATGTTCCCTAAAAGTGTTGAACTATGACTTGGCAGACCAGGGTTTGAATCCTCAGACAGCCATGAAGCTGACTGGGTGACCTTGGACCAGTCACTGCCTCTCAGCCTCAGAGGAAGGCAATAGTAAACCACCTCTGAATACCGCTTACCATGAAAACCCTATTTGGGACCGACGAAGGCAGTCCATTTCCATTTTGCATCCATGCTCCCTAAGCTTGTGAGAAGGAATGACCTTGTCACTTCAGCTGGACTTGGGAACACCCTCTTTTAGGTAAGATTTCTATTTTAATTTCTAATCAGATAATTTTTTTTTTAATTGTATGCTCCAAGCAACTGTGGTTGATACTTAATGTATCATGCTTAATGACATAATTAGGGCCCACCCATGACATCACTAGGGCCCACCCCGTGATGTCACTAGAGCCCGCCCCATGACATCACCAGGGCCCGCCCTGTGATGTCACTAGGGCCCACCCCGTGACATTACTGGGGCCCGCCCCCGTTTTCTCAGGTTTTTGGATGGTTCCGACCTGGCAACCCTAATTTCAAATATGGTAGTCAGTTTCTTAGTGATCTGGAGATTGTCATGGGCCCCAAGGAGAACCTTTGGCAAGATTTGGGAGAATGGACAGTGGGTTGCAAATGTTGGGGAAGAGGCTAGGGAAATCCTGGGTGAGACACTTTCAGAATCCTCTGGCAGCTCTGTGGTCTCATGAAGGTAATGTTGGCAGTCTCTCCCCTCCTGTCTCTGATGACTGAGGAGGAAATCTCCCTGGCATGCAGTCCAGACTTAGTCAATGAGCAAATACTGCCAGGCCAGAGTGGTGATGAGATCAGAGGGAGAGCTGACAGTTTCCCCAAGGTCACATCAGTTGGATAAAAGATGTTTGCAATTAGGCAGATTTCTTTCTGCTCCTAGAAGGAACTCCTGTCTTACAGCACAAGCTAGAAATTGCCAGAGTAACTCATGCAAGTAGAGTGGCCGCCTGTCAGCTCTACACTGCGTCAGCAGTGCCGGTGGGGGCTGGAAATTCCTGGGTTGTTGGCAGGGAAGCAAAGTCCTTAGCCGGCAGTCTGGCAGTAAATCTGCCAGGTCTAGGAGGAGGGAACTTGATAAGGGCCAGGCCTGTCCGAAGCGTACTTGCCGAGTCAGAAGTCCAGAAGCGAGGTCAGTAGAGGTCCGGGATCAAGTGCCAAGGGGTCAGTCCAAAAGAGGTTGCAAGGAAACTAGGAATACACGAAGCCACGCCTGATGTTGCAGTCAGCAACAAGCTGAGGCCAATGTGTGCCTTATAAGGAGCAGGTTTGACAGCAGGTGTGAGCCCTCAGCGTTGGGCCTTAAGGGGCCAGGCCTGCCTCTCTTCTGCCTGACCTTCTGCTGTCTACGTTCTGCAGGTGAGGGGGGAGTATCCTGTTCACTGTCTGCGCCTGGCTGCAGGGCCTCTACTGTATCTGGGGTGCTCTGCAGCTGAGGGGGAGAAGGAGCTGGATTCTCAGGAGTCTCCTCCATGTCTCCTTCTGGGTCTGCTGCTCCTGGGCCTGCTGCTGTTACTCCCGAGTCGTCCTCATCTGAGGAGTCCTCTGACGGGGCCATGACACTGCCCACCTGTCTTATATTTAGAGTGGTTGGATGTGATAATGCCACAGTGTCTGCTGTTGCCTCCACATGCCTGGTCTGTTCCTGAGACATGCCTAGTCTCTTTATCCTGAACCATGCCTAGAGTATATGATGCTGTGTTTCTGTACTGGAATAAAGCTTCTTGTGAAACCCAGTCTTCTAGTTCTGAGTCTACTTCTCTGGTTGGGAGCCGGGACAGAGACAAGCAAGAAATCATGAAATTTGAGAAAGAGCAAGTAATAATGCAACTAATATTTCTAATAATTACAGCATCCTTTACGTGAAGGATGCCTGCAATTAGTCTGTATCCTCAGTGTGTCTACAGCTTAATTAAATTAGAGTGTATGACCAGAAAACTGATAGGACCTGAACAAATTTGCTGAATTATACACATTTATTTATTTATTTTGTTCAATTTATATACCGCCCACAGCCCAAGGGCTCTCAGGGTGGTGCACAACATGGACAAAAAACAATAAAATCACAAAAACAGTAAAATATACAGTATTAAACAAGTAAATAACCACGATAGATTAAAAACACAAATAGGTTAAAATGCCTGGGAGAATAAAAAGGTTTTAACCTGGCGCCTAAAAGATAAAAGTGTAGGCGCCAGGCGCACCTCATCAGGGAGACTGTTCCATGATTCGGGGGCAACCACTGAAAAGGCCCTAGATCTTGTTACTACCCTCTGAGCTTTCCTGTGAGTTGGAGCTCGGAGGAGGGCCTTAGATGTTGAACGTAGTGAGCGGGTAGGTTCATATTGGGAGACGCGTTCCGCCAGGTACTGTGGTTAAGTTATATACCCAAATTTATAATGAAATGCAGGCTCTAACCCATGCATGCTGCCTGTCCTTTAAATATCGTGTCCATGCAAAAATCTTTGTTGCTCGCTATATAAAGAAGTTTAAGAAAATTTGTGTTATAAGAACAAGCTTTAGATAAAGTGGACCATATACAAGTTGAAGCTTCTTTCTAACTAGGCCCACTGAGAATAATTTTACAAGCCCTTATAATTCTCCTTCAAGGCTTTTCATTAGAGAGTGGAACCACAGATATGGGTAACAAGAACTTTATTTAGATTCTGAATGTTATGTATCTTGTGAAATAAAAAAAGGGTATACGCGGAAGTTGCATGAGATTCAAAACAACCCCCCCAAAGAAAACAGACTTTGAGGTGGACCTAGACCAGGAATGGGGAACCTGTGGTCTTCCAAATGCTGTTGGACTCCACCTCCCATCAGCCCCAGCCAGAATGGCCAACGATTAGGAATGATAGAAATAGTAGCCCAACAACAACTGGAGGGCCACAGGTTCCCCATCCTTGGCCTAGACCTGTGATTCCCAAACTTTTCACCCCAAGAACCACTTGAAAATTGCTGATGGTCTTGGTGGATCTCTTAATGATTTTTCTGCCCTATGTAGCAATAGAAATACACTGTGCTAGGTGCATTCCATAAAATTTAAATTATAATACAATAAAAGAGAAGAATTAAAAGAAGCATAAGAATACAATTAAAAATCAGTATGAATATTGAATTGGACATGTCATAGACAACCTAAATGAAGCTTGTGGACCACAGTTTGGGAACCTCTGGCCTACATGGACAAGCACAAGCTAACGATGACAGCTGCTCAACTGCTCCTTGAAATCTAAGATGAAACACTCTTAAATAAGAAGACATGATTCCCGATACATTTCTACAGCATGAGGGCTGGTTTTGCTATTCATGCAATGAACTGAAAGCTGGTATGATAAATTCCACACCCTATTCACCTTTTGACTGCTAGGACCCTTGCATTGTTGGCTACATTTGGTCTTCTATAGGCTGTTTCTAGCCTTTCGAAGTTCTCCAAGCTGTTTCACAGTACCCGCTCTTTTTTATACAGCCTATTTGGAAATACTGACTTGGATACAAATAATTGCACAGCTTGTTCTGCACATTCAATGGGACTTTTCTTGGTCTTCCCCCTCCATATAGCAGGTCCTTTTTTGAAACTGAGGTATCTTTCAAACACTGGTTATAATACAGCATGCTATTTTCAGAAGAAGAAGAAGAATTCCCATTAGGTATGCCCAAGTGAAGTAGCCTTTTTGATCTTCTGACCAACTATAGCGTTTGCTTCTCAGATGAATGCTGCTGTAAGTATTAAGGTTACTATGACCAGCCTTCTATCTTGGAATACCGAGTATGTAATTAACTACTGAAGATGGAAACAGAAATATCTACAGCCTGAGGGTTTTGTACAGAACTGGCCCTACCATTAGGCGGAAGTAGGCAGCTGTCTCAGGCAGCTAGTTTTAAGTGTCATAAAAGGGCAGCTAACTGATGGTTATTTAACTTATTATTGCTGTGTTTTCACTGCTTGTGGATGTTTCTGCCTTAGCTGCCAAAATACTTGACCAGCATCTTGACTTGAGAGGAGAGGACGATGTGCTGTTCTGCCTCTGGCAGCAAAATGAGATAGCTTGCTTGTCCACGTGGACCTAACTGTGAGATGAAAGCCTGTCCTACATGAAAACAGTAACTTTCAACTTCTTTTGCAAATGGAATTTTTAATTTGGAGAAGAAAAGCTTAAGAATCTTCCCCAGCATCTCATCACAGCAACAAGTACCAATCTTCCCCTAAACCAGATTAAGGTGTCAGAGGTGTTCTTACTGCTATAGGTTAACACATCTTTTGAAAGGAGGAGGATTATTAATTCCAGTAGGAGACCATTGCTTTATAGCATATGGCTAGATAGAAAAGAGGACAGGGTTTTAGAATCCTTAATAACTGCATTGAAGAGGGACTGTTGGCAGGTATTTCTCATCCCTGAAACACTGAGACAGGACAAACTGTTTCGTTCAAAATGCTCTCTTCCATACAATCATGACAACTCCAACAGCCCTGTCCTCTTTTCAATGCCTCTACTTCCTGCCTGAATTAAAGCACAATCCAACCACAGTACTCACAGTCCTGATGTGTACAGTGGCTTTGGCAGTAGGTGGGTGGCAGGAAGATTGCTGTGCCAGCCTGGAGCTGGTGCAGTGACTGGGCCCATATCTCGCTTGATGCAATCATTGGGCAGCAGTGAAACCTGCGTGGGATCCAATGAATCCTAGACCAGCTTAGCTCCTCCCCACCTGAACACCCTGTTCCACCGCCTTCTGCTGGCTGCCACTGGTGAAGATCCCACCAGTGGCACTTTCACCCATCTGCATGTTTGTTGCAGAAGGAAAAGTACCGTATTGATTGGGTGATGCAGGCATCCTGGAGGAAAGCTGGCTTAGCTGGATGGAGGGACACCAAGCTGGTGAAAGGGTGTGTGTGGATTGTTCTGCTAGTGCAGTGCTCTGTGTTTCATACTCCACATGCTTCTATAACTTTGTCCCTGTAATGGCTCATACATAAAGAGGGCATGCTGTAATTTGCCTTTGTAACTTTCACTGAATTACTTTTCACCAACTAGCCAAAGCATGTAACTGCTGCGGCTTCTCTGCGGCTCTCCAACTGAAGAAAAGGGGACTTTAAAAAACCCCATATACAAATAGAAGTGTTGGTTGTCTTGTTTATATCCATTTAATTTCAGTTATGTGTTTCTATGATTTTTAAAATCTTCAATTTGCTGAACGCACATACAACTTCGGATCAAATGAAAAAATTAGTGCACAAAAATCTCAGCTTTAAAAGCAAGTCCATTTAGGGGACATTATTCCAAAAGAATTGTCCAGGAACTTTTATGAAGGAGATGCTAAACTGTTCTGCATTCCAAGATAGGCTCCATATAGGCAATGTTATTCCACTGGTGTGCAGAGACTAATTGCAACAGTATTTTTGGTCTTGTTGATCATGTGCTTCCAGGCATAGCAGTTAGCTGGTCTGAATTTATAATCAGAGTAGTTTCAATTTTCCTGTTGTTTTCTGTACTCAGCTGCTGTGTTTGTAGTTTAGTCTTTGTTCTGCGTATCCTCCGAACAGTGTGAAGTTAGAGGATCAATCCTGCCACATTTTCCAGACTTGGGAGTGAGTCAGGGTCTCAACTCTGAGCGCTGCTCTTTGGAGGCAATGAGAAAAATCAGTGAGGAGACACCCATTCTGTGTGCAATTTCCAGTTTTTGTGCTCTGGGAGTTCTGCCTCTGAAACAGAGCATGAAGTCTGTGATGTGTGATGCTGATCGGGAAGGGCGGTCGCCGTGGTGACCATGGCAAGTGTAGTTGTGGACTGATTTTGATTCCTGGAAGCTTGGCCACTAACCACTCTCTACTACACAAGACTTTGGGGACAGGAAAAGGTGACATGAATAGGGACTTCAGTAAATTATATCATATTATATCTTTGTTTATAGACCACCTTTTGGGATACTGCCCTCTCAAGGTAGCTTACGTAATCAATAAAGGGCCATCATCATTTCCCATAATTATATCCTTTCTCAGGACTGGAAAAGCCCCCAAAAGCCTAAATTTTGACATTTTTTTTGAACAACCCACCATCCAATATGTTTTCACCTGAGATGAATAAATTGTCAGAACTCTTGTGTACAAAAAACAGATCCCTTGGTGGCTGGGCAAACAAGTGACTGGGATATTGCTGGCACTGCTCTTTCTAGAGATAATGAAGCATTCTTTATTGTGTAAAAAGTTACCAACAGGGCAATTCCCTCACAACAGGTAACATGCAAGTGTCTTCAGTCACGAAATTGCTCTCTCCTGCACCACAGCTTTTATCATTGCCAGTGCTAACAGTAGTTGTGGTGCTTCTTCATATGAATGCCCCTGACAAAAATTACTAATACCATTGATGTATCAATGGTGCAGGAGCCACTGTAAAAATATGAAATGAATATAGGGCCTTTGCTAGAGAAATTATATCTTGCCTTACAGCTTTTTCTGTGAAGTCACAATTGGGTATACTAAACATACAGTACTACAAAACAACTCTGTGCTTTACAAGTAGGTCCTCTGGTAATGGAATGCTGGACATCAACATTAAAGGCCAATAGAAAGCTCATAAATAAGATATTACGGTGTGCTTTGCTTTTATGGCTTTCATTGGAAACTTACTTTCTCCATTAAAATAAGAGAAGGAGGGACAGAGGAGGATAAAATGGGCAACAACGCTTGATCTCAAGGCTACTAATCTTGCTGAGGCCCTTTCTACTTACTTCAAGGGCTGTAAATTCCCTCTTCCACATTTCATGCAGTATGTGAAGTATGCTACAAATCAGTGAAGAATCCTTGTTAAACGTTCTGGTGGCTTATTTAGCAATTGTGACAGCAAATAAGGCAGATGACACTGATGGTGCTTCCCATTTGGGGAATGGCTGTAGCTCAGTGGTAAAAGCATCTGCTTTGCATGCAGAAGGTCCTAGGTTTAATCTCCAGGTAGGGCTCAGAGAACATCCTGTATGAAACCCTGGAGCGCCGCTGCCAGTCAGTGTAGACAATACTCAGCTAGATGGAACAATATATAACCTTGACTCATATATTGTCACCACTAGTTATTAAACAGCATAAAAAGCATGAAGCACTTCCATAATTTCCATTTACAGACTCTGCACTTAGCTCAGAACAGATCTCCTTTTCTTACTATAATCCTCTTTTTTGAACCAAATGTGCACCTCCCTATTTCACATGTGAACTAATGATATCAGATCCCCCCCCATCTGTGCAAAACCATGCACCCAACTTCAGTTGCTGCAACAGAAGTTAAAAAATTACTGAACGCCAGGACACATCTCACTCTCCTCTGTGGAAGGCAACTAAAACAAAACTATAAACAAGAGGAAGAAAAAGAGTTTATAAATCATGATATTAGTCATGTGCTACAACAAGCTGCCGTCAATGAACATTTCCAGAATCTCAGTTCTAAAATCAAGTATGCCAAGTTCTTGGGCTTCTTCCTCTGAAAATCACAGCCATCTGTGCACTTGTTGTAGCTAAAGTAATTTCTTTCAGCAAGCTTTTCAGGACATTCCAGCTCGTTAACCCCCATGTCTCCATCTCTCTTTGCAAACAGCAACGATCAAGTAATGGCCATTCATGGAATTCAGTACCTGAATTTGGTTCCCTCATGAAAGCCAGGTTTTAAAAATGTTAAAACAGACAGAAGAACTTTATTAACACACAGGAAACATTAGTGAGGTGCCCTTTTGTTTTAAGGAAGGATGCTTTAGAACAAGAATAGAGAACTGGCGGCCCTCCAGATGTTGTTAGATTACAACTCCATAATCTCTAACCACTGGCCAGGCTGGCTGGGACTGACAGGAGCTGGAGTCTAACAACATCTGAAGGGCCAGAGGTTCACCATCTCTCCGCTTTAGTACTTTCAGATTTTACTTACAGGAAGAATGAAGGCAACATGATATTTTGCTCTACCCACCATCATCAAGAAATATATTTCATTGGTAAGCAAAACTAAGACTTGGTATAAGATGTTATACCTCAAGGCATTGGTCCCACCAAATGACACATCTCAAATGCTTAAAAAACCCCTTTTCTATTATCAGACTAGTCGATGGACTAATAAATGAATAGTCAGACGTTTCTGAACTTAAGAGGTAGTTTTTCAAGAATAAGTGCTCAAAGCAAATACAAAACGAGCCATACTCTCAGAGCAGCTCCAGTTTATTTTTATATTTTTCAGTATGTATTGATTGATTTTGAATTTTTTGTTAATGATATCTAAAGTGAAAAAAGAAAAAGAAAGCGTAATGATAACAATGATAAAGCTGCAGTTTATTTGACAATTGTGTCTGTCATAGTCCATCAGAACTACATTGGTTCCTTGCAGCAAATATAGTCCTATTCATATGTTCAAGGAATGTGTGTGGACATGAAGTGTGGCAGAGGCATGGTGTTGTGTGTGCCATCTCCATCCTCAGCAGACCTGTCAGCTCTACCCCCATCCTTCCAATGCTGAGGGGGAATCTCTGAAAAGAAATTATTTGCATGTTTCACTGAACATCTTAGAATCGTCCCTGTGACTGGGAACCCTGATAATGCACTCAAAGTGGGAAGCCAAGGGGTGGCACTAATGGGACAAAGATGTTGGGAGTGGGGGTGGTATATGTGCTCCAAACTTCATGCTCACATGCATTCTTTAAACACATTAATAGGATTTATGTATATGATAGGCAAGCATCCTTAAACACACCTGGGATTCCTGTGTGAAAATTCCAATTTTAAGCAATTTGGAATACGTTTTCTCTTGGAATAAATATCCCAATTCTATACACACTGACCACAATAACTCATATCCAATATGCTTGTGGTAAGTTGGATCATGAGCAATATATGGAAATAAATTTCATGGGAATCAATGGGACTTAATTCCACATATCTCGTCTATAAACCAGCGTGTTAGGCAACTTTAAGGAGGTAGATTTAGATTAGGGTTTTACAACACCTGGATTTGCAGGGTGTTCTTATGCTTTTAAGAGGTACAAGACAGGAAGAAGTTCAAGGTATCTGTAGGCAAAGAATTAAATTCAGAGCACAGATGAAAATATGTTTTTATTTACCACAGTTTCACCATTTTACTTTTTAAATATGTGCTGTGGGTCATATTCAAAACCACCTTATTATCTGCTTCTGTTTCAGTTTTGGAGAGAAATTGGGTGCCAGATATTTCACTTCTGAGGTGTCCACATGCAAAGATATAGTGTAAACTAGTCCTAGTTTCTCCTGATTTATTTACTTAAACTTCCAACCTGTCTTGCTTCTAACGTTCCTGATGTATAACCACTATGTGAAAATGATGTCATATCCATGGGGCCACTATGGAATCCTTTTAACATCTGTGAATGATCTCCTTCAACGCAACCCACAGGGCAAAAGATCATAACATTAATAAAAAAGAAAACTCCCATTAAAACCCAACCAGGGAAAAATAACAAAAAAAGAAACCACCACCATGCAGCAGAATGCATAATACATGGGAGAAATGAGTTACTTTGCATACAGGCAAGAAACAAGGAGCATAAGGCAAAAACTATAAATCTAATTTATGCTCTCTGTAATGCCATTTCTTAACACTAGTGTGTTGTAATGAGGCCAAAGCATAACTGAGGGCAGTATAAAACCTATTGAACTCCATTAGGTATTTAACAGATATTTGCATTCCAAACAAGCTCTCTTAATTACAAATTAAATTCTAAATGCAATACCTCTAATAACATGAAGTTGCTAAGTTGTAATAGCTTACATACTGAAATCACCCCTTGAGGGTGAATTCTGACACAGCCAGATTGTAAGTGACAGGCATAAGCCATTGCTATTGCAAACAACAAAAGCTACCATTGAACCATCCCTCAAATTGTCTGGGGCAGAGTTGTTTCAATCCTGTTATTCTATTTTCCTTTGTGCAGGGCTCGCCTGCCCACTGGGCAAATGTAATTTCCCCTTACTGGCACCAGAACTACAAGCAGCGCCAAGCAGATCATTTTGGGGAACTGGCACTATCAATCCCAGCAGGAACACAGCAAGATGCTTTTTTACTGACCTCAGACCACTGGCCCATCTAGCTCGATAATGTCCACCCTAAATGGAGGCAGCAATCCATGGCTTCTACCAGGAGACATTCTCCGCCCTTCCTGGAGACCTTGTGCATGCAAAGCAGATGCTCTACCATTGAGTTACGGCCCTTCCCCCAATACGGAGAAGCCTTCACATGTGCTGCTGCCTTCTCTCCCTGACTGCATAGTTTATTGCCTTTACCTCCCATACCCCAACTCGATCATTTGCTATTTAGAAAAGGGAAATACTGTATTTATTTAGTTAATTTATTTATGGCATTTGTATGCTGCCCCATAATGTAACATTACCTTACATAACAGGGCTTTTTTTATTTAAAAAAAACCAGTATTCACCAGTACAGAGTACTATCATCTCTCTTTTTTGCTGCCCATGGCAACCATTTTGTGCTGGTACCCACTGCACTTTTACTGAGGTATGAGTACCAGCAGCACTTCAGTATTTTTTTTTTAACCAAACAAAAGAGGTGCCTTCATGTTAACTTATGTTGTTGTCTGGAGGAGTGCTGTTAGTTGTCCCCTGTATTTCAGAAGCCTGCCTGACTTCACCTAGAAGTTGGGCATTTATAGTGTCACTGGTCCCATACTATTATATACTCTTTCAGCTGAGATACAGCAGACATCCTTGTGGCTAATTTCTAGACATCCCTTGAAGGCCTCTTTATGCCAACGGGCTTATTCGGTTGTTTAAAAGTTTCTCAAGGTAAGCCAGTCATCATTGCACTTGTGTATTTTGTTGTATGCCGCCGTGATATTTTATATGAGGGCAGTGGGCTTTAAATATTTTTATAAATAAATTGTAAGGCTTCCCCAGTTGTTGATAATTAATAATATTAATAATTTATGACAGGTGACGTTGAATCAAGACGGTATTTATTCAAGCTGTAGTCTCATGACTAGAATGGTCATTTCAAGGAACAGCTCATCTTCCCTGCTTTCTCTCTGTGGGTTGCAGATTTTAAGTTTTCAGGTTTCTGTTCTAAGTGTTGTTCATATATTTGGAAAGCTTTTTTTTTTTAATAAGCTTTTGTGAGGTATTTAAAAAATACTTATTTTTTTCCTCTGTGTTGACAGGAACACCTTTTAATATATAAATAAAACTCCTACTCACTTCATTGCATCTAAGAAAGGTGGCTGCTTATTGCTGGAATACACTGAGTGTAAACTGAAAGATAAATCATAATGGTCAAATTATTACAGAGGCCTCATTGGGACGTGGTGTGATGAGAATGAGCATAAGTGAGCCTTGGTCTTGCATGCTCTCCTCCTCCCCTCTCTCAGCAGCTATGAGATCAGAAGCTTTTGCTTCCATTTTCAACCAACCACAATTGAGCATTATGTCCAAACTCTTTAGAGGAAAGGCCGCAGCTCAGTGGTAGAGCATCTGCCTCGTATGCAGAAGGTCCCAGGTTCAATCCCTGGCATCTCCAGGTAGGGCTCCCCTTGAATCTTTGGAGAGCTACTTTCAGTTAGAGCTAATAGACCAATGGTCTGGCTCGGTATAAGGCAACTTCTTATATTAATCCCAGCCAAATGGTGCATGGAGCTGGCTTGTTTCCATAAACCATAGTTAAGATTAACCATAGATTATGATCCAGATGTAATGGTACACTGTGGTTAACTAAAATTGGAAAGAAAAGCTTCCATCTCATCCTCATAGCTGCAGTGGAGTAGAAGAGGGGAGCACACGAGTCCAAGGCTTGTACACATAATAATAAACGATTGTTTATCATTTTGCCCAAACTGAGTTGGTATGTTTTAGTTTTGTTATTTTGAAGTGAGAAATTGTAGCTATATCTCATAAGTTACAATTGTGTGTGTGGTGTGATGAGGGAACTGAGGAGCAGCTGTAGAGGTATGTGTAATGATTCTTGATTTTTAGATGTTAAATTATAGACCATAATTAGCTTCACAGGCTCTAAAGCAACGCAACCTTCTTTTTAAGAAGCCAGACATTTTTTTCCTAAAGAGAAAAGAACAATTCCAAACACAAGGAAGTTGATGGTGCTCCCTCCAGTTGTATGTACAGTACTAGACTGGCAGCTAAATCTTATTTTAACACTGGTGACAGCACAGTTTCTTCCACCACAGCTGAGGGCTGAAGGTTAGCTTAGGAGATGCAGGGCAGACCATTGAGCACAGACAGCTCTGCCTTGCCACTGATTCCCATCCACAGCATTGGCTGCTGGAGGCACCCACCTCACTCTGCCTAATATACTCCCTTATATACCCGGTTGATCACTGCACTCTGCAGATATCATTTTATCAGGAGGCTTGTTCTGCACAACATAGGAAGCGGATCGTTAGTGTTGTGGCACCTACCCTTTGGAGTTCCCTCCCCTTAAATATTAGACAGGCACCATCTCTGTTATCTTTTCGGTGCCTGCTGAAGACCTTCCTCTTTCAATATACCTTTTAAGTAGAGATCTTATCCCAGTCTGCATTTGTGCTGGAATTGCTTTTTAAAGATATTTTACAGTTGTTTTTTAAAGTTGTTTTAAGATGCTTGTTTCAATATGTTTTAAAGTCTTTTGTTTTCAAGCACTTTCAGTGTTTTTGTTTGCCACCCTGGGCTCCTTCTGGGAGGAAGGGTGAGATATAAATTTAATAAATAAATAATGAATAATGATAGGGCTGCCCCGGGCACAGAGGGCTAGGTCTTTACTTCACAGCAACACAAAAAAATTAGTAGCTACGAGTGGAGAAACACAACCCCAGAATACCATACAAAGCTGTCTATAGTAGCCTATCTTGCTGCACATTAACACACAGTAAGTAATGGGCAATTTCCCTCACAATTATCACTTGGCAATTTGATCTGTATTTGCCATATGTCTCAGGGCTGAACTGCATATTATGAAGAGCAGTGGGCTGCTGCTAAACACAGCTATATTACATAGAATTCTTCATCTTCCCTCTCCATAATCTGCTATGTAGTATTATTTCGCCACAGCTGTGACATCACAGCATTTTGTGTGTGTGTGCTTCTCTACCTCTACTCCATATCACTGGTGGCTGCTAGCATCAAAACATAGTAATTAATATGACATGTTATGGAGGGGGATGAGGAGATCGTGACACGGAGATGCATTTTAGGACTGCAGCCTTGCCTATTTTGCTAACAACATAAAAGCAGGCATGCTGAATCAGACCAAATTTCATTTACTCATGGCTGGATTACAATGGTGCATTTGGAGTAACAGCACCAAGGCCCATGCCTGCAAGCAAGCCCAAACCCCGAGCTTTCATTTTTTTAAAAAAAAGTAAGTCTCTAGCCCTCTTGGAAAGAAACTTACAAAGCAACATGTGCAAGCAACTTTCTAAGGATGAGATGGACCATACTGGATGTTCCCACCTTTCAGTGTTTTTAGCCAATGAATGAAGTCAGACCTGACAAATGAGTTGTTTGGACACCAAGCCATAGGAACCCCTGGGGTTATAAAGAGCTGATGTTTTCCCCTCCCCTTCAGTGCACTTTTATCTCCTGCTTCTGCCTCGTCTGTGGAATCACTGTAGTTTCTTCCTTTCTAGCAATCATAATTCATCCACACTGTGATGGGTTCATCTATACTGTGAAGTTCTTTTCTGCAAATAATATTATATAATATGTGTGGGTGGATGTTAAAGAATCTGCCCCCCCTCGCTCCAACAGCAAATGCAAAATGTGAAAACTTTCCAAAGAGGCTTAAGCATGTTTCCTGCTGTGTAGGAGCTAAAGAACAGGCACTCATTAAGAATTCACTATATAGTTAACTTACACTACAATGCTATACATGTGTACTCAGAAGGAATCTCTTTGTATTCACTGGG
Source organism: Rhineura floridana (assembly GCF_030035675.1). Taxonomy (NCBI): domain Eukaryota; kingdom Metazoa; phylum Chordata; class Lepidosauria; order Squamata; family Rhineuridae; genus Rhineura; species Rhineura floridana. The sequence goes on from NC_084487.1 coordinate 38,861,564, forward strand.
GCTTATTCCCAAATAGGCAGGTACAGGACTGCAAAATCAAATAATAATTTTAATGCAATAAAATTATTATTAATAAGATAAAATATTTAATAACATTTTGAAATCCTGGTAGTTATCTCAATGGTGTTCTCACTGGGGCAGAACACTGGAAAATGGGAGCAGGTTTAATGTTTTTACTTAGTAATTATTTACTCTATGCTTTCCCGTACCATTTTACCTGTAAAAGTAAAATAGTAAAACATTTTTTTTTAAATGAAAGCAGATCACTCTATTTTTCACTGGACGTACCCCCAGTGGCTACAAGTTCTAAGGTAACACCTCTTTGGAATCAATCCCCTGTGCACACTAACCTGTGAATAACCTCAGTTGAACACAAGTGGCATGTATGCATCTAAAAATGGAAATGGACTGCCTTCAAGTCGATCCCGAGGTATGGCAACCCTATGAATATGGTTTCCATGGTAAGCGGTATTCAGAGGTGGTTTACCATTGCCTTCCTCTGAAGCTGAGAGGCAGTGACTGTCCCAAGGTCACCCAGTGAACTTCATGGCTGTGTGGGGATTTGAACCCTGGTCTCCCAGGTCGTAGTCTAACCACTAAATAGGCAATAATCAGGCCAGAATAAGATTGGTTGAAACCATGGAGCTATGCTGATTTGCACAAGAGTGGGGTGGGGAGAAAAACATGGTCCTTTATAGTATAAAAATGCATCACTCTGGTTAAAGGAATCAAAATTTGATGCCTATGATATAAGCACTAAATCCCTTTTTGCAGCCATTATATATATCTATATTTTCACAAGAGCTATGTGAGAGGTTAGGCTGAGAGCTGGTAACTAGCCCAAAGTAGGAAATGAACAAAGTCAACAATTAATTGAGTTTAAAATGTGAGACTGCACATGCTCAGAATATTTTCTTTTTGTTTATCAAGACTCGCAAAATGTTGTTTGTGTTTTGCTGACAGTTGTGAAACTCCACATGCTCATGAGTATTTTCTGTAGTCCATGAAAGCTTATACCATAATAAATTTGTTTGCCTTTAATATATACCACACAACTTATTTTGTAGTACCTTATTTTGTGTGTTTCTTTTTTGGGGAAAGTAGGCCCAGTTTTGGGAACTGCACCAGGACCCCACCTTAATTTGGCCTTGCATCTAACCCTGCATTTGTTTGAACAGTGACCAGCCAGATGCATCTGGGAATCCTTTAAGTAGTAGTTCAGAACATGTTCTTCTGTCCTCTGTAGAACCCTCTTCCTGACAGGGTAGTTGCGAGCATAATGCAAACAACAGTTGTTAAACTATCATGGATATTAAAATGTACTATGTAGATAAGGAGGATTTTTGGGGTGTCCACACTCATTTTCTCATAGGGCCATCTAAGAAAACCACCTCCCTTTCTTGTTTTTGCTCGTGAATCCTCTTGTAGGCAGTTCTGTAGAAGACCAATTTACATGTATCATATAGTAAAATCATGCCTCTAACATTTTAAACAAATGGATACTTTATACACAAAAGAACACACCGTTACATAAATATCCCTGCATTTATATCAAAAGGACCACTTTGTTTGAGAGACATGAATTGCAAGTTTTGTTCTACTTGTCCTGAACACTGCAATTGTATTTCATAGGTACAAGGAAGGAGGAAGAACTTTGCACATAGCTATTACTGAAGGAAACTACCTGTAATTTTGCACAATCTCCCACAATAATTGTACCTTCAAATGCTTTCCCATTATATGCCTTGCAATATATATGCAGAAATAGTAAGACATGTGACTTCCAAAAATATAGGCCTAGTTACTTCCATCTCTTCATCATTTCAACAAGGAAGACTATTGAGAATGGGAAACACTTTGCAAGTCCGTCCTATTTTCCACTGCACTTCTACCCTTTGGAGAAGGACTGTAATTCGATGACAGATCACAAGCTCTGTATGCAGAAGATCTCAGGTTTAATTCTCAGCTTCCCCAGTTAAAATATGGATCAACATTCTCACTCAGTATAAGGTAGGTTCATATATGTCCTTAGGGAACCTATGGCCTGAGAGCACCAGGTGACCCGAGCCAATTTCATATGGTCCCCAGCTTAATTGCATGCAAGTAGAAAGGGGGGAGGCAGGGAAAGAAGGGTGGCATAAAGGAGAAAGAGAGAAATGGGGGGTCTGAGAGAGAAAAAGGGGTGCCCTATTCACTTTGGTCTTTGGCCCTCCCTTCTGCTGACATGCAACTACCAACCGATTAACATTGAAGGTACGAGATCCTTGACAGGAAAAGGGTTCCCCCCCCCCGCCTCAGGGATATTGCAAACTCTGCAACTTTTCTTGAAAAAACTTGTATAATAATGTCCAAAAACTCTGCAAGTCAGTCAGTCTGACTGTTATAAAGCACTTTGTCAGTGGCTGGAAAAGCTATCTTCAGAAAGGAGAGAGAGAGAGACAGAGAGAATAGACTTTGGAGGAAAGGCCATAGCTCAGTGGAAGAGCATCTGCCCTTTATGTAGAAGGCCCCAGGTTCAATCTCTGGGATCTCCAGGTACAGCTAGGAGAGAATCCTGTCTGAAATCCTGGAGAGCTGTTGTCAGTCACCGTAGGTAATACAGTACTGAGCTAGATGGACCAATGGTCTGACTCGGTATGAGGCAGTTTCCTATGTCTGACAAATCTGCAATCTTTCACTTGGGACAAAACTCCTCCCTCTTTGAAGTTGTTCAGGTCTGTGCAAAACAAAACCTTTCCCCAGTTTTAAGCTATGTGCTTCCAACTTACATTTTCACTGTTGACATCAGCCTCACTGGGGCATCCAAAGAGCTCCCGCCTCAACAAGTTCCCATCGTACTCTAGAAATGTCAGGTAGAGGTTGCGGAAAAACTCAACATGCTTGTTCTTTACTCTCAGCTTTTTTGGTGAGTTCCAATGGATCACCTAGTAGACAAAAAAAAAGAGCAGGAATTCCAGTCATCATAAGCCAGCCTTATTTGCCTACCATCATTAAGCAACCTTTTTGTTCTTACAATCATGTTACTTCCTCTTTTCTCAGTGTGGGAATTGTAATGAGGATTTGAATGGGGAGGTGTCACTGGGGGTCTCATACGGTTATCCTTTTATTCAAAGAAACTGCAGAATATTAATTAGAGGGGAAGAAAACATCCATATCAAACAAGGATGTAAAATAGGCTCTATCCTACACCTCTGTATTCTCACAAATAAATTAGGTGCAACCTGAAGGCTTGTAGTGATGTGGGTTTCCTGGAAAGGTTTGAACTGGAAAATTCCAAATTCCAATAATTTGCATAGGAAAACTCAGTTCGCATGAGAAAATTTCCTGGTGCCCCATAGAGTGATCTCATTTAGCATATTTATTTTGGTTGTAGTTATTAAACACAGCTAAAATTTTTGAAACTGCCACGCTTGCCTACTATTTAGTTGCAGCATCCACTCATTGTTACTAATAAACTTATGAAATGGAAAACTTTCTGCAGAAAAGCAAAGTACTGAAAAATTATCTGTTCCATATCACTGAAGATTTGTACCACATTGTGCATGAATAGAGTATCCACTTAGCTTCAGCAGCTCATCTACTGTTTCTTTAATAGAGACCAGTCAGTCCATTTAAAAGGTGCCACCTCACCATTCTCTACCCCCATCCAAATCAACAAGCCACCATACATTCTACTTGGGCAATGTAATTGGAGATGATAATAGGGTGAGAATTAAAGGTTCTGAAGATACCCCTCCCCCAAGGATCAAGAAGTGACAGATTGGAACAAATTCATTTTATGGAGATTACATTTTAGGCATAAAAAGGATTCTTTGTTTCAAGCATGAGCTTCTATGAATTCCAAAGAGGCCATGATATGTGTGCAAGGGGAATGGGAGAGAAAGCGGATTTTCTTGGGAACTTTTCAAAACTGGGGCTCCTGAAGACTTTGTACATCCCTTAAAGAAATTACATGTAGTGGCAGTGGCACTCTGAGCAGCAAAATAATTGCCAAGAGCTGAGTAAGCAGTAGCTGAAGTGCTGTATCACAGCTTTATTTAACTTGCTCCTGGCTCTTCTTATTACTAATATGGAAACATCTTCCTTGGGCAATGATACCAACCCAGTTTGGAATTTCAGAGTTCCACTTATGCTGCAAGGACAAAACCAACTGTTGAGGCACAAAATGAGCTACATAGATAAAAACAACAAGAAGACAAAATTGTTCTGAAAACAATGAAGTCATCTCAAACTGCTTAGAATCACACAACATGCAAAACATGATGCTGGATAAAACTATAACCATTTGTAAAAAGTGATTCTTTTTGTTGTTTAAGTGAAGTGTCGTCATAACTCTGAAATACCAAGCCTTTGTGCGGTGCAACGAAACACTGATGTGACAGAAAACAGATTGTTTACCAGTCTGCACGACATTCAAATCCTTCAATGAAAAGCATTACTAAAATGAAGTTGGTGGAAGCTGAAAAACAAGTAAATGCAAGCCATAAATGGAAGAACACTTACGCTGCAGCTCAACAGCTTTAGAGGGATATGTAAGTAAGTGATTTTGCCTAAATGGCAGAGGATGGGAATTATTGATCAGATAAAAAAAGAAAAAAAAAGAACTATTTTAACAGAAGAGTACAAAGAAGAAAAAGAAGAGGAAAGAAGAAGAAAAGGAGGGGGAAGAAGAAAATTGCTGTAATTTCAGGCTATAGTCCTCAAACCGTGAAGGTAATTTCCTTTTGAAAACTTCGCAATACAGCCTGCCTGCCTGCCACAAAACCTGGAATTCTGAACTGTGCCATTTGCAATTACTAATTATGATCAAAATATCCATTCCTAAAACCTTTTTTTATAAGCAATTTCCTGTTACTACTACAGATTAGGCTTCAGTTCTGCAAAAGGAATTCCAAGAGGTCCCACCTTGCTGACAGACCTGGAGGGCTCTGTCAGCGGTGGGCCTTTGCAGCCACATCAGGGAAAGTCCTGGTGTGGTGACAAACCCTTTTCCCTAGTGTGGCCACACATGCTGCGCTGCAGTGGCGTGGGGCAGGGCGTCACTACTGAAGCCCTGCTCAGCCTCTTTCTTTATATATGAACGTAATTGTGATTAACCAAACAGAGGTTTTTATTATATTAACAAAATGTTTCAGCTTCCGCCTTCATCAGCTGCCAACATACAAATGCTGTTACCAAGGTGGCAGTTATAGAGCTTTGAGGATGGAATGCACAGAGGGGCTTCATTTGCAGAAGCTAAGTGGTGGTGGTACTGTCCTCCAGGTTCAGACCATGTGTCCAGAGAGTAAATCCAAAAGTTCTCCCTTTTGGTCAATGCTGCTGGATCTGCTGGCATCTCTATCGCTGTAATGGAAAAGTCCAACAGGCTGTGACCCTCAATGTTAAAATGTTTGCATCTGGTTGCTCCACTTTTTTCTGTCAAAATTGCCGACTTGTGGTTCCTGAAGCCCGTGCGTAGGTCAGTTGTGGTCTTTCCTACGTATTGGATATGACATCCTGGTCTTTTGCACTCGATGATGTAAACTATATTGCAGGACCTGCAGGTGATGTTCTGTTTGATGTAATATGTCCTGCCTGTCCTAGCGCTTGTAAAAGTGGCTGTCTCCCTGAGGTACACACAGGTGATACAGCGTTTGGAGTGACAAGGATGAGACCCTGGACTGGTGATAGGTGGCTTAAGCACAGCTCTCACCAACAGTCTGAGCAAATTAGGGGGTTGGTGAAATGCTATAACAGGAGGCCTGCTGATGGCTCTGGTAAGATGTTCAGAGTTTGCCAGCAATGGGTAGCTTTCCTTGATTGCTCGGTGATAGAGATGCCAGCAGATCCAGCAGCACTGACCAAAAGGGAGAACTTTTGGATTTACTCTCTGGACACATTGGCACCACATGGCCTGAACCTGGAGGACAGTACCACCACTACTTAGTTTCTGCAAATGAAGCCCCTCTGAGCATTCCATCCTCAAAGCTCTATAACTGCCACCTTGGTAACAGCATTTGTATGTTGGCAGCTGATGAAGGCGGAAGCTGAAACGTTTTGTTAATAAAAACCTCTGTTTGGTTAATCACAATTACGTTCATATATATATTTTAGGTGATTAACAGAATCCTTATAGGAATCCAGAGCAAGCTTGAGTGAAGTTCTGTTTGTTGCTTTCAAAACTGTCTTATCTATCTATCTATCGATCGATCGATCGATCGATTGATCGATCTATCTATCGATCGATCGATCGATCGATCGATCGATTGATCGATCTATCTATCTATCTATCTATCTATCTATCTATCTATCTATCTATCTATCTATCTATCTATCTATCTATACTGTGTTTGCACTTGGCACACAAAGTGGCCTCCACCACCCTTTCTGGGTACTGTGCTGCATTTGCAGTATTTTAACTTTTTTGCATCTCAGGGGAAAATGTTTGCTTGGGTGAGTGTCCCTTACTTGGTGGTAGGGCAGGGTCCGGGAGGTGGTTACGTGAGACAGATTATGCTTGCTGGCTGAGTGTGGGGGGCTTGCACTTGGTCGGAAGTGCAAAGATCTGAGTAGTGGCCTCTGCCTCCCTCCCCACCTCCCTTACCAGCGGAGAGACCACCATTGCTATCTTATGGATAAAAAGAATTATTCTACTACCTATGTGTGTGTTTATTTTTAATGTTGTTTTAGGCTACTTAGATGTGCAGCAGCCAAGGCCAGCACCTTGTAGGCTTTTTTTTAAGTAACTGAAATGTAATTGTAGTGATTACTTTTGAGGAAAAGCAATCAGTTACTTTCAGAGCAATTGTAATTGTAACAGTAATTACTACTTTTTGGGCCATGTAATTGTAACTGTAATTTATTATTTCATCCAAGCTCTAGTGCTGAGGCATGGCTGGGAGCATGGGTTGAAGTTGGCATTATGAGGGATTTGACCTTTTTAGAGTTCTTCCCTATAATGGTTGCTGTTCATCTGTGGGCAGATGACTTGGCTAACTCCGTGGTTCATTTTTGGTGTGATAAATAGGCCATGGTGCATGTTATCAATTCCCTTACTTCTAGGAATCTTAGAGTGATGGTTTTGGTGTGCTCTTTTGTGATTCAGTGCCTTAGATTTAATATTCTTTTTCTTGCTTGCCATGTTCCTGGCCTGGACAACAGCATGGCTAATGCCGTTTCTTGTCATCAGATGTCAGGTATTTGGGAGCTGGACCCTTTGGCCAGACTTCACCCAGTGCCAATGCCAGTGGCACTGTGGGAACTTGGCAGTTTGAAGCTGAGAAGGCCATACTGCTCCCTTGCCACCAGCACAAGAACCTCTTATTTAAGACCAGGTAGGGAATTTGGCATTTTTCATCTAAACAAAGTGTATTTGCTCCTTTGGCCTATCCCTGTGGACCAGCTGGTTGAATTTTGCATGGTTCTTCACCTTTCTGTGAAGGCCATCAGGGGTAAGTTAGAGAGTATTGGGTTTCTGGCCAAGCTTAAGGGTGTGCCAGACTCCTCAGGCAATTTTAGGATTAGGAGAATGCTTGAGGGGTGGACCTGTACCCATCCTCCTGTACCAGACACTCGTTGCCCTATTTCACCAACTATTTTGTTGGGCCTTTATGGGCTTTGGGTTTCTGTATGTAGTTCAAGCTGTGAGGCTGTTTTGTTTTATGCTGTTGCTGTCACAACATTTTTGGGAGCTTTTTGTATGGGTCAGTTACTTTTTCTAGGAATGACAGGTCTGGTTGGGCTTTGGAGGTAGGTAGTGTTATGGTAGGTAACAGCAGTGTTCAGATCTTGCTGCAAAGATCTAGGACTGACCAGAGGAGTCAGGGGTCTGTCATCACTTTGGCATCTTCTCCTGTGGAGGGGTTGTGCTTGGTTTGGGCCTTGGGCTCATTTTTTGTGGCTCAGGGACAAGTTTGGAGGGCTGCTATTTTGTCATCAAGTTGGTCAGTCTTTAATTAAGCATCAGTTTTGGACCATCACTAGTTGGGCCTTGGCAAGTTTGAGTCTTGATCAGGGGCAATTAGGCATACATTCCTTCAGGATTATGTGGCTACTACTGCGGCTAACTTGGGCTTTGGGGGCACTGATATACAGATGGTGGCGATCAGGTGCTTTCCAGGCTTATGTGAGGCCAATTAAAGGCCCTCTTTAACTGTTGCGCTGGTGAGCACATTGTTAATTGTTGTTTCTGTTTTAACAGGTTGGAGGTTGCAGGAAAGAGTCAATGTACTCATATGTGGCCACAACATGGGGCCAAGAGGAGGGTGTTGCAGAGCAGGCATGGAACCCAGTTGGGGCTCAGCCATTGCGCTTCGGTCCAGTGGCTGGGTAGGCATAGCATAATATGGGAATGCCTCCTACCAACACTTTTTGATCCTTCGTTGGTGCACCACCTCCCTCAGGTTTTGATTATACATTTGGGAGGCAATGACCTGGGAATGTTGAAGGGGAAAGTCCTTATCATTCCGGCTTGCCTGGATTTGGGGGTCATCCATAGCCAGTGGCCTGGGACCTTGACTGTTTGGTCTAACATCCTCCCTAGGAGGATTTGGAGGGCGGGAATTGATTCTAGGAGCCTGAACAAGGTTTGAAAGAAAGTAAATAGGGAAGTCTGCCTCACCCTTGTTGATTTGCTTGGTGAGGTAATACATCATCTGGAGGTGAGGTATGGCAGGGCTGACCTTTACTGGCCAGATGGTGTTCATATGTCTGACTTGGTAATGATCTGTTTCTGTGCCCTGCATGAAATCATTGGCTGCAGGTGGGGAAAGAGGGACCAAACTCAGGCTTGTTGTCTTTTGTGGCAAATATGTGTGGGGATTTCACAGGGGGCAGGGCTTGGTAAACACACTTAGGCACTCTTTAAGGTGAAAGGTTGGATCTGAGCCTTGCCTTCCAGGTTGGTGAGGCCTATTGGCAGGATAAGGTTCACCTCTGGGGCTAACTTGTAACACCCACTCAGAGTTGTGAGGCCTTGGGAGGGGGTGGAGCAGAAAGGTCTCTTTAACCACCCTGTGGGGTTGGGGCTGGGTGAAGGGGACTGGGCTTGGACCACCCCTTTTCCCATGGCAGGGTGTTCCTGCCCAACTGACATTGAAATTAAACTGAAATCATGGCTGTAATACTTATCCACTAAGTCATGGCGTGGGCCAATGTATCTTTCGCTCGGGAGAGGAAATTTTATTTGAAATTTACTGCTGTTGTCCCTTTACTGTATGCTGTTGAACTGTGTTTGTTGAAATATGACTTGTGTTTTAATATGTATTTTTATTTTCCTTTTACATGTGATAAATTATGGTAGCCTATGCCTTTGAGCAATAAAGATTAATTTCATTTCAATGTCAATGGCGTCCTCGCCCAATTGGTTAAGAGTTCTGTCCTGCACTTTATCTCTGAAGATCATTTCATATAATCAATCACTTAATTGGCTTTATATAAATAAATGTGGCCCTTGTTTTACCCACACTTCACCTTGTCTTGCCTCTTCATTTCCGGACTGTGGCTGCAATTTATTTGTTCAGGACACTGAAAGCTGGGGCTCTGGATGTGCCAAGCTGTACATGAAAAGCACAGGAGAATGACAACCAAATAAAGGTTTTCATTCATCTGAGTCCACCCATTCCTGCCTTATGTCTGTAGAGCAGCTCTAGAGCCCATTTTTCTGAACTTGCAGGCAACTTCAATGAGACCTGTATGTATATAGCCTTTCAAAATTTCTCCACTCTATCTGTGGGCAGAGAAATTGTGGGGACCATTTCACTGAACTTTTCCATGGGAGGAGAAATTCTCAAACAGTTTCTAGGGACTGGGGCTCACCATTAGCAGTAGCACTGGCACAGCTTCTTTCTACCCCTTCGCCCAAGTCCCTCTCCATCCTTGCAAGTGGCTGCCAAACAGTCAACAGCACCATTCTTGCACCCTCCACAATGCTCTAGGCTAGGCATAGCATTGTTCCAGGATGTAGTGGGGAGAGAAATTGTATGTGCCACAAAAACTTGATAGGGAATATTTGGAGAAAATTCTGCAAAGTATTCCTCTTTTTCTAGGGGCCAGACCATTAGGGTGAATGGGGCACTGCCCCAGCAACCTCAACCTGCCCTCACCTGTCTGTTTTCTTTCTTACAACCTGCCTAGGTGGTGGAACTACCTGCCAGCTTACTCCTCCTAAGTCTCCGTGTTGCCCTTGTAGAACTCAGTGGAGAGGAGGATGGGGACTAGGGATGGGATCCTTTGGCTGGTGCCAGTTCAAAAGCATTCCATCGATCTAACAGGCCGGTATTGATTCAAGTTCGTTCTTTGTCCACTGGCTGCTACTTTTACTGATCAGGGTTTTTTTCCCTTGCATAAGATATTAATATTGATTTTTTAAAAGAACATACCAATAATTTGAAAGGAAATATCAATAAATGAAAGGAAATACTGATAAAATTATCAATATCAATATTTTAGAGGTGGTTTTTTAAAAAAAATAAAATCCATTTTTGAAAATAGCCACAGAAAATTGCTACCTGTAAATTTGATCTGCAACAATAGAGAGTAAGTGAATTAACAGAAAATTCAATACCAAATCTGAATTGGGTGGAATTCTGGCATATTCCTAATGGAGAAAAAACTAGAATTGTTTGATTATGCATGTCATTGGTTCTTGCTCCACTTACTGTTTGGGCTCCCTGCATTCTACCCCACCAGTCTCAAAGGACACCAGCCACCATTGCCTAAGGCAGCCTTTCCCAACCAGTGTGCCTCCAGATGTTGTTGGACCACAATTCCCATCTTTCCTGACCATTGGCAATGCTTGCTGAGGCTGATGGGAGTTGTGGTCCAACAACATATGGAGGCACACTGGTTGGGAAAGGCTGGACTCTAACGGGTTGAGAAAAAAAATCCAAAATTTTCTCAGAAAAATGCCTTCTGAGAAGTTTCACATCAGCTCTAACTATAACAGATTGTGTTTCTTTGAAGTCTGGAGACCTATGCAGTAGTGCATATCCTTGATGACCAAAATGGTATCTGTACGCATGAGGCCCAAACTGGATCAGACATAAGCTCTGAAAGGTTGGCATCTTGCACATTTGTGCATGCACTATGGCCAGTCAAATTCCTCAACCTCGATTCTCCAGGCAACTATAAACTGAAAAGTTTTCACATTTTCAAACACTATTTGGTATTGAGGACTTGATATTTATGATTTGATCAGAAATGAAATGTGTTTCAGGAATCTGTATGTGAACAGATGTCCAAGGGTGCCTGGAGTGGGCTGAATGTAAGCTGAATGGAATTGATTACTGTCCAGATTTTTCCCCCATAAAGGATAGGAGGATGTCAACACAGTTAAAGGACAGGAGGAAACAAACAAATAAAAATGCTTTTTGTAATTAACCCCCGAAACCCCATGCTATTTATGTCCATAACCATGTGATTTGTGTTAGCCACCAGTAAAATTACAGGACGCATCAAGACAAAAATCAGGATACAAGAATTGTAGCAGAATCATTTAGTGCCTGAGGTGATCTGTTTGACCAAGATAAAGTAAGAGATCTGGCTACAGAAAGATACCTGGAAAATGTAGTACATTCATCCGTGTGGAGAGAGACTTGCAGAAAATGTAGTATTATTATTAATAGCATTAATTGGCCACCCTTATTTATTTATTTATAAATATATTTGTATATTCCTATTTAGTTAAAAACATCAAAGCAGTGTACAACCTTAAAAAATCCCATACAATAAAAACATTAAAAATACAATAAAAACAAATGTCAACTATTGCAAAAAGACATCTTCTTAATTGTCTGCACAAGCCTGGTGGAACAGAAAGGTTTTCAGTGGGTATTTAAAAGTTACAAGAGAAGGTGCCTGCTGAATCTGTGTTGGCAGAGCATTCCAGAGAATTGGGTCAATGACACTGAAGGCTCGATTTTGTGTCGATGTTAAATGAGCCTCACCAACTTGGGGGACGACCAAGGCCATTTCTGCAGATGATCTCAGTGATGGAGCTGGGATATAAGAGTTCAGGCGGTCCCTAAAATACCCTGGATCTAAGTTGTTAATTAATACAAGGACCTTAAACCTGGCACAGTAGCAGATGGGTAGTCAAGTACAAATGTTTTAAGAGTGGTGTCACATGTAGTTGCCCATGCAGTCCCATCCCTTGTGCTTCTTCACCCAGAGGTCCCATGGCAGGTTACAACAACCTTAAAATGAACTGTTAAAAACAATTAAAAATAACCAGAACCACAAAATAGGGTGGGTCCTAAAAATATAACTCTCAGAAGTCAGTCAAAGGTTCTGCTCCATGGTTGGGGAACTGGAGGGCCTCCAGATATTACTGGACTCCAGCTCCCAACATCCCTGACTATTGGATGTACTTCCTGAAGCTGATGGGAGTTACAGTCTAACATCTGGAGGGCCAGAGCTTCTTCCCTGTTTTACCCAATGGCTGGGATCCAAAGAGATATTTCATGCAAGCCAAAGTATCTGTGATTGCCTATGTGTTTTTAAAAAAAACAAAAAAAAACAAAACCCTTCCCCTTTAACACTGGATACATCCTGCCATATTAGCAACTTGTGTTTATTACAACAAAGCATGAAATAGTTCTGAATCATCTCAATCAGATTCCAGTTTCCAATTCAACAGAACACGCTTTTCCCAAGGAGTTATAAATTAACAATACATGGACTTGAAAAAGACATTGTATTGAAATGGTTGCTTAGCGGTACTCCATTGTTCAGGACTATTTCATTTTTTTTTTGTAATAACAACAGGAATTATATTTTTTCAGGCTAATTTTGTTATCTTACTGCAACAACTGTGAATGCTGGATTATTATGTTTGTGAGTACAATATAGCACCATTCTGTAAGCATTGGGGTTTTGTATTTGTGTTGGGTTTGTTGAAGAGATTATGAACAGAACTACTTGAAAAACAGAAGTTCAAGGCCTTCTTCAGCATGTGGAACTAGCTGTGCAGTTCTTTGGATCCTGGCCTATAGTCAGTCCTGTGTATATCCTTATAAACTACATCTACCAACTGGAAATTTACACTTTCGTAAATTTAGTAAGCATCCCACTGCACAGGTTCTTTGGTTGGACTCAAATGCAAATTGTTCACAGAACTGAAATGCATTTATTCACGAATGAATGTGCTATATGACTGCAGCCTATTGGAAACCGATATACACAATTAAATCCTAATCTTGTTGAAGTCAATACTATATCTACACACTTCTAATAGAAGAACTCGCAATATTGGCAGCCACAGAATTTTAACTCAGTCTTTCTATCCGAAGCCCACAATCTCATAACCCCTTTACTACATAAATGCTCAAATGAAGATAAAGAATATTTTCCCCCAGATTTTTGCACATCTCTGAACTAACATTTAATATAGCATCTTTCTATAGTTATACACATGACCACACCTGTAACATAAGTGAACTTTTTCACTTATAAAAACCTAACCTAACTAGACTTACATTTGAGAAATCCAAAAGCATGGCTAATTTCTGTTTGTATTTTTCATGTTAACTGCCTTAAAGGGCAAAAACATCTTAAAGGTCACATACTACTTAATTTGAGAAAATCAGATGGTCTTTTTCAATGCTGTCCCCATTTCCACCCCCACCCCTGGTTTTATAGTAGAATACACACTTCTTCTTTTGGTCTCTCTACTTCTTCTTTGAAACTTTAAGGCTGCAATCCTATACCACTTGTCTGGGAGTAACTCAGTGGGTCTATCTTCTGAATGGTGAATTGTACCTGCATTGGTTTATTTATTTATTTACTTAAAATTGCCTGGTAAGATTAATATCTGAATGACATAACACATTAATTTCCCACAGAGTGACATAAATAAATTTTCTACTTGTCATAAATTGTATATTAAATAATACAGCAGGAGTAGCCAACCTGATGCCCACCAGATGTTTTGAACTTCAACTTCTATCAACCCCAGACAGTATGGTCAAAAGTCAGGGATGATGGGAATTGTGGTCCATGACGTTGGATGGCATCACATTTTCTACCTCTGTATTACAGTTGAAGCCAAATTAATGGCAGTGCCCACCTGCCATACAGAATGAGTTTATATCCTGCATGTTGATTTCATGATGTCTTTGTAAATTAAACGTTGCAGCAATTTGATATTGCAATGGAGAAGATTGTTGTTGTTATTCCTAAACAGCTTCATTTGAACGTTTGCTAACCTCCTTTCACATTCCATCTTAAGATTGTGAACGCATGTGGACTCCATGGCTTTAATATCAACCAGTTTCCCCCCCATTCCTCCTCTCTGCTCTTTTTATCATCTTGCCTGATGAAGAGTTCTGGATAACTTGAGCTTGTATACTATTTGGTGATATTATGGTTTGCTTCATAAATTCCAACCAGCTTATTATGAAGTAGATGATTAGGACAATTAATTCATTCATTTTAGGTACACATGCCTCTTGGGGGAAGGAGGAGGAGGGAATGCAAATTTCTTTTGGAGTTTGGAGCTTCATTCTTTTGGTTTTTATACAGTGGCCCTATACCACATTCCAAATGTCATGCTATTTTCTTTTTACTCCCATCATTTTGACACTTTGATTCAGATATAACACCAAACCTTGCTTTGACATTATACTGGCTTTTATGGAACTTTGCACTTGCAAACATTTTCTCTCTGTGACCTCGTCACAGTTCTATCCCTCTGTGATTTGCAGCACTCCATTTTGTCCATATCAACAAATTTTGGAATTGAAAAACAAGATCAAGCTGACATAAGAACAAATCAATTTTGCTATGAATCACAGTGTATATGGAGAGGAGGGAGCATGGGAAGATAAGGGCCTTTACAGGCTTGTTCAAGTAGCACCAAACCATGGTTTAGCATTCATCTGAGCCAGCCCTTCATCAGCTCAGTACATCCTGCAGAAAAGGGTAGTTATGAAACCAGCATGTAGCAGTCAATAGAATGATTTGGAGATTTGTCAGTTCAGATTTCACCTCAGCTATGAACTCACTGGGTTCGTAGGCAAGCCTCAGTCGGTCCACCAACTGTAACGTGGGTGTAATACTAGCGTACCTTACCGTGATGATTCAAGGAATAATCAGACAATGTATGTAAAGTGCTCCAAGCATTTAGCAAACATGAGACTGTTACCTAGACTTGTTAAGGATTATTTTAAACAACCCAAGACACTGTGGAGATATTCTAGTTGACCAATGAAACATAAAATATATTTTCAAGGCTTTCTTTATTGATATTCTTCTAATACAACACAACACACATAGGTTCGTAAAGCACAAGTCTTAACATCATAAAGCTGGAATGAACAAAATAAACAATATGTCTATTTAACCAGCTGTAAGACATACTAGCTGGGTGATAAAGACTACTCGTGGGTACAGATCCTACCCATCCAAGGGGATTAGATGTTATTCAGAATGATGTGGCCCTCAGGTGGTAGTGAGCTGTCTCATAGGTTAACAATGGGCCTTTTAAAGGCTTGTCCTGGCTCTAGCTGGGCAGAATCCCTCCTTCTAACCTCAACCACTGGACAGTGTTTCTCTCCAGTTTGAACTGCCAGTCACTGAAGCTGTAATTCTTATCTAGTCCTACCCATTTTGGATGGTTTGCTAACTGCAAGTTTTATGGTGATAACCTTTTGTTATCTTTTCTTGAGGGCAGGGGATCATTTCGAGACAAGTTATAAAACCCATCTTCAGAGCAGAGCATGAGTGTTCCAAAGCTAATATTTCTCACCACACCATCTTTTCCACACCACACTCACATTATGTTCTGTTATCTCAATCCTTCAAATGGTGGCTTGGGACTGTGCACTGGGTCTTGAGGACTAAACCTTTATGCTAGGTACTGTTATTTATTTACTGGATAATGAGGCTGCTTACTCCATAGGGTGGCTCTGCTTGCTAAACTGCCTTAGTAGATGCATTGTTTTGTAAGGCACATAAACTATACGAGTGTCCCACTCACATGGAGTGTCCCACTGAACTAACCAATTTAGATGTCTATATTGTTCCTGGCATACTAGGCCCAAATCCTTACACAGCCATATTAGGGCAAGACATGCACTAAATACAAACACCCTGGGGAATCCCTATAGGTGTTCTTCCTTCCAGAGCATATTGTTGGGGTTCTCATTATTTTAGAACAGGGGTGGGAACCTTTTTTGGCATTATCTGTGCCCACCCCCATGGGCCAACTTTGACACGTGGGCAGGAAAACCTACCTGTCAATCAGTTGATGTCATTATGACTTTAGATGATTGACAGATGGGTTGTCCCATCAATGTGTCAAAAGTCCCTTGCTCAGAAATTCACAAGCATCTGGCAGCCAGAGAACCATAGTCACACAGCTGATCCAGCCACATCTCTATCTTCCCTCACATGATGTCATATATGATGTCAGATGTGGTGCAGGTGGGAGTGATTTGGGAAAAATGGTGTTGCAGGCCAAAATGGGACCCAGGAAGGGCCTAATATGGACTGCAAGCCAGATTCCCCACTTATTTTAGAGATTACTGAGAATGCTTCACTACATACATATGAAGTTACTCTTTTGCTCTAGTCTCCCTTGTATCTCAATTGGTTTTGTTATGTCCCTTCAAGTCGATTACCACTTAAGGTGACCCTATGAATCAGCGACCTCCAATAGCATCTGGTCAGATCTTGTAAGTTCAGGTCTGTGGCTTCTGTTATGGAATCAATTTATCTCGTTTGATCTTCCTCTTTCTCTACTCCCTTCTGTTTTTCCCAGCATTAATATCTTTTCTAGTTAATCATGTCTTCTCATTATGTGCCAAAGTATGATAACCTCAATTTCATTTTATCTTCTAGTAATAGTTCTGGTTTAATTTGTTCTAACACCCAATTATTTGTCTTTTTCAAAGTCCATGGTATGTGCAAAGCTCTCCTCCAACACTACATTTCAAAGGAGTTGATTTTTCTCTTTTCCGCTTTTTTCACTGTCCAACTTTCACATCCATACATACAGATCGGGAATATGATGGTTTGAATGATCCTGATTTTAGTATTCAGTGATGCATCTTTGCATTTGAGGACCTTTTCTAATTTTCTCATAGCTGCCCTCGCCAGTCCTAGCCTTCTTCTAATTTCTTGTCTTCATTTTGGTTAATGACTGTGCCAAGGTGTTGATAACCCTTGACAGGTTCAATATGCTCATTGTCAACTTTTTGTTGTTGTTGTTGTTATGTGCCTTCAAGTCGATTACGACTTATGGCAACCCTATGAATCAGTGACCTCCAAGAGCATCTGTCATGAACCACCCTGCTCAGATCTTGTAAGTTCAGGTCTGTGGCTTCCTTTATGGAATCAATCCATCTCTTATTTGGCCTTCCTCTTTTTCTACTCCCTTCTGTTTTTCCCAGCATTATTGTCTTTTCTAGTGAATCATGTCTTCTCATTATGTGTCCAAAGTATGATAACCTTGGTTTCAACATTTTAGCTTCAAGTGATAGTTCTGGTTTAATTTGATCTAACACCCAATTATTTGTCTTTTTCGCAGTCCATGGTATCCCCAAAGCTCTCCTCCAGCACCACATTTCAAATGAGTTGATTTTTCTCTTATCTGCTTTTTCACTGTCCAACTTTCACATCCATACATAGAGATCGGGAATACCATGGTCTGAATGATCCTGACTTTGGTGTTCAGTGATACATCTTGGCACTTGAGGATCTTTTCCAATTCTCTCACAGCTGCCCTCCCCAGTCCTAGCCTTCTTCTGATTTCTTGACTATTGTCTCCATTTTGGTTAATGACTGTGCCGAGGTATTGATAATCCTTGACAAGTTCAATGTCCTCATTGTCAACTTTAAAGTTACATAAATCTTTGTTGTCATTACTTTAGTCTTCTTGACGTTCAGCTGTAGTCCTGCTTTTGTGCTTTCCTCTTTAACTTTCAACAGCATTCATTTTAAGTCATCACTAGTTGTAGTGGTATCATCTGCATATCTTAAATTATTGATATTTCTCCCTCCAATTTTCACACCTCCATCTTGGTCCAAGCCCACTTTCCGTATGATATGTTCTCCATATAGTTTAAACAAACAGGGTGATAAAATACACCCTTGTCTCACACAGCTTTCCTATTGGAAACCAATCGGTTTCTCTATATTCTGTCCTTACAGTACTCTTGTCCAGGGTATAGGTTGCACTTCAGGACAATCAGACGCTGTAGCACCCCCATTTCTTTAAAAGCATTCCACAGTTTTTCATGATCTACACAATCAAAAGCTTTGCTGAAATCTATAAAGCACAGGGTGGTTTTCTTCTGAAATTCCTTGGTCCATTCCATTATCCAATGTATGTTTGTGATATGATCTCTGGTACCTCTTCCTTTTCTAAATCCAGCTTGGACATCTGGCACTTCTCGCTCCATATATGGTAAGAGCCTTTGTTGTAGAATCTTGAGCATTACTTTACTTGCATGGGATATTAAGGCAATAGTTCAATAATTACTGCACTCCCTGGGATCCCCTTTCTTTGGAATTGGGATATATATTGAACGCTTCCAGTCTGTGGGCCATTGTTTAGTTTTCCATATTTGTTGAATTTTTTTTGGTCAAAATTTGGACAGCCTCAATAACTTATAGCAACTCTATTGGTATGCCTGGTCTGTCCCTGGTGATTTGTTTCTTCCAAGTATATTAAGAGCAACTTTCACCTCATTCTAAAATTTCTGGTTCTTCATCATACGGTTCCTCCGTGAATGAATCTGTCATCCTTGCATCTCTTTTATATAGTCCTTCAGTGTATTGCTTCCATCTTTCCTTTATTTCATCTCAGTCAGTCAGTGTGTTTCCTTGTTGATTATTCAACATTCCTACCCTTGGTTTAAATTTCCCATATGTTTTGGAATAGCGCTCTTGTTCTACCTTTTTTGTTGTCCTCTTCTATTTCTGTACAATAACTATTGTAATAGTTCTCTTTGTCCTTCAGATGAATCTGGGCTTTGGCTCCCAGCTAGCCAGCTCAAAGATATGTGGCAGGGAGCTGCAAGATGGAGATGAGTGCTTTGGCAGCTTTGCTGGGAGCCACAGCCCCATTGGCAATGGAGACACAACTCTCAGCGGAATGGAGCCAGGATGTCTTTCAAGAAGGTTGAGGTGGAAGGAAGGGTGCAGAGTCTCCTAGCAAGTATTTAAAACCAATCAGGCTTGAACCAAGGACTCCCACGTGCCTCTCAGGATGCATATGTAGGGGGGATGTAGAAAACTGGGGGTGGTTTTTACACCTTTAGGGTAGGGGTGAGGAACTTCTATCTAGCCCTTGGGGCTATCCCCAAGCCATTCTCTTCACCAGCCCTGCTCTGGACCCTCCCTAAGCTCCTGGCTGGGCTGTGTCCTTGAACTGATCATGCTCTTTGCTTCCTTGGATGGAGAGGTGCAGGCACGCATATGTGTAGAACCTTCTTAGAGTCACATCTGCTGCTCTACCCACTTTTGCCTCTGTCCCCACATATCACTGGCATCTATCCCCCA
This sequence comes from Rhineura floridana, assembly GCF_030035675.1. Lineage (NCBI taxonomy): Eukaryota > Metazoa > Chordata > Lepidosauria > Squamata > Rhineuridae > Rhineura > Rhineura floridana. The sequence goes on from NC_084487.1 coordinate 38,881,046, forward strand.
GAAGGCTACCCATGGGAGCATGCATCCCTGTGGCTAAAAGAGTTCCTCACCCATGCCTTAGGAGAAGCTTCCCCAGACAGTCAGGAAATGAAAATGCCACTAACTGGAAACAAGCCCAGTATTTACAGAACAGCCATATACCTAGTGGTGGCTGGTGCCCATTCGGACAGGTAGGGCAGAAGATAGGAAGCCCAACAGTAGGCAAAGCCAGAGCCAATTACAGGCAGAGCCAATAATTCTAGTTTTGTCACCATGCTCCTCCCTGCTGAGTTTTGCAATGGGCAACACAGAGATTAAGCTGACAGTGACACACCCCGGAATGGCACTGTACATAAGACAGCAGGCTAGCTGAGGGTAGATCAGGATTGGAGGGGCAGTGCTTCATTAGCCCTAAAGAAGTGCCCTGAAGAGTAGAGATTATGGTGCATGTGTCCAAGGCATGGAGGGCCCAGGAGGGGGTTCAAGACAGATTATGGTTCATGACCACGAGTCCATCCTGCTCCATTAACTTTTTTTTAAAGCTGCCATGATTGTTTTGCTAAGCTGCTGGGTTTCCAGGACACCAAAGCAATAACTCAGCTTGGCCTTGAATCACGATTGGACTAGCAAGAGGTGCAGCAGGTGAAAGCTGTTTGAGGAGAATTTAAAATGACTGTTTTGGGTTAAGCCCCCCCCAAATAATGCAAATATTAGCAGACAAGTTTCACAAGGTTGTTCCAGTTTGGAAAACATGGTCGAGGAAGACAGGGTGACTCACATCCAGCTAGTTCATTTTGCATAAGGAGAGATTTGATTAGGATCACAATCCAAGCAACACAGATTATGTTCAAACTGATTATAAATGCCAGGCAACTTATATCTGGGGCAATTTCCTTTTGTTTTTTAAAAATAAAAATCTAATGCTTAAATTAATTTCTACTGAACTATCAGTTTCTCTCCCCTCACCCCCGAAAGAAAACTATGTCTTCTCTCTTGATTTTGAATGTCCAGAATATCTATGTTGTATCCTTGACAACCAGCAAATTCTCTTGCCTGACTCACTCAGTGAGGTCACAATTCATTGTTGGGGAAATCACAATTCATTAACTTGTGTAGGATTTCTTTGCCGTGTGGTCTTTGTCAAAGCGCTGTAACTGAAAATTGTTCTCAAAGAGAAAAATACATTATTGCTTGAAAGGTAGAAAACCTAATCTGAATGCAGTCTCTATCCAACTATTTAAGTCACTCCTGTTGACTTCAACATAACTTATAATTAATAGGATCCACAGTATGCAGAGAAGCTACTATCTGGCTGCCCATTTGCTACCGGGCCAAGTTCAAGGTCCTAGTTTGGGTGTACCAAGCCCTATACTGCTCGGGACCAGGATACCTGAAAGACCGTCTTACCCCTTATATACCCAGTCGATCACTGCACTCTGCAGGTGAGGGCCTCCTGCAGATACCATCTTATCAGGAGGTCCATTTGGCACAACATAGGAAATGGACCTTTAGTGTGGCGGCACCTACCCTGTGGAATTCCCTCCCCTTAAATATTAGGCAGGAGCCATCTCTGTTATCTTTTCGGCACCAATTGAAGACCTTCCTCTTTCAACAAGCCCGTTAAGTTGAGACCTTATCCCAGTCTGTGCCTGTGTTCAATTGCTTTTTAATATGTTTTTAAATCTTTTTTAAAAACAATATGTTTTTAACCTTTTTTTTTAAAGAAGTCTTGAAAGCGTTTAAAAATGTTTTTAAAGGTGTTTTGTTTTAATGTATTTTAAAGTCTGTTTTTATGATGTTTTAAAGTGTTTTTAGTACTTTTGTTTGCTGCCCTGGGATCTAGCTGGGAGGAACGGAGGGATATAAATCAAATAATAAATAAATTAAATAAATAGTCCTGCAACACAACAACACCAGAAAGTGGCTAGCATATAAAACCAGGGGAATATGAGGAAGGAAAACCAAAATGCTAGAAAAATAAGTATTTATTTGTAATCCAAGCCCAACGCGTTTCAGCCTTTGTATATTTAGGGCTTCATCAGGGGCTGTAGATAAAATAGAAATTCCATATTGTCTCAACACCTCCAGTCAAATATTTTGCTATCTCACCTTTTCTTAAGATGCTACACACTAGAAGCTAGGTCTAGACCAGCCTTCACCAACCTGGTACCCTCCAGATGTTTTGGATAGCAACTCCCATTAACCCTAGCCAGCCTCTGCCACTGCTGTCTAGACATAGGCCCAGTTTGCACATAACACTAAGCCAAACTACTTAGCATGAACAAGCAAGGGTGCTGATGCACAGAGTGAAAACTGCTGTTGGTTCTGGAGCTAAACCAAGGTTTGGCTTAGCATTAAGTGTGAACATAGGCTCATAATTTGTTTCACTCCAAAGAAACCACACACTGTAGTCAAGGTTTGTTTTTGGCTTACTAATTATGGAGCTTAGAATAGAATTTAACTAAAATAAATATAAATAATAATAAAACAAAAATCAGGAAAGCACTAAATTCAGCAGCCTAAAACAATAAGCAAGTCTGCTAAACATGAAAAGGGAATATAGGAAAGCCTTTGCCTGGTTCTGAAATAAGGATTCTATAATTGAGGAGCCACCACTTAGAAGATCCGCTTCCTGGTAACTGCCTGCCTCATCTTAGATGGTGGGGACATCCATAAAAGGCCCTCTGCTGAAGAGCTTAAGTCCCAGGAAAGTATATATGGAGAGAGGTGGGCCTTCAAATATTCTGGTGTGGGATATAGGAAAATGCCTTATTTCAGATTAGACTATAAACCCATTGAGATCAGCATTCTCTGTTCTGACTGGCAAGGGTCTTAGGCAGGGCCTGTAACTGAACATAACAGAAGAAGGTCAGACCTTCTGCATGCAAAGCATGTGCTCTACCACTAACGTACAGTCCTTGCCCTGAGAAAACAGTAGCTGCTTTTCCAGATAAATGCATTAACCTTCCTCTTCACAACAGCTTTTCAGGGTGGAGCTAGACATTATGATTGGCACAGAAATAAAACAGTAGCCCCATGCAGAGTTCTCAACTTACCCTCCCCAACTTATCAAGTCCCTAGTCATGTAAACATGTTTACTAGGGATGGGGGAGAATATCCAACAAAATCGAACCTGGTACCGGATCCCGACTGAATTCACTAGTTCGCCATCCCTTTGGAGCGGCACTGATCTCTTGCAGCAGGCCACAGCTGTAATCCGCACGGATTTTGCGGCTGCAACTGCAATCGGCAAGAATTTCCCCCCTGAAATCCCTCTCCTATTTTACTTATTTTTTTCGTAATTATTTTTTGCAATGTTTTTCCCCTCCGCCAAAAAACCATATGGAACACTGTGTAAGCGACCTAAAAATTATGCACTGTTTTTCTCCATTGCCAAAAAACTATGTGGAATGCTGTCATTTACAGAAGTATCTATGAAAACAATTATGTAATTTTTGCAAAACCCCCCCCCGTTTGATCGAATCACCCAAAAATGTGTGCAGCAGATCGAATCGACAAGAGCCAGAGAAAGTGGAAACAAAAAAAGGACAAACTGATACATCAATGATGGACTATCAAAATGCATGGGGATCGGCACCCATCCCTAATGTTTACACACATTATGGCATCATCATGTTGTGGAATGATGACACATAACGTGACGACAAATGATACACAAATGTTTTGGGAGAGAGGGGGTGATAATTTGACACAGGGACACTGCTTTTGGTGGTAGCCCCACACTGAATATAATGTCAAGTCCTGCTCTAAGAAACTGTTGGGGGAAAAGTCTGTACCTTTGTTCAACATAAGGCAGCTGTTGTCACAGCAAATAGGAAAGGGGGCAGTGTAGGGTGAGCCTCAATAGTGGTAGAGAAGCTCCCCTTGCCAGAAAAGCTGGACAAAGTGAGGGGAAATAGTGTTCTTGGAAGCATTCTCCAGCTGCTGGTTCTAGTATTGGCTGTTGGGGAAGGAAGCCTTTTTGCCTCTTCTTAAGAGGATAAATGTATCAATCAGCCCTAAGATCTTGAGATGGGAGCACAAAGGAAGTTTGTAAAGTATGGTAAAAGACACTCTAAAACTCTACACAAATGGCAAAAAAGAGTGGGAGACTCTATTTTAATTTATTAATGTTAACTTGGTTGGCTGATCACTGAAAACAGTCTGAATTATCTTTATCTCCCGTTGGTTGTGATCTAATAAATGTTTTCTGCATGCAACAAACCACTCACCCCCATTCAAGTGGAGCATTTTGAATCAGATGGTTCGGGATAAGCTCCACTGATCACTGAGGGGAAACAAACACTCAGACTTTCCCAGCCAGTTTATATATCACAGAGATGTGGAACCTCAAGTTGGGGAGGGGGGAGAATATAGTCCTCCAGGCCTCTGTATTTGACCTTCAAGACTTCTCCCCAGGCCTCACCTTTCCAGGACATTTCCTCACCGGTCCTCCTCCATGCCCCCCTCAGCTGCTTTTGCAGAGATGGAATGTGCACTTTAATTGTGATAGTGCCTCGTTTGTCAGGATTGAGAAAAATGTCTGTGTACCTGTGTCCATACACATGGAAACCACAGATGTTTGCATGGCTGGAAGGCAGCCTACTATGCAAACGTAACAGCCACATCCATCACTCCACCCACTTTTGTCTTTAGCTCCACCCGCTACTTGCGTGTGGCCCCTTGGAAGGCTCCCCAAAACGGAATGAGGCTGTTGAGCGAAAGGGGTTCTCAAAGGCTACATTTAGCTCCCCAGCTTATTTGGGGAGCCTTCAAACTAATAAATCCTGCTGGGTACAGAGTAGCTGCAATATTCCTGCTGCACACACAAGAGACCATTTCCCTCCACTAGGGACGATAGGAGAGCTCTGTTCACATATGTGGCCCACCTCAATACTTAGCAGGCAAATCTGTCCATCACATAAGGCTGTGAAAAGAACAGCAGAGAAGAGTGTAGATACTCGAACAGCAGCCATTTATGAGGACTCCCAAAGTATGAAACATAATGTGGAGTCGGTGTAATGATGACAAATCCCCCAAACCCTATGACTTCAGCACCAGATAGGATTAAACTGGTGCTTTCTCAGTTTGACAGGAATTATTTGGTTTCATTCAATCTGAGGAATGCTAAGGCCAGGTCCAGTTTAGCCTGGAATTTAAAAACTCCTTCTGTGTTTCTTGCTTCCCACACCATCCTTCTTAATCCTTTAACACCAATGTATACCATTCATCTTTTTCTCTTCCATCCCCTAGAGGCTTCTGCTACATTATTCTTCACTCCAGTCTCATTCACTAAAAAAAACAGAATGTGCCAAATATACTGTATCATACAATTTATTTTAAATGTCATTGGGACTGCCTAATTTCAAAGTTTTCTTTTAAAATCTACCCTGTGCTAAATATGTCACTATATTTTCTCCCTAAGGACCACAAATAGGCTTCAAATGCACTTGAACCAGTGGATCCTGGTTTGAAACATACTCTGGTTAGTTTAGCAAGCTAGAATTGTAAACCATGGTTTGAGGTTGCCCTGTTATAAAACTTAACTGAATTTGTTTTAAACCAGGATCCCTAATTTGAATTTAATGCTAAGCCAGATTTCTCTACAAATGAAACTAAATTCTGCCAGTCTTTGTCTCAGCTGTGCAGGATGAGCAGAGACAGTGAGGGAGCAGGTGTATCTAATACTTTGTTCTGGCTTGTCTTGGCACGTCCACATAGCACTAAACCATGATTTATCATTATGTGCTAACCAGCTCTAGGTTTTGGAGGGTCCTTGGATAAAATACCCTCCATGCCCCCCCCCCAAACAGTGAGTCTTGTAGTATCACCAACTCCTCCTTCTATTGTTGCTACCACTTGCTTGCTTGCCAGGCAGTGAGTCAATGTGCAAGCAGGCAGTGGCATCAACTGATTCTCCTTCATATGCTGCTCCATCATTGACTGAGCCACAACAAGAGGGTTGGTGAACACTGCAGTGCTGAAGAGGAGAAGGCTCAGATGGCTTTCATTAATGGGCCTTCTACTGGGTTGTGGGCCCTTGACAGATGCCAGCTGATGAATGGGAGGGCATGGTTCATTTCTGCACTGTTGCAGGTGCCTGTTCCCAAAAGGGAACAGTTGCCCACTACCAAAGCTGCAGGCTTTAACCCCTGCTTGAAAGCTGATGAGTGGGGGTTAAATCCTGCTCAGTTTGGCTGCACACACCTGTTCCCTCTTGGCAACAGATACACACAAGCACAGGAATCATCAGGAAAAAACTGGTCTGCCTGCTTTCACTGCATGGACCTGTTCCCTGTTATGCCTGTTCTTCTTCCTGACCTGGGGGGTGGGGAAGAGAAGCCTGCTTTATGCAGACATTGGCTCTGACAGAGATTGCTCCATCGTGCAGAATTCTGCATGATCCTTGACCTGAGAGCTGACAGAAGCAAGACAAGAAACAAAGTGAGTGGGGAAGTTGAAGGAAACAGGTGACTGCAAACACTGACATGGTTGGTCAAATATGGACCAGACAACTGCAAACAGAAATTATTGAACTCTTGACCTGAACCCCCAAAATAAGCTCTGCTGAAACCCCCTTCAGGAGGCAAGCCACATGATGGCTAGACTAGCAGAGGACCTTTGCTCTAAAAACAGCCCTATGGGGAAATCCCCTTTAAGAGGGAAAGAACCATTTCAAATCCTGGAAGGGAGGGAGCAAGGGAGCAATTGCTGAGTGGAAGAAGAAGGGTGTGCTACAAGTCTGACCAAAATCAAAGTGCAGTGGCCAACAAGCTCCAGAACACACCCCACCCCACAGCTAATCAGAGATCAACAGGGAAGACCAAGGTACACCAGAACTCTGGCCTCGAATCATCTAAGCTACCATTGGGTGGCCCAGCCAGCCCAGTGTGTGTGCTTGAGTAGTATGTATGAATTAGGACTGTTAACTTTTAAGCTGGAATACCTGTTGTTGGGATAAGAGGTCTGTTTACTAAACTTATTGGATTCATACATGAGGCTTCATAAAGTGTGGTAACCTGTATTATTATTTTTAAAACAAACTTTAAACTGATGAATAGATTCTGTATTCTTCAGTTTCTCTCCCCAATATTTCCTCCTCTAAAGAAGTGTTGCTGGTCTGATCAGACACTAAACATGACAACTATTTGGTGATTTTGTAACAGCAGCAATGTAGAAAAGAACAGTTAGTTCTGCTTTCGCTGTTCCCTGGAAAAGGGGAACACACAGGAACCCTGCACAAGGGATTTTGACCCACCTGTCCATTATGTGATGTCAAAATGGCATGTGATTGACAGATGGGCTGTCCAGCCCACCTGTCAATATTGGCCCGTGGGGGTGAGGCCAGATAAAGATCTGGCCCATGGAGTAAAAGATAAAGATCTGGTCCATGGAGTCCACCCCTGGGGTAGGGGGCCAGTCGTAGGATTTCACACTTCTGCTATTGGGCAAGGGCTATAGCTCAACGGCAGAACACATGCTTTACATGGAGAAGGATAAATTTTCATCACTTCCAGGTAGGGCTGGTAGCAGCTATTAAAGTTTCAGTCAGGGTGGACAATACTGAGGTGCATGGACCAAGAAAAGACTCAGTAAAAGGCAGTTTCCTATGTTCCCACAATTCAGTAAGGTTCGTATGCCTCAAACATTTTCGCAATACATGGAAAGGCCTACTGCATGTCCCACCCTTATTGCTGGTCAGGAAATTTCCCTGTGCGCATGTTTGACGGCATAAAACTACTGTGCATTTCTGCTAAATATGTTTTAGTTAGTCCTCTATAGCCATTTCCATTAGGTAAAAGTGCAATAGGCTGAATCCATTCACCTAGATAACTTGAAGGTGATAATAGGTTCAAGATAGTTTTGTCGAATCTCTACATGCAGTCACTTTTAAGTGAATAAGGCTTCAAGCCTGTGCACATTTATCTGAAAGTGAGCCCTATTAACTGACTAGTTCTGAGTACAGATGCACAGAATGGTGCATTAATGTGTCAAAAGCCCAAGTGTTAACTCTAAAGTGCTGACATTTTTAATAGTTGCAATTTTCTTCACAAATGAAACAACAAAGTAGTTTGCAATCATTAAAATGGGTATTTGCTTTTCAGAGGGTTTTTGCATAGGAAACATTCCTGGAGCTTTGTGCCATGAATATATGGAGGAGAAAAGACAGTTTGGGCACTGTGGCATCTAATATCCACTCATTCTATGTGGACCGGAAGGAGCTCTTTGTGTGTCCTGATGAACATGTACAGCACTCTATGCAAGGAGCGACCCTAGCTTCAACGCATGGAAGAGCTCTACAAAGATACAACTCCTTTCCACATATTTTGAATGTCTAGATGTCAGGGTGCACAGCCATGGTCCACAACAGCAGAGATGGGGTCCCCCTCTATGCCTTCTTTGGACATGTGGAGTGGGTTGTCTGAACCCCCATGTATATGCATAGTATATAATCTTGTTTAGTTGCTCAAAGGGGCATCCCTTAAGCTGTATTGTGGAAAAGTTTCATTTTGTTCTCCCTAAACACATGTGGGATAAGTTATTATTAAGTCAGCCTTTTTGTTCAGTGTTACCTTTAGATCTGATACATCCCGGTAGCATTGTTCAGAGCGGGTATGGTCTGACAGCTGCACATTCCAGAAGCAAGGAAGCTGGTACACAAGAAAGGGGTTCTGTTTGATGACTGCATTGAAAATATCCTGTCAGATGAGAGAAGGAAAACACATTACTTTGTAAAAAAAACAAAGTTTCTAGCCTTGGGAAAACAAGTGAAACTGCTAACCTAATTATTTTTTTTTGGTGGGGCCAATGAATTACAAAATGCTTCCAAAAAAGCACATATAATCATGCTTTAGCCTTAATATTTCATGCATTATAAGATGCCAGATGGCAATTCAGTCCTAATATCATTCAACAAAGAGGAAGGATGGAATGCAAACAACTTTGCCATTGAAGTCCTAGTTTTAATATCGTCCTTTTTTTTTAAGTCAAGTAATTTGTGTCCAAAGTCAATCTAAAGTTGTAGTCCTAAAACCATGTGCACTCTGGAGTAGTCCCAATGGCTTTCAATGTACTATTCTGGAGGAAATGACTTCAGAATTGCAGCCAAACTTGGCAGGAGTTTTAAAATAGACTTTGATAGGTTTTGAATCAGGACATTAGTTGCTCCACATCTCTGCATCCCTTCCACAAAATGGGGGTAATGAATCTCCTCTAACTCCCAGCTGGGCTGTGAGGATAATGTCTTTAATGTCTGTGAGGTGCTCAGACTGTATGGCAGGGGATGGAAGTGATTACAATAGCCAGAATCGGACAAAATCATAATGACTATTTGCTGAACCGAGAATAACAAAACTAGTAGAGAAGGAAATAGTATTTCCAGGCTTCTTAGAAGCCTGGAGACGTGTTTCAAAGACAGAAGAGTACATGCCATCTCTTTAAGAGAGAGAGAGAAAATATGTGCACAGTAGTGGTAAAAATGTAAGTTAGCTTGCTGAAATTCCAGGTTAAATCATCATCAAATGCAGCAATGTTATCCTTAAATGGTTGACAGTTAGTTCACCATATTTAGTTTTAAAGATGCCATACATCCAGTGGTGGCTGGTGCTCACTGGGCCTGGTAGGGCATAAGGGAGGGAGGCCAACAGTAGATGGACTTGGACCCATTGGTATGCAAGACAACTAAATCTAGTTTTGTCCCCATCCTCCTCCCTGCTGAATTGTATAGTGAATGAGGAGGAGGAAGATGACAGCCACTCCCTGAGTTGGTTACAAGTAAGAATGCAGGCAGGAGAGGGGCTGGCTGAAGGCAGACTGGGGTTGATGGGGCTGTGGGCCCATTCACCTTAATGGACCAGCTTCCACTGTGTAGGACTCTTTGCTGTTGTACATGCAATTAGCTCACATAGGCACCACTCTAGAATGGTATTTTTCAGGGTGGGTGGGACTAGATTTCCCAAGTTGCTCTCTGCAATGCTTGATGCTGCCACTGTGAAACACCATTCCGCCCCCTTGACCCCCAGAATGCCCTTGGAATGACATCATGCTATGATGTTGTGTTGTTCTGGGTCATTCGGTGGATGGGATGGGGAATAGCAGCTGCCTCAAGAAACTGTGCTGTTGTGGCCTACAGCATCAACATTTTTTAAATGGAAAAGTGAGTTAAGAAACCACCACTGTCAGTGTCCCATCTCCCATTCTGAGCCCAAAGTTATCAGCTGGAAACTTTCAGCTCAGTACTAGCTCTAGCAGGTAGTACAAATCAAGAGGTTTTTGGTAAACTGCTCTACACGGCAAGTAGGCTACATTTGGCTTGATGGGTAAGAGCTGCAGTGATCTTAAGGGCACAGGAGGCAATTGGCTACCACAAGCCCTACGTGGCGTACAAGCTACAAACCTCTGGGAGCGCCTTGTTGCATATGTAGCGATCTGTGCTCCACAACCACCTTTCCTGTAGTGGGCTGAGGACTACAAGGACAATGGGCATGGCTTTTTCCACAATGATACTCATTCTATATGGAATTCTCTCCATGGCAAAGTGCATCAAATCTCTTTGCTGCTGATCATTTCTGGCTTGTTCAGAATGTTTTCCATTCATGCTGACTGGCTCTGTGTTTTTAACAATGTGCATGGCTTCAAATTATGGATTTCAAAAATGGTACAACAAAGGATATCCTTTCACTTTTTAGATATTTACAAGCAAGAAGGGTTGACAAAAATCAATGATTTTTTTAAAATGATTTTTAAAATTTAAATTAATTTCAATTTTTTTTTAAAACAATTAGTAAAAAAAGAGCCTAGGTCAAAGATATCATCATAAATACTAATGGTACAACTTGTAATTATATTTTATGAATACATTAACAGCAGTGTATGGAGATGAGAGATAATCTGATCAGTCCTGTTCTGCAGGTGGTATACATGACGTGCATGCTCTCTCTCAAGGCCTTGCCTCTCTCTAAGTGATAAAATAGAAAAGGTCAATGCATAGAGAATTTGGGGAGATGGAATACATCTGAACAAGGAGGGGACCACTAAAGTGATAATCCAACTCTTAACAGCAGTAGCCTCTTCTGCAGGTATAGAGAGAATTTTTTCTCCCTTTGGACTAATTCATTCTAAACTGAGAAAGAAGTTGGAAATTGAAAAAGCAGGAAAGCTTGCATTTCTATTGCAGACAATGAACAAGGAAAACAAAGGTGAAGCAGCAGCAGCAGTAGCAGACTGAGTTAACTGTATCACCCAATATTTTAAGTTTCTGATGCTGACTTGATTGAAATTGCCTAAATTTTATTTTTGTTGCTGTGTGTGTTTGTGCTTGCTAAATTTGGTTTAAAAGCAGCACAACAGCAGCAGAGTAACACCGGATATTGAAATGCGAGTGTGCCAGCGTGTGCGTGCGTTTACCTAAGAAAGCAGGCTTTTACCCTGCATCAGGATCACTGAGACTAGAGACTTAGTAAAATAAGAAAAGCTACTTTATTTATAGAAATATATAGTAGATAGAAAGGCAAACTAACTAAGTTGGAGGCATAACACCCAGATGTAGGAGTTAGCCCCATGGCTTGGAGAGAGCGCAGAGACAAAAGGATGTCTCCTCTCTCCCAGACAGTCGGAGAAGAAAGAAGTGGAAAGGGCAGAAGGAGGAGGGGCAGGTAAGCTTCCCTGACGACTTAACAGTCTAGCGACAGAAGGAAGTCAATCAGAGCATCACAGGTAAAGGTAAACAAGCCTATCCGTCTGGAGGACCCTAGCTCTATCTCCCTTCTGGAACACAAACAAAAGAACAAAACAGGAGTTGCTCTTGCTCCACTTCCAACAATTTTTAAAGGAACTTTTCCTTTACATAAAAACTGAAATAACCATTCAAAAATCCACGTGCACTTTTTGTTAATGTTGTTTGTTGAAGAAGAAAACTAACCAGAAGAATAAATCTTAGTAATACCATTTAAAAGCCTGTTTGGTGGTGGTGCTCTGGCATATCATGACAAAAACATCATGATGAACTGAACAGTTGGAGCTGGTTCATCTCCTGAATGACTTCATGCATTCATTCTGCTTTAGTACTAAAATGTCCAAATTATCATCCCAATTTTTTGATGAAAATTAATCTGTAAACAATTCAGAATAATTGCTTAGTGTTTACCTACCTTCTAAGGAAACCTACATCTCTGAATATGTATTAAGGTTCTATTAAACAATACTGTACTTCTACTAAAAATGATGATTAAACAGAATCTTCCTCACTAGTGATTTAAACACTGATTTAAGTCATTAAAATTGAGTCCTTCAGAAAGTGATTTAAATCAGTTTGATTTAAATCAGATCAACCCTGCAAGCAAGTGATCATCCTGGGAAAATTGGTGTGCCGCTGCCCAACACGGTTTCAGGGGAATCCTTGCAGCAAAGAATCATCATTGGCTGGGAAAGTTCTTTAAATGTTCTCTCTCCCCGCCCCCTGCCCCTTATTCTCAGGAGCAATCGTAGTGTCATGGCTTTGAAACACTCACCTGATCAGCCAATGAAGTGGACAGCATGCTCATTAACTCTCTTTCAGCTGTAAGCCTCCACATCTGTTCCCATTTCATCTTGCGCAATTTATCCAGAAGTAGCAGAATGACCCCTGGAATCAACAAAGTAATGCAAAATAAAAAAAAGGCAAGCTGAAAACAGGTAAAGCAAAGACCTTAATGCTTCAGCACTGCACCACTGGGGTTAAAACAGGAACTTTCTTTAAAAATTGCAAACCAGAATCTGCCCATCATTTTGCTGAAAACAATAAAACAGAAAGAGAAAGAATTAAGCTATCCTGATTAGAACATAGCTAGTTTTATTGTATTTAAGCGCACACATGTGAACTAGGGTTATTTTCTAAAACATCATCTGAGAGATAGGACCTATTAACCATTTCCCCCTGCTCAGGGCCCGTCCAAAACATTTTGCTGCTTGAGAAAGAGCATCAAATGGCATTCCTGCCCCCTAAGTCAAGGTGCATAGCATCAAGGCCAGTCAAGTTATTTTAGCACCTGAGGCAGAAAATCCTGCAAGTGCCTTTCCCTCTTTCCTTGACAGTATAAATGGAATAATGATAAATTAGATATGTAACAATTTGTTGTTCCTGATAATCAGCTGTCTGAGGCAGCCACTCAGATTAATGCTAGGGCTAGCCATATGCCCCACATCATAGCCCCAATGAAAACCCCCTACCCCAGAACTGCAGTTTGCCTTGAGAGAGAAGCTGGCATTGAACAATCCACTTTTTTCTGCCTCTCCCCTCATCAGCTGTCTTGGAAGGGCTTTTGAGAGTGATACATTTCCCCCCAGCCTGAAGTGCGCAGGAGGAAAAACTGAGATGACTAAAGTAGTTATATCTGTTACGGTGGACCACTGTAGAGATGACAGGATTAACACAGAAATTAGCATGTAAAATAGACTGCAGTCTATTTATAGGGTGTGTCTCCTCCCCCCAGCTATTCTGTACATAGCTGAAAACCAAACTTCAAAAACCAGTGGGTGAAGGTAGTAGAGGATTTCTCTATCTGTTTTCAGTGAAACATTTAAGATAGAGTCTCACAGGACTGCCTCAAAAATAAATACCAATGGACATAGATAAGAACCTCATTTTGGGGAATGGTAACTGCTTGCAAGTTGCTAAACAAACAAACAAACAAGTTCCTGATAATGGCAGCCTATCATGCAGGCAGGAGCGGTCTGCAAGGATCAGTGATAGCCCCTCTCTCACTTAACATCCTCATTAGTGCAACATAGAAGAGATAAGAAAGGGAATATAACTTAACTGGAGATGTTGTGAAATTAACACATCAGGATGATAACCAAGGTGCAATGCAGGAACCGGCTACAAGCATCTGCAATAGTTGAAAAATGCAGAAACCAAAGGGAGACACTAAATGAATTTGTTGTTGTTATGTGCCTTCAAGTCGATTACGACTTATGGTGACCCTATGAATCAGTGACCTCCAAGAGCATCTGTCATGAACCACCCTGTTCAGATCTTGTAAGTTCAGGTCTGTGGCTTCAGGCAGAAGAAATCCAGAAAAGTAAAGTATGAGTTGGACATGAGGAAAGGCTCCCTGTAAAATTATATTCAAAGAAATATGTTGTCGCCCCCATTTCATGTCATGTCTCAAATTATACTGACCAACAAAGCAGCAGAGTTGGAAGAAATACGTATTCTAAACTAGAATCATAGAATCGTAGAGTTGGAAGGGGCCTATAAGGCAATCGACTCCAACCCCCTGCTCAATGCAGGAATCCAGATTAAACCATACCTGACAGGTGGCTGTCCAGCTGCCTCTTGAATGCCTCCAGTGTTGGAGAGCCCACCACCTCCCTAGGTAATTGGTTCCATTGTCGTACCACTCTAACAGTTAGGAAGTTTTTCCTGATGATCAGTTGAAATCTGGCTTTCTGTAACTTGAGCCCATTATTCCATGTCCTACACTCTGGGGCAATCGAGAAGAGATCCTGGCCCTCCTCAAGTTTATCTACTGGCTGGGTGTACCGGAGGTGATGTTTACAGTGCAATCCTATACATGTCTACTCAGACGTAAGCCATATTGAGTTCAATGTGATTTACTCCTTAGTAAGTGCACACAGGATTATAGCCTTATTGACCCATCCTATTGTAAAACTTTACAGGTTTACAGGTGTTTTTTTTTTTAAGATTGCCATCTAGTGCATCAGATGTTTTCTGTCCAGGGAAGAAAAATTCTCCCAAAATTGGGGAAGAAAGGTTATAGGTTTAATATGGTGGTACTACTTCTACTACTACTACTACTACTACTACTATTATTATTATTATTAAATTTTATTTATACCCCGCCTTTTGGCCAAAGGCCCTCAAGGCGGCTTACAAGAAAAATAAACACAGGTATTAAAATACAATAAAAATATAATAAAAGCAATACAATTTACAAACATTAATTTAAATAACAAATAACATTATCATTATTGGCACTGCCAAGAAAGAGGAGGTGGTGTTAGCAGGGGCGGAAGTTCCCGAGAGGCAGAAGGGCGACAGGCATTTGTTACAGTGAAGCTGTTTGCTGTTTCAATGTTGCCTTCCTCTCTATGTCCTCGGGCTCGCTCAGCTGCTACTCCCTGGGCTTCTGGTGCTGGTGCTCGTTTATGTCAGGAGGCGGCTGTGGGAGCTCGGGCTCGGGAACCTGGGCCTGCCCAGTGGGATCTCGCATTGTTGGCTATTAATACACTATTTCTGGCCAACAGAGGGCCCTGGCTAGCGGCTCCTGATACTACTGAATTAGAATCTGTTGCCAACAGAAGAATGTGTAGAATGCAAAAGTGTTTGGCTACCCTCCCAAAGTATATTTGAACGGCATTTATCTAGTTTTAAAGCAACCTAGAATGCACCCTATTATATCTTCTTTACTTTCCTGCTGCAAGAAGTCATCAGGAAAAAAAGTCATCATGTGTAAAACCTTTCCTGATGAAATGTTAGCCAACCTCTTTTATAACTGGTACAACTGATTTTATTTTTTGTTTTAAATCACTAGAAATACTTGCCTGGAAAAAAGAGAGCTAATTTTGTCTGGGGTTTTTGTGTGTGCCTAAGAGTGGAAAAGAGTATTTGTGTCCAAGAATGCCACCAAGAAATGATTGGTTGAGATGGAAAGTCACTGTAAAGTGGAATCTTGCCATCATAGATAAAAATGTAAATGTACTGCCTTCAAGTCGATTCCGATTTATGGTAACCCTATGAATAGGATTTCATGGTAAGCGGTAATCAGAGGTGGTTTACCTTTGCCTTCTTCTGAGGCCGAGAGGCAGTGACCGGCCCAAGGTCACCCAGTGAGCTTCACGGCTGTGTGGGGATTTGAACCCTGGTCTCCCAGGTCGTAGTCCAACACTCTAACCACTATGCCATACTGGCTCTCGCCATCATAGATAAATTAGGTAAAAAAAATCTCGCTCCCTATCATGGATTACCTCCAGATTGCAAGGACTTTGGCTTTAAGAATATGTATAGACAGAAATGAACTAAACCACCCCTCACTCACACTCTTAGGATGAGTAAAGTAGGTTTTATGTTTACATTTGAAAAACAGAAAAAAATAATCTAATGAACAGAAAGCTGTTTGATGAGGCATTTACTGTATTATTTTGCCCCTGCTCTGTTTTCCATTTCTTCTCCCAAGTATGCAGATTATGGTTTCACAACTAAAAATATTAAGGGGTTTTCAAGAGAGGCAGCTGAGAGGCAAAGACTGGAAAGGGTCCAAAAACAAAGGCTGGGAAATGCAAAACGCAGGAATTATTATTATTACTACCACTATTACTACTACACAGTGGCATGGATATTAATTTATAATAGTTCTGGAATGAATGTATAAATGATTCCCACTCTTAATGCAGAGAAAGGGTTTGTTGTAATACTATGAGACTATTCAGGGTCCCCCCCCCCCACACGAGTGCTATAAAGAACAAGCCAAATTATAGCAGTCTGCAATATTTACTTCAAAAAAGGGCACATAATTTCCATTAGCATTAGTGAGATGCTAAAGTGTGTGCTAAAGAAGTTTTCCTTTTCTAGAATCCAAGGCTCAATATGGCATTCTTTCCAAGATTCATGGTCCCCACATTCTATAAGAACTGTACTCGGCTGTGGCAGTGAGAGAGAGTTGCCTCACAAAGTCTTTCCTTCCCCAGAGTCATGCTGGGTGTAATTAAGGCTAGATTCAAGATGACAAACAGCAGAATGCAGGGGAGAAAGGGATTTGTCCTCATCATTTATGCCTGGGGAAGAATATGGGAGGTGGAAGAGTAGGGGAAATCAAAGGATTTCCCCCTCCCCCGGACATCTGGCCCCAGATGTGGATCCTTTCATCATTCACTGACAGCATAGCAACATCTTCCCCTTATTCTCCCATAAAGGAAAAGAGAAAGTTTGCCAGCAAATAAACACACACAAATGAAAGGGAGATACAAGCATATCTGGTGAATTAACAGGGTCACAAGAAGTTAGAAAAGGCTCATCTAACAAATAAATAGCAAATTTATAAAGGCATGGAAGTTCAGGCATGGTGCTTTGGGGCATGAAAATGTAGTTACTTACAAGCTGTGCTTTTTGTGTGTGTGTGACAGTACTCGCCAGCGAAAAGGAAAAAGAATTGGGAATCAGAAAAACACTAAAAACTACCAATAATGAAGGTGTGGATCCTTTATAGAAAATTACTTTAAAGAGAAATATATATCACTATCACAGCTAATTAATCAGAACAATCAGTATATACAACAACTGTTGGGGTAAAATATCACAAATACATAACAAATTCTTAAGATCCCTGACAGGATGTTTTAATATTGGTGCAGTTTTAAGAAGCAAATAATTTTACTGAGTAAATGCAGGTTCTAACCGAAGTCCTGTAACGCCCACAGAGTTTGAGAATAGCTTCTCTGTCTATACATTCTGGGGCAACATTCAGGAAATTACCACACTTATAGCTCTGTAGAATTACAGGGAGCTGCACCTTGAATTACATTGTCATGTTTAATGTTGAACTGTGTAGTAGTTGCTCATGCATGTGTTGACCACTGAAGACCATGTTGAAATGCGTTTAGGCATTTCAGTTCATAAGTTGTTTTTGTATTTGTTATGTACAAAATTTTCGCTTTTCAGTTTGTTGGAACACACCTCTTGGTTTGTTTTGACAGTACTCACCAGCACATAGCACCTGCACCGCATTTTTTTAACAAAAAAAAGAGCATTGCTGCAACAATTTGAAGCAAGGATATCCTGTAAGTTCTGCTCCATATTTGATTTGGAACCATCAAAACCAAATCCACATTGTCATGTTACTAGGGAGCGGTGACTCAAAATGGATGTCAAATTACCAATGGGGAATCTCTGTATTTCAGTACTTCTGGGATCAGAGTGGTTAGTGTTATCTGGCAATCCCATGTTTGTCTGAAAGCTTTGCAAGTCTAGAAGCAAAAGGGTTTGTGAGAAGATGGTCCTACTTGCATTTGTTCCAGTACCCTTCTGTTACATTTGCAGTCTCAGGACTGTCAATCATGGTCAAATTGTGAAACCCTTAAATGTGGGTTTGACAGATATGTAGGCTGATTCCAGATACTCCAGCCCCAACTCTTTAATGCTGCTGGACACTGTACTATGCTGCAGGGGCAGCTGGCATGGTGTTTGGGTACCATGGAGCTGTTTTTCCAAAGCATTAGATTTTTTTTACAAAAAAAAAATGTACAACCTCTAGCCACTAGCTAATACTGTCCCAATTTGGTTTATGTTGACTAGCTAGTGCACCACTAACATGAATGTCCAGCTTTGCTAATATAAAAGCTATCATGCATCAATTTACTCTTGCTCTCCGCCTTATGACTGGATGGTGAGAGGACAGGGGATGCTGGTGGCAAAGTCAGACTGTGCAAGAACACTGGGGAAGTGCCAGATTGGCTCTGCTCATGTATTCATGCAGCCCTGACCATCCAGATATGTGGCAGCAATGCTTGTGTTGATAGGGTGGCTCTGTGACACTGCCCTGGCCACTCTTGCCATATTGCTACTGTATAATTAGGAGCTACAATGCAAGGTCTGAGCGAGTGATATCAATGAGATTAAATGGAAAACCTATTAACATAACCATCGTCCAAGTCTACGCTCCAACATCAAATGCAGAAGGAGAAGAATTGGAGAGATTTTACGCAGAAGTACAGGAGGAAATTGATCACACACCAAAACAAGATATGATGATAATCATGGGGGACTGGAATGCAAAAGTAGGGAACAGAGAAGAACTAGGAATTGTGGGGAAATGGGGCTTAGGTGACAGAAATGAAGCAGGAGAAAGACTTATTGAATTCTGTGAAGCCAATGATTTGTTTCTTGCCAACACAGTTTTTGAGCAACCAAAAAGACAACTGTACACGTGGACATCACCAGATGGTCAATATAGGAATCAAATTGATTATATAATTGGAAACAGAAGATGGAGAAGTTCCATACTTTCTGCAAAAACAAGACCAGGAGCAGATTGCGGTACAGATCATGAACTGATCGTATCGAAAATCAGAGTAAAGCAAAAGAACAACAAAGCACTCATAATGCCAAAATACAATTTAAATAACATCCCAGAAGAATATAAAGATCAAATAAGGAACAGGTTTGAGGATTTAAACTTAGTTGACAGAGAACCAGAAGAACTATGGACTGAAGTCAGCGACATTTATCAGGGAAGAATGCAAAAAGATAATACCTCTTGTTAAAAAGAGAGAAAGACCTCAATGGATGACTGAAGAAACTCTTTAAATGGTTAAAGAGAGAAGGAAAGCAAAAGCAAAAGGAGATAGAAACACGGTCAGAACCCTAAATGCAACTATACAACGACTAGTACCTAGGGACAAAGAAAACTATTACAATAGTTATTGTATAGAAATAGAAAAGACAACAAAATGGGAAGAACAAGAGACCTATTCCAAAAGATTAGAGAAATGAAAGGGAGATTTAAACCACAAGTAGGGATGTTGAATAATCAACAGGGGAACACACTGACTGACCAAGATGAAATAAAAGGAGGACGGAAGCAATACACTGAAGAACTCTATAAAAGAGATGACAGGACGACAGATTCATTCATGGAGGAACCATATGATGAAGAACCAGAAATTTTAGAATGTGAGGTGAAAGCTGCTCTTACAATTCTTGGAAGAAACAAATCACCAGGAATAGACTGGATACCAATAGAGTTGCTACAAGCTACTGAGACTGAATGTGTCCAACTTCTGACAAAAAATTCAAGAAATATGGAAAACTAAACAATGGCCCACAGACTGGAAGCGTTCGATATATATCCCACTTCCAAAGAAAGGGGATCCCAGAGAATGCAGTAATTACTGAACTATTGCCTTAATATCCCATGCAAATAAAGTAATGCTCAAGATTCTACAACAAAGTCTCTTACCATATATGGAACGAGAAATGCCAGACATCCAAGCTGGATTTAGAAAGGGAAGAGGCACCAGAGATCATATGGCAAACATACGTTGGATAATGGAACGGACCAAGGAATTTCAGAAGAAAACCACCCTGTGCTTTGTAGACTACAGCAAAGCCTTTGACTGTGTAGATCATGAGAAACTATGGAATGTTTTAAAAGAAATGGGGGTGCCACAGCATCTGATTGTCCTGATGCGCAACCTATACTCTGCACAAGAGGCTACTGTAAGGACAGAATATGGAGAAACTGATTGGTTCCCAATCGGAAAGGGTGTGAGACAGGGGTGTATTTTATCACCCTATTTGTTTAATCTGTACGCAGAACATATCATATGGAAAGCGGGATTGGACCAAGAAGAAGGAGGTGTGAAAATTGGAGGGAGAAACATCAATAATTTAAGATATGCAGATGATACCATACTCTTATCAGAAACCAGTAATGATTTAAAACAAATGCTGATGAAAGTTAAAGAGGAAAGCACAAAAGCAGGACTACAGCTGAATGTCAAGAAGACTAAAGTAATAACAACAGAAGATTTATGTAACTTTACAGTTGACAATGAGGACATTGAACTTGTCAAAGATTATCAATACCTCGGCACAGTCATTAACCAAAATGGAGACAATAGTCAAGAAATCAGAAGAAGGCTAGGACTGGGGAGGGCAGCTGTGAGAGAACTAGAAAAGGTCCTCAAATGCAAAGATGTATCACTGAACACCAAAGTCAGGATCATTCAGACCATGGTATTCCCAATCTCTATGTATGGATGTGAAAGTTGGACAGTGAAAAAGGCGGATAAGAGAAAAATCAACTCATTTGAAATGTGGTGCTGGAGGAGAGCTTTGGGGATACCATGGACTGCAAAAAAGACAAATAATTGGGTGTTAGAACAAATTAAACCAGAACTAGAAGCTAAAATGATGAAACTGAGGTTATCATACTTTGGACACATAATGAGAAGACATGATTCACTAGAAAAGACAATAATGCTGGGGAAAACAGAAGGGAGTAGAAAAAGAGGAATGCCAAACAAGGGACGGATTGATTCCATAAAGGAAGCCACAGACCTGAACTTACAAGATCTGAACAGGGTGGTTCATGACAGATGCTCTTGGAGGTCACTGATTCATAGGGTCGCCATAAGTCGTAATCGACTTGAAGGCATATAACAACAACAACAATATTTGGTATAGCATAGCCACCAAAGAAAATGAAGTACAAATCAGGAAAACTGTTCTGAATCTCATCTTGTGTCATAAAGCCACTAGGTAATCTTACGAGAACCACTTTCTCAGCCTCAGACATCTCACAAAGTTGCTGCAAGGATTAAATTAGGGGTGCTGAACCTCCAGCCTGTCAGCCAAATGGCGCCTTCCTGGACTTTTTATCCCGTTCTGAGACTTTCCCCAGGCCACACCCTGCTCTGCACTTTCCTTGAGTACTTTTGTCCCGCTGGAACATGTCCTTGAACTGTGATAATGCCTCTTGATTGCCTGGATGGAAGATTGAGAGAGATGTTTGTGCCTGTTCTAGAAACCTCTGGCTTTTGGAGGACTGAGATGCAGCCTACTGCACAAAGAGTCACATCTGATGCTCCACCCACTTTTGTTAGTGGTCCCACCCACTTGTGCCTCTGGCCCTGCCCACCACTGCTGTGTGTCCTCTGGAAAGTTGTCCATGAGGGAACATAACCCTTAGGATGAAAAAGATTCCCTGACCCTGGGTTACAAGATAATGTATGCCAAACACTTCTAGTCCCCTAAAGTGTAATATAAATGCTAAGTATGATTATGATGTTGATGACAATGATGAATATTTGCTGAGTAGTGACATGCTAATGGTCTGAAAAGTCAGGACTTGGGCATACAATAAAGCAACTGCATGACTGCTTCATCTTGGGTTTAGTGTCAGCGCATATACACTGAACCCACAGTTCAGACTGCTATTATGTGAATCTTCCTGGGAGAGAGATGACAATGCATCAGGAAAAAAGCAAACAAAACATCTGTAAGGAAAAAGATTGCATTTTTTATTTCTGATGTGTTTCAAATTTTACTGTCTTTAACTTTACAATTAAATCAGTCTGCTGATTTAGCTGTAGTCTGCTATCTGGTGAAACCCATTCAGGAGGTGCTGAAACAGAATAAGCAAACAGGATTTCAGCAGTTTCCAGCTGCCTCAATTTGACTGTAAAATTTGCATCCCTTGAAAACACAGAAAGAGAGACAGAGAAAATGCATCGCAAATAAATGATACAATCTTTTTCTATGCAGTTTTTTTCTTGGATCTTTTTTCCAACTATCTGATATGAAAAGGCTCCCTGGACCCTTCTTTTCCTTTTCCTCTTCCTCTCCCTGCAATCAAGCACAAGTGCCAACTTTAGTTTAGGGCCCCTTGTGGTGCCAGTTTCACTACGAATTCAGAATCAAGAGTACATACATTCATCTTCTGTCTAGAACATTGGCAGAAACAAGCTCTGCATGTCTTTAATACATTTCCTTAGGATGATGGTGATGCAGAAAGATAGCTGAGCACTGAAATTCACACAAGGATTTATTATTTAATTATTTATATTAGATTTATTTATCATGAGAGGAAGTGGCAAAAAACCCCAACAACAACCCTGTGTCAATTCACTAATAGGCATAAAACCTTGAGGTTTAAGAACCTACCTATAGCCAACAGATATTTCTCTCGAACTTTAAAAAGCAGGGAAATTGGGCAGCTATAGAGAATGCACCAGGGGAGCAGGAGACCTGACCTCCTCTCTGAGATATTGGACTGCCCTACAAATTTGTCAAAAGGCAAACACAATTTGGGTTGGTCTTTCACAGTCCAATCCACTTCCTGTGTAGCTTGGAAGAATTTGGTAACGTGCCTCTGAGCATATGGGGGAGGGTAGGAGGAAGGGAGAGGAAAGGGGAAGGAGGGGAAAGGCAGGTCTGATCATTCGCATGCTTATTGAGTTCAGTGGGATTTACTCCTATGCAATCATGGCTAGGATAGGTAAAACTGACCATGGGAGTAGAGGAGGGGGAAGGGAGAGGAGAGGGAAGGAGAAAGGGAGGGGAGTAGAAGGAGGGGGAAGGAGGTTATTGAAGGGGGAGGAGCAAAGGAAGGGGGAGGGCAGCTTTGATCATATGCATGCTTACTGAGTTCTGTGGTATCTACTCCCGTGCAATCATGCTTAAGGTAGGCAAAAGTGACCATGGGGAGGAGGAGGGGATTGGATAGGTGGGCACTGGGCAGAAGGGAAGCCCCTTTCCTTTCCAAAAGGAAAACATTGTGAACAGTATCATTACTTTTCAGCGTTTCCCCCACCTTTTTATTCTACAGCAGGCACATGAAGCCTCCCACCCAAATTTAAAGCAAAGCTGTCCATGGCCACATTCACACCAGACCTTTATTTCACTTTAGGCAGTCATGGCTTCTCTCAAAGAATCCTGGGAAGTGTAGTAGCTAGGAGATGCACTGTACCCCTCACAGAGCTTCAGTCAGAGTGGCTGACTGTTAAACCAGTCTGGCCACCGGATCTCTGTCAGGGGAATAGGAGTCTCCTCTCAGCACCCTTCACAAACTACACTTCCCAGGATTCTCTGAGGGAAGTCATGAGTGTCTCATGTGAAATCTGATGTGGGTGTGGCCCCCTGATTAGGCAAGCCAAGCAGCTGTGAGTCTGGCTTTTAGAACACTGACTGTTGGTTCTTACTGAGCATGCCCCACACTATCATTGAATTCAAGCCAAAATTTCTTAAATTAATTAAAAACCAGCCAGGCATTTTTTAACTTTTAAACTGTAGAAGATGAAGGTCAGAGTATGGGGCAAGGTCAGTATTAGGATTACAGATACTCTGTGAACATGGCTGATTTTTAATGAATTTGAACAGATTATGAGAACTCTGACAGAAAGAAGTCCAAAAAGGATCTGTTTTCCCCCCCCCTCTCTTTTTAGACCTTGAACTCTCAATTCTCTCTGACTGTTTTGTGTATCACCATGAAAATTTACAGGGTTGTTAAGCAAGCGTTTCTGAGTTCAGGACTACAAGTTTTGTAAGATTTTGTTTTCAAATGAGCTTATAGGAAGTATCAGAATGGGAAGGGGGGTATTTTCAATTTAACATTGCAGAATGTGAAAAATCCACACTGGCTATAGTATACAGCCACTCTTGTGGCTGTATAATTAAACATACTGTTAGCCACAAGCAGTGCAGTGTAGCTTGGTGGACTTTCATATTCTACTAATTCCTTACGCTAGTCCTTTTGTGACGGGTGTGTATTAAATACGAATAGACCCTATAATTGTTTACAAGTAATCCTCCCCTCTGCAACAATAAAATAAAAATCTTTTACTGAAAGGACTTTTCCAATTTCACACACATACACACAACACCCATAGTGCTCGTCCACACATGTAGCATTCCTACTAGCTCCTGTTCCCCCTGCCCCCACTTCAGTTCTCCACTGGAAGCACTGGGTTCCCCAACTCTCTCGAGCAGATTTTGGGGGACACATAGGAGAGAGCAAAGACTTCAAAGCACTTCATCCCATGAGCAATATTATTTTAACTCATCACAATTGGCCAGATCATTCAACAGCAGTCCAATGCATTTCTTCTTTGGTTTGATATAAATAATATCTGAGGTTCACAAATACAAAGCTGTTGGTTAGAGAAGATTGTCTGGTAATTGCTCAATGCATATTACAAAGGATCAAATTGCACATCATCATAAATATAAGTATCAGCTGTTAACCTACATGTTGTCCATAACATTTAGTTAAAGAAGACTTGTAATGTATTATTACTGAACACAGGAGCTGCTTTGCTCCTCGGTTCTTTTCGCTTAGCATGACGTGGCTGCTAAGACAAAGTTTGGCTTAGCATGTTGTCCGATGCCAGGATCAAGCTTTCTCCTTCACAACCATGATCTGTAGCCAAGGTTTGTTCATAGGTGCATATGTCTTTCTGCTTCCCCCCTCTTCTTCGTACAACTTTTTTGGCTTTTTGCTATGGTATGGTATATTTATGTACAGCTTTTTGACCCAAAGACCCCCCAAAGAAGTGAGCAGTATATTCATATAAAAGATAGACACAGTAGAAGCACAGCAAATACAATAAGCCAATCATCAAAAGAATATAAAATAGCAAAATCACACAATTCCTGATAGTGGCCTACCTACACAATGAACTGGCCAAATAGGATGGTGATTGACTAATCTAGGACTACCTCACTCAACTTTCACTTCAGTCTTCAGCTCTGTAGTCACCCCCCCTTTGCTTCATCAGGGAGAACAAGCAGACCTCCCGTATTTAGATCATCCATCTATTTGCTGGTTTTCTAACCCCTCTTTAGGATCCTGACAGTTCAATTTTTAAATAATATTTACAAATACAATAAAAATAAAAACTTCTAACATCACCCACCAATCATACTGGATATGCATTCGTGGGCTACATTCATGCTCTTACCACAGACATAGCTCTCCAGCATTCCACCTCTCACTTGGAAGCCAGGCTCACTTACACATGCCCTCCTGGCTGCTCCATACTCTCGCTCAGGAGCAAGTCCATCCATAGCCAATCACCTGGGGGAGTGCCCTTCTCCTTATCACACCATCCGGGCCATCCCAATGGGGCTGTCCCACTGTTGGCAACACACCACCAACAGCAGCCTCCAAATAAATATGCTTCTCCTCTGGAAAGTAACTGCAGAACTCTTGCTCTTCATAGGCAGGGCTAACTGTCCAAACCTTCTAGCTCCTCAAACAGGCTGTTCTCCAGATGCAGCAGAAAACAGCTGGGGAAGCTAAGGTCACTATCTACCTCCCAGCAAGAGATAGTCCTGCTACTGCTACCTGCCTCCTCTCTGAGCCAATAGCAGCCTCTAAATAAGTAGGCTATCCCCCCCCCCCGGAAACCAGCTATGGCCCTGGCAAAGCTTTTGCTCTTCCAGGCAGGGCTAGCTGGCCAAAGGGGCTGCTGTTTTCCAGATGCAGCAGAAAAGAGCTGGTTTAATTAAGAAAAAAGTAAAGGAGGACATGACAGAGGTTTATAAAATTATACACAGTACAGAGAAAATGACATTTTCTCCCTTTCTCTCATTACTAGAACCCCAGGATCATCCACTGAAGCTGAATACTGGAAGTTTCAGGACAGACATAAGGTGGTACTTCTCACAGCACATAAATAAAAATATGTGCTGATGGCTACCAACTCAGATTGCTTTAGAAGGGAATTAGACACATTCATGGAGGATGCTGTCAATGACTGCAAGTCATGATGGCTTTGTACCACCTCCAGGATCAGTGGCACCATGTTTCTAAATACCACTCAACGTGCAACAACTGCAGGAGAGGGCTATTGTCTTCATGCCCTCCTCAGGTGCTTCTTATAGGCATCTGGGTGGCCACTGTGTGAAACAGGATGCTGGATTAGATAGGCTTTTGGTCTGTTCCAGCAGGGCACTTCTTATGTTTTCCACTTAGGTTCTCTCTTTCTCTTATCTTTGCCCCCATCTATTATGTGGTGATATTATTATCTAATCAATGAAGAAAAGCAACATGAGCAAAGGGGATGAAAGCATTCAGTAAGTGAGAATCATCTTACTGCTACTACAACTACTACTATTTAGTTTCATGGAATCCCCATTATCTATTATGCTTTTGTTCAGCTAAGTCACCAGGATAGCAATGCTTGGCTTTGATGTGCAATTCTTTTGTCTGAGCTAAAATTACTGATGAAAGCCCCCCCATCACTAAAAAGGAGAGAATACCTCTGAGATATGGGTAACATAATTAGTTATCATACTCCTTGGTTTTTACTTCAAAATGTACACCCTCCTCAATGTCCAACATTGAGGGAAACAACAATTCTTTTGTACAACATGTAATTTAGAGTGCAACACACACATCTCCATAGATAATGGGGTCTGAAGTAAAACTGCAGTGGCATTCTTTCATAATTTAAAACACTGGAAATTGGGTTGTGTCATCCTCTTTAATGGAATTACTTTATATTCTACAGCAGACCAACAGATGCCATGAAATGAACCAGGGCAACTGCATGCAAGAAACCAGTTATTAAAAATGTTTAAGGGGGAAAAAAGGCTCTCACGCTGATTGTTCCAAATGAATACGGCATGATAGTGTTCTAGAACAGTGATGGTGAACTTTGATGTTGCTCCATGCTCCAGACAATGGTCTGGGAGCCAGAAGTATACTTTATTACACAAATTGGCATCCTCACAAGTAGCCAGGAGCCATAGCAACTGAAGGACAGTCTTAATTTCTTACAATCTGAAAATAATCTATTTTTCCCTTAAGGAAACAGTATGGCTTTTTTATAGCTCCTTGATTTAGCTGGAAAAATGACTTTGGGGGCACAATCTGGCACATGGTTCAGCAGCTGGCCATCTCTGTGGTAAATAATGCAGTTACATGATTAGAGTAGATTAATTGCTAAAGAACATTGGCTGACATATCAGCCTTCCCCAGTCTGGAGCTCTCCACATGCTCTGGACTACATCTCCCATCATCTCTCACCATTGCCCATGCTGACTGGAGCTGATGGGAGTTGTAGTTCAAAATATCTGGAATGCTGGGCTATGCCAGAGAATGTTAGAAAGAGAATTAATTTATCCATTGTAATGCCAGTTTATTCCCTGTGACAGTTTTTTCAAGGTAAGCAGTGTAACTGCATGTTCCATGTTTAAAGATCAAATCAAATACTCCTGGACTTTCATTTTTAAAATTTCATGCACCCTAAAGTAGCCTAAAGTTGATCATGAGATTTGGGAAGTATAGGAGGGGAAAAAACCACTTGAAGTCCTCTTGCTGATCTAAAGCAAGTTTCTGGATATCTAGAATTTGAATGCTGTCAGTGGCTCATGAAAAAACATTATAGGGGGAAGTAGTCATTAAAAGGCTGAGCTGCTGCTTCAGTGTTCCATTGCTGTCAAAACACATTAAGCTTTCTTTTCAAAGCAGAGTTCAGAACCATACTGCCCTGACATACTCATCTACTAAGCTCTGCATATTCACCAAAGTTTTAAAATAAACCAGAATCAATGAAGTTGTGTGCACACACATGCATGTTAGGAATATGCAAACATACATGTCATGGTATGACCTATAGAAAAAAACACACACGAAGATGTGTAAGGAGAAATCCTCCCAAGAAGTATTTGAACAAGCAACCCAATCAGCAGCTGCTAAGAGGGTGAGAGGTACTGTTAGATAGGTTTTCTTAGCTGCTATGCTTGAACTTGTTCTCTCTGACTTACGTATTTACTTCAGCTCTGAAATGTGATTGTGTGTGTGTGTGTGTGTGTGTAAAAGCTTCCAAGTGCTTTGGGGCAACCAAATACCACACTTTATCAATGGCAGTTTCTGAGGGACTGCAGCATGTTGAAAGAAGATATTTCTGTGGAACAACCACTACAAGAAAAGGACCCCCCCATCCTCATCACAAAGAAAAAGACATTTGGGTCCGTACTATGATAACTGGAAGGAGGAATAGCTCAGTAGTAACCCTGCTTTTTATGTGCAAGGTCCCAGGTTCCAGCACCTTCAGGTAGGCCTGGGAATACCCCTTGCTTAAATCCTTGAAGAGCTGCTGCCAGTCAGTGTAGTCAATACTGAGGTAGATGGACCAATAGTATAAAGCAGCTTCCTTCGTTCCTGTGTCATGTACAGTCTGCATGGTGTAGGCCACTGGAATGAGCAGCCCTGTTGCAAGTAGCCGGACAATCAGAAGATGAGATAGTCTGTATGGTGGTGACTCAGATGAGGGCTCAGGCCCTTGTCTCCCAGGGCCAGTACTTCTTGGCCATGGCTTCTTCCACATGCCACACCTTTTGTGAGCTATTTCTGTTCTCTATACGTAAGCAATTTCCCACATTTTTAAAAAAATGGATGGGGTTTTCATCCTAATCAGGTATCATCCAAATGTAGTAATCTATTTTCACAAACAACACACACTCAGTAGCAAGAGCCTGAGCAAGAAACATTGTTACTTTGTTGCGGGAGACACTTTGCCACTTGCCTGTTGCTCTCCAAGTGCAAATGCAAGACAGGACATACATATACAGTGTAGTATTCAGTGGATCAGAAGGTTGCCCGCTCAGTTTTAGAGGCAGGTTGAACCAGGATCTTACTTTGGAGATATGATGTTTTAGTGCAGTGGTGGGAAACCTTTAGCTCACAGGACTAATTGGACCCAATGGGGCTCTGCAGTTTGTTCCTGAGGCCACTACAGGCAAACCATGCCCACCTGCCCATCAGATAATATCACATGACACAATGCATGGGAAAGGTAACACCACAGCTACAAAGGAACTATCAGGAGGGACGGTTCCTTTGCAGTTGAACTCGGCTCTGTTTGAAATTGGCGCTGCTTTTGGCAGGAATTGGACACACTTGGGAGCAGCTGCAACACTGATCTCCCCCAAGAGATGCCAAACACAGTATGTACATGCCTCTAACTGCCTAATGCAGTCAGAGAGAATAGGCTGCAATAGTTTTTCACATGCATAAGAAATAACAGGAGTAATTATGTTAATTACAGCAGGAGAAGCTTCGAAGAGCTTGTATGCTAATGAGAAGATGTTTCAGAAGCATAGTGTAGAGGCCACTAGAATGGATTCATTAAATAAAGAAGTGTATTGTTTAATTAACATACTTCAGCCATCACTGCTACTTCTTCAGAGTTGCTCTTGCCTGCATGCAGACCTGTTCCACTGGTGGAAACCCCAATGACATGAATAGGGCTGATGGCACAGGAGCCCTTTGAGGATCAAACTTCCTTTTGATGAAGCACCACACTGTGTTTGAGTGGAATATTGGCTTAAATACTAGAAATAAAGAGCAGCTGTTGATGGATTTTGACTTCTGCCTGGTTTTCTTTAGATAAAAAGCCAGCTTATGATGTGTGCCATCCTGTGAAAAAGTTACTAGAGGTCCATTAATGTGTGTCAGGGCATGAAACAGGGGCATGCACAAGTGGATAGACTGAAGGAAGGAACCAACCATGTAAGTTTAATGGGGAGGGAAATCTAGTCATTAGCAGAAGACATACAAATTGCATCTCATACTCTTCATAATTTACTTTTAGCTATTCATTTTAAAAATACACCAGATCTGGGCCAAATTCAACACCCAATTCATAGGTGGTGAATTGGGAGTGGCTGCTTTGGTCCTGTTTCACACCCCACCTCCAATGATTTCAGGCTTCCAATTCTGCTGCAGGTTTTGCTGATGGCTTCAGTGGTGAGATGTTAAAAAGACTCCCTACCAGAACTCTGAGTCTGAATCCTAGCAAGAAGGAGGCACTGTGGGTTGGTGGTTCCTGAGTTTGAATAATTGGTCAGTTGCCTGCTTTGGATGGGGTTGTACTCCCTCTGAAAGAGCAGGTCCGTAGTCTAGGGGTGCTCCTGGATCCACCTTTGTCGCTAGAGGCCCAGATGACCTCTGTGGCTAGGAGTGCCTTTTACCAGCATCGGCTGATAAGACAGCTGCGGCCGTTTCTGGACCGGGATAGCCTGACCACTTGTCCACGCACTGGTAACCTCTAGGCTGGATTACTGTAATGCGCTCTATGTGGGGCTGCCCTTGAGGTTGGTCCGGAAGCTGCAGCTAGTGCAAAATGCAGCGGTGAGACTGCTCACTTGGGCAGGGTATCGCCAACATGTCACCCTGCTGCTGAAAGAACTGCACTGGCTGCCCATTTGCTACCGGGCCAAGTTCAAGGTTCTAGTTTTGGTGTACAAAGTCCTATACAGCTCAGGACCAGGATACCTGAAAGGCCGTCTTACCCCTTATATACCCAGCCGATCACTGCGCTCTGCAGGTGAGGGCCTCCTGCAGATACCATCTTATCAGGAGGTTCATTCTGTACACTATAGGAAACGGACCTTTAGTGTGGCAGCACCTACCCTGTGGAATTCCCTCCCCTTGAATATTAGGCAGGCGTCATCTCTGCTATCTTTTCGGTGCCTTTTGAAGACTTTCCTCTTCCAACAAGCCTTTTAAGTTGAGACCTATCCCAGTCTGCGTCTGTGTTAGAATTGCTTTTAATATGTCTTTTAATATCTTTAACCCTTTTTTAAAAAGATGTTTTTAAAGTTTTTTTTAATGTTTTTAACGTTGTTTTGTTTTAATGTATTTTAAGGTCTTTTTATGATGTTTTAAAGTGTTTTTAGTGTTTCTGTTTGCCACCCTGGGCTCCTGCTGGAAGGAAGGGTGGGGTATAAATAATAAATAAGTAAATAAACTCTAGCCGCCTCCCTTCTGAATAATTTGGCCCCCTCCTTAAGTTTCAGTTGAAGATTTAGGATAAAAACCACTCCCAAATTTAGCCAAACATCCAAAGCCAAATGAATTACCAGCCCCAAGATACACTATATTTTAATGGGATTGTTTTATTGTGTATTTTAATTATGGGTGTTTATATGTAATTATGTAACTGATTGTTATACTTTCAAAGTGCTCAGGGGCCTATCTGGGTATTAAGCAAAATGTAAATTAATAAATAAGAATAAAATACATAATAATTATTTTTAATTCCTAATGCCTTCCAAATGTACAATAAAATGGCAAAACCATTACACATAAAACAATCGTAACACAAAAGCTAGATACCAACAATAAAACATGCACTTTAGAGCCAGTTTGTGAAGTAGTATAAAATTACATGATGCCAAGAACATATTTTTCAGAACATTAACACTGCAAGCCTGCAGAGCTTACAAAAAAAGAAAAAGTTCTTAACTCATCAGATGTGCAAAGTTTTGCTGTCTAACTCAGCCCCCACCCAATTCATGCAGATTAAATACCTAGTTGTGTCCATTGCTTACAAAGGGTTGTAGTCAACTAACTCTGAGTTAAGGTTAGTTAATTGCAACTCAATGGATCTAGTCTGAGTCAAATTTACTTAAACATAATGTAACTGCTGCTATACCTTCTAGTTTGGCCCTAAGGAGCAAGGCTACACAAATGTCACCACTCTTTTATGGAAGGGGTATTCAGTCATAAATGACCATAGTGCAATCCCAGCAACAAGCAAGGCAAACATAGACTCTGAGCTGTGTTTGCATGTACAACATTAAGAACATAAAATATAATAACATAAGAAGAGCCTTGCTAACAGACTATCTAGTCCAGCATCCTGTCCAACCGGATGTCTATGACAAGCCCAAAAAACAGAACCTGAGCGCAACAACACTCTCTCCACCTGTGGTTCCTGGCAACTGGCTTTCAGAGGCATCCTGCCTCTGTCAATGGATGTATAAATGCAATATAGTCTTTTTCCCCCCAGAATGGCTGTTAATGGCTCAGCATGCAGAACTTGCTGAGCCAGTGGTACGACAATGGAACCAATGACCTAGGAAGGTGGTGGGCTCTCCAACATTGGAGGTGTTCAAGAGGCAACTGGACAGCCACCTGTCGAGTATGC
This sequence comes from Rhineura floridana, assembly GCF_030035675.1. Taxonomy (NCBI): domain Eukaryota; kingdom Metazoa; phylum Chordata; class Lepidosauria; order Squamata; family Rhineuridae; genus Rhineura; species Rhineura floridana. The sequence continues at coordinate 38,913,461 of NC_084487.1, forward strand.
TTTAATTTGGAGTCCTGCACTGAGCAGGAGGTTGGAGTCGATGGCCTTACAGGCCCTTTCCAACTCTACTATTCTATGAGGTATTTACAAATATTCATAACATTTTTTTACATCCTCATGCATATTATGGGGCACAGCTGAGAGCACGATGGTGCATCAATCTAACACAAGCCCATCCGGGCCCATCCAGAAGTATTTCCCAGGCACAATTTGGATCTGCAGGTATAGCTTCATATTCTGGTCCCCCCAAAATTAAGAAGGATGGAACTGTGGAACAGCTGTGGACAAAATACCACTGCTAAAAGAGTATGTTTCATCTATACGAACTGGAAAGAAAGATGCCTCACATAATAAACTGGAGTTAAAATATGGTATCCATTCAAGGAGAGAGCCAGTGTGGTGTAAGGCCCAAGGTCACCCAGTGAGCTTCATGGCTGTGTGGGGTTTGAACCCTGGTCTCTCAGGTCGTAGTCCAACACCTTAACCCAGCCTTTCCCAACCAGTGTGCCTCCAGATGTTGTTGGACCACAACTCCCATCAGCCTCAGTCAGCATAGCAAATGGTCAGGAAAGATGGGAATTGTGGTCCAACAATATCTGGAGGCACACTGGTTAGGAAAGGCTGCCTTAAGCACTACACCACACTGGCTCTCCCAGCAACTATTAGAGCTGGCCATTTCTTTAAAGCTTACTTTTCAGTTCTAGTCTAAATAGTCCAAGAGCTGAGTCCATTTGCTTCTCCATCCGGGCACCATGATTGATTTGCTTGTGGGTTTCATCTTTCCTCAGCCACTTTCTAGAGATTTCTGCACACCCCTACCACCCCCAGAGTTGTGTTATTTGACAGCTGCTCTAATTTACTGAGCAGGTATCTGATAAGACTTGAGTTTCCTTTAGTATTTCTTCACCCTCCTCAAGAGATTTATGTCTTTGTTCTCCTCCAGGAGCATTGAGTCAAACAATACATTTCAATTTTTAGTGGATTTCTTTATGGCAATGTATGCTGACTCTGTCAATAATCTATCCTTTGCTGTCTTGGAGAGGTTGAGTGTCTCACTCGATGACCTCTTGTTCCACACTTTTGAAAAATGATGTTCCATTTACTGCAATCTCCTATCCAATCTTCCTTTCTTTCACCAGCTTTTCCAGCTCATCTCTCCACCCCTTTGTATATTCTCCTAATAATATAACCTGAAAAAGAGTGAGGTTTAATAGACCTGTCAGAGACCACTGAAAAATGGGTGTATGAGTGGACTGTGTGTAAATTTGAAAACCCACGAGTTTGTCAAGTATTACTATTCAGAATGTGCGTCAACTATTGTAATGTGCAATGAAGATGCTGCACACTGAAGTCCTTAGACACAAAGGCCAAATTTGCTCGAGTGTGCCTTCTCCCTGTGCTTTATAGATTACAGCAAAGCCTTTGACTGTGTAGATCACGAAAAATGCTTTAAAAGAAATGGGGGTGCCACAGCATCTGATTGTCCTGATGCGCAACCTATACTCTGCACAAGAGGCTACTGTAAGGACAGAATATGGAGAAACCGATAGGTTCCCAATCGGAAAGGGTATGAGACGGGTGTATTTTATCACCCTATTTACTTAACCTATACGCAGAACATATCATACTGAAAGCAGGATTGGACCAAGAAGAAGGAGGTGTGAAAATTGAAGGGAGAAACATCAATAATTTAAGATATGCAGACGATGCCATAGTACTAGCAGAAACCAGTAATGATTTGAAACGAATGCTGATGAAAGTTAAAGAGGAAAGCACAAAAGCAGGACTACAGCTGAACGTCAAAAAGACTAAAGTAATGACAACAGAAGATTTATGTAACTTTACAGTTGACAATGAGGACATTGAACTTGTCAAGGATTATCAATATCTTGGCACAATCATTAACCAAAATGGAGACAATAGTCAAGAAATCAGAAGAAGGCTAGGACTGGGGAGGGCAGCTGTGAGAGAACTAGAAAAGGTCCTCAAATGCAAAGATGTATCACCGAACACTAAAGTCAGGATCATTCAGACAATGGTATTTCCGATCTCTATGTATGGATGTGAAAGTTGGACAGTGAAAAAAGCTGATAAGAGAAAAATCAACGCATTTGAAATGTGGTGTTCGAGAAGAGCTTTGCGGATACCATGGACTGCAAAAAAGACAAATAATTGGGTGTTAGAACAAATCAAACCAGAACTATCACTAGAAGCTAAATGATGAAACTGAGGTTATCATACTTTGGACGCATAATGAGAAGACATGATTCATTAGAAAAGATAATAATGCTTGGAGAAACAGAAGGGAGTAGAAAAAGAGGAAGGCCAAACAAGAGATGGACTGATTCCATAAAGGAAGCCACAGACCTGAACTTACAAGATCTGAACAGGGTGGTTCATGACAGATGCTCTTGGAGGTCACTGATTCATAGGGTCACCATAAGTCGTAGTCGACTTGGAGGCACATAACAACAACAACTGCATTCTCCAACGCCCACAAAAGGACAGCTTGCACACATGCTTTTAAACACCTTTTAATCACCTTTTAGCGTTATTTTTGGGATCAGGAACGCCTCCCCTCCGTTTTATAACTTGCAATAAGTTTGGCTGTATTTTAATTTGTTTGTTTGTTTGTCTGTCTGTTGTTGTGTGAATGAGATTGAGTGAATGTGTGTTTGTGTTTATGTTGTTTAAGTGTTTTGCTGTATTAGATTTATTTTAAGATGTGCCTGGGAGAACATGCCTTGGGCCTCGCAGGTGAGATTTTCGGGGGCCCCAATTAACGTTGTGACGGGTAATGGGAGGTATGGCATTGGGAGGAGAACGTGCCAGGTAAGGGGAACTCGTCCCAGACAAGTTGTGTCTGTGCCTTGTTCCGGTTCTCCTCCTATCCACAGGACTGTTGGTTGTACTGTCAGCCAGCTCTCGGATCTCCAGGTGCTGCTTTTAAATGCTAGGTCGGTCGTTAATAAACCCCCCCTTATCCACGATTTGATTATTACCGAAACCTGGGTGGGTGAGCAGGGAGGAGTTGCTCTTTCCCAGCTTTGCCCACCTGGGTATTCGGTGCAGCACTGTGGTACATCTGAGGGCCGGGGAGGCGGGGTTGCTGTGGTCTATCGGAGTTCTTTCTCTCTCACTAAGCACCCTGTCCAGACGGCGACTGGTTTGGAGTGTCTTCATCTTGTGCTGGGCCAAGGAGACAGATTGGGAATACTATTGGTGTACCGCCCACCTTGCTGCCCAATGGCTTCCCTAGCTGAGCTGACGGAGATAGTCTTGGAGGTATTGTTGAGATCCCCCAGACTTGTGGTACTGGGGGATGTCAACATTCATGCCGAGGCTGTCTTGTTCGGGGCAGCTCAGGACTTCATGGCCTCCATGACAACCATGGGGCTGTCTCAAGTTGCTACTGACCCGACGCATGTATCAGGACATACTCTTGATTTGATCTTCGCCACCGGTCATGGAGATGGTGATCTGAGGGTGGGGTATTTTTCATCTACTCCATTGTCATGGACAGATCACCGCTTGCTGAGCTTTAGCCTCACGGCAACCCTTTCCCTCTGCAGAGGTGGGGGACCTATTAAGTTGGTGCGCTCCCGGAGGCTTATGGATCCTGTTGCTTTCCAGAGCGCTCTGGGAGTTTTTCCGGCTGATAGCACTGGCGCTCCTGTCGAGGCCATGGTCGATCTGTGGAATGCGGAGATGACCCGGGCCATTGACATGATCGCTCCCGCGCGCCCCCTTCGGTGCAGAACTCAAACAGCACCGTGGTATACCCCGGAGCTGAGAGTGATGAAGCAAGAGAGAAGGAGGCTAGAGTGCAGGTGGAGGCGAACTCCTGACAGATGTAGTCATTCTTTGGTGAGTGCTTCCACTAAGTTGTATGTAAAAGCGGTTAGGGCGGCAAAAAAGTCATATTTTGCTGCCACCATTAGATCATCCCTTTGCCGCCCAGCGGAGCTTTTTAGGGTGGTACGAGGGCTTTTACATTCTGGCCCTCCTGATACTAAGGAAACATCGGAAGATCGCTGCAACGAATTTGCGGAGCACTTCCAGGATAAGATTGCTTGCATCCGTCGGGACTTAGACTCTGATGTTATGACAGATGACTCCATTGAAGTGTCCAGAGCGCGGTCTTGTCCTTCATTGTTGGATGAGTTTCAGTTGGTGCAGCTCGAGGAAGTGGACAAGGTGCTTGGAATGGTGCGGGCGACCACGTCTGCCCTTGATCCTTGCCCATCTTGGCTGGTGAAGGCCAGCAGGGCTGTAACCACCGGCTGGGCCAAAGAGATGATAAACGCCTCCTTGAGAGAGGGAGTAGTCCCTGGTAGTCTCAAGGAGGCAGTAGTGAGACCTCTTCTAAAGAAACCTTCTTTGGACCCAGATATTTTGAACAACTATAGACCGGTGGCGAATGTCCCTTTTTTGGGCAAGGTCCTGGAGCGGGTGGTCGCCGGCCAGCTCCAGGCGCTCTTGGATGAAACCGATTATCTGGATCCGTTTCAATCCGGTTTTAGGCCTGGTTTTGGCACTGAAACAGCCTTGGTCGCCCTGTATGATGACCTTTGTCGGGAGAGGGACAGGGGGAGTGTGACCCTGTTGATTCTCCTTGATCTCTCAGTGGCGTTTGATACCATCGACCATGGTATCCTTCTGTGGAGGCTCGCGGAGTTGGGAGTTGGGGGCACTGCTTGGCAGTGGCTCTGCTCCTACTTAGCGGATCGTTGCCAGAAGGTAGTGCTTGGGGAACATTGCTCGACACCCTGGACTCTCCATTGTGGAGTCCCTCAGGGGTCGGTCTTGTCCCCCATGCTCTTTAACATCTACATGCAGCCTCTGGGTGCGGTCATCAGGAGTTTTGGAGTGCATTGCCATCAGTACGCTGATGACACGCAACTCTACTTCTCCTTTTCACCTTCTTCAGGTGAGGCTGTTGATGTGCTGAACCGTTGCCTGACCGCGATAATGGACTGGATGAGAGCTAATAAACTGAAACTTAATCCAGACAAGACTGAGACACTGTTGGTGAGCTCTTTACCTGCCCAGATGGTGGATGTTCATCCTGTTCTAGATGGGGTTACACTCCCCTTGAAGGAACAGGTTCGTAGCTTGGGGGTCCTTTTTGACCCTTCCTTGTCGCTTGAGGCTCAAGTGGCCTCGGTGGCACGGAATGCGTTTTACCATCTTCACTTAGTAGCCCAACTACGCCCCTATCTGGACAGTGACGATCTCGCCTCAGTTGTTCATGCTCTGGTAACCTCTAGACCGGACTACTGTAATGCGCTCTACATAGGGCTGCCCTTGAAGACCGTTCGGAAACTTCAGCTAGTGCAAAATGCGGCAGCCAGGTTGTTAACGAGGACCCGCTGGTCTGCGCATATAACATCTGTCCTGGCCCGCCTGCACTGGCTGCCTATTTGTTTCCGAGCCAGATTCAAGGTGCTAGTTTTGACCTATAAAGCCTTACATGGTGTGGGACCACAATACCTTGTGGAACGCCTCTCCCGCTATGAACCTACCCGTTCACTTCGTTCAATATCCAAGGCCCTCCTCCGGGTACCAACTCATCAGGATGCCCGGAGGATTGTTATTAGATCTAGGGCCTTTTCTGTGGTGGCCCCCGAACTGTGGAACAGCCTACCTGTGGAGATACGCCTGGCGCCTTCGGTACTTTCTTTTAGGCGCCAGGTTAAGACCTGGCTATACTCCCAGGCATTTTAATGTTCAATGTGTTTCATTTAATTTTTTTTTTGTTTAACTTGTTGCTGATTTTATTGTAATTTTATTGTAATATTGTATTTTAATCTTGTTTTGTTCACCGCCCAGAGAGCTATTCGCTATGGGCAGTTTAAAAATGAAATAAATAAATAAAAAATAAAATAAATAAATGCAGCCTCTATGGTTACCCATTACATTATGTGCAAGGGTGCATGCCTCTTCTTACCCCATGGGAAGAATATTTTTGGCCAGCTAAGTATATGAACCGGCCATACAATGTGGAAGGGTAATGCGGCAGCCTGTATCATTTTATTAGAGATCTTTTACCTCTGCTCAGAATGAAATTAGTTACAGAACCGGAAGAAACCAAAAGGTCCTTCTAGTTCAATTGCCTGTCCAAACGTAGCACACCACCCATCAGCCCACTGAGCCTACACAACCTATACAAACCATGTCATAATGTGATAAAAGCAGACAGTTAATGAGGTGTCACACTATGTTCAGTAAATTGTCTTGTGTCAGACTCCTCTCAGTGTTCACCTATTGCTGGCCACTTCTAGTTCAGACTTTCCTAACCAGATGCCCTCCAGATGTTTTGGACTACTATTCTCATCATCTCCGACCATTAGGAATGCTGGCTGGAGCTGGTGGGAGTTACAGTCCAAAACATCTGGAAAAGTATGTTCTAGATTTATAAGTCTCCCACAATTATTTTATAATTGCTGTGTAATGTGGATGCAAAAGGGCTTGCATAGTGTCCCATGATGTAACAATGAACCACAAAATCTGTATTAGCCCTGTAGGAAAAGATTTTTTTTAAAAAAGTGGAAATGTCAAGGTGATATACAAGAAAGCACAAGAAACTACTTTCTGGATGCATCTTTAAATGTGATTAATATTGGGAAATTAAGTTACTGAGAATCCCTCGTCCCTGAGAAATCACAGTAACAACTTTTGAAGTATTTTCATTGTATTTGTACCATGGAAGACTGCAGAGAACATTTCTGCAAGGCAAAGCTCTGCATCACTTTTATTCACATGGTGTTACATCACTGGAATTCTGTAATCACAGGAGCCTAATCCCATGAAATTTAGGAACACATTTGTGCTCTGATTAATAATGAACAAGGCACTAGTAAATACTAAAGAGCAAAGTCCACCATGTCCCCAGCATTCCCTGTCATAATATAAACCCGGTATCAGACTCAATAGTTCACTGAAGCCTCTTCACAACCATCAATCTGTTTCATGGAAACTGAAGGATTTTGTTGATGCAAAATCTCTGTGTCAATGTAGAACTGGCTGTTGTGACACAGGGATATTTAAAAGGAACAAAGTTTTTTTTTGAGAAATGAAGCCTTCCCCCATTTACTCTCTCTTCTTATATTTAAGGTGTACAAGTCACTATCCTATCACACAAAGTAGGAGACAGAACTGGTTTAGATGTGTATATTTGTTATGCACCTGGTATGTTTGCTCACACTTCACACACAAAACAGCAAGAAAACCTGTCCCTCCCAATATAATAATTCCAGAGACAGGATTCTTTTTCCTTTTTGGGGAAGGAAATTTGATAGACAGGTTTTTTATTTTAAGGATAATTATGAACTTATAACTGTCCCGAAGGAATTATACCTTTCATGCTTTGATGCTTGTGGTCTTGCTGGCCTCTTGAGAGTGAGAAAAAAACCCCTTTGCTTATCTAGCCTATATATGCTTAAGAAGCATGTCAGAGTGACTGGCAGACTATTTAAGGGTTCTGCAAAAAGTGCTATTTAAATGGAAACATAACTTGCTCCATCTTAAGGGCAAACAACATATTTTTAATATAAAAAAGCACAAATATATAACCCCCCTATATTCTGGATTATTAACAATATCTTCATCCCACCCTTCCTCCAAGGAGCTCATACCCAATATCCCTATTTTATTCTCACAATAATTGTGTAAGAGTGATAGTCCCTCTTCAGGCATTCAGTTTGCACGGTAAGGAATGCCAGTCACGCATTGCCAGGGGAATATGTCTGGCACATGCAGAATCATAGGGGGCTCACTAAGCACATTCCTACCTGACCCTTCCCATATCTACACTGACCACCTCAAAAGGACTATAGTGGCTGGCCTAAGGTTAGCGGTTAGCCTAATAGGAGATCTGGGATGTGAACCTGGCTGTCTCTCTACTAAGAACAGCACTGTAGCCTGTTACTGAGAAGCTTAGTTTAACTGGAACTCAGTGCGTGCCCAGGAAACAGGTGACACTTTGGCTTTGCTCTGTGCAATAGGTGTGGTACTACTGCAAAATAACAGAGGAAGCACACCTTGGCTTAAGTGAGTTGACTTCCATAGGCATGGGACTGAACAGTAACAGCCATGAACAGCAAAAGCTTAATTAATTTCCAGAACCTTATCTAATGCAAACCTTGTTTGGCCCTAAGGACTTCCTCTAGCAAACACCTTCCACTGGCAATCAGGTTGAGTCTAAATTTGCATTTCCTGGGAAAGTACCACTGCCTTTCCCCAAGGAGAACACCTCAAGTCATCTGGATGTGAGTTCTGATTGGCCAGAGGCCCCTCTGCTATTCTGCAGCAGGAAAATTATATTCCTTTTCCCGGTAATGACTCAGTATTTGAGTTAATTAGCATGTAATGTCCCTTCTGTCCACTACCATCATTATGGTAATCACCCTTTGTATTAGAGCTAATGTCCATCATGAAGCTTTCCTGTAACTGTGCAACTGTGTAACAGACCCCCATACTATTCAGCTTTCTGGATACCCCACTGAGCTGTTCTACGTTGCTGCTGCTTCTCCCTTGCTCTACCCCAAACAGAAGGGGGTCACCAACCTTTTTGCATCAAAGGGCATATTTCGAATTTTGAGAGAATACTGGGGGCATCAGTCTTAAAATGACTGCCATGGGGGGTGGCATAACACAAAATTAGAGAGTAGTCATGGTGAAGATTTTCCTGTAATTGTATTTCCAACCTAGAAAAGGCTTGACCTGTTGAATTTCTGCCTGCCATACAACTGATAAACACACAAGAACCCTGTTTTTCCCCATTGTCAACCCTAAACCAAAACGGAAGCTGCCATCCTGTACCTGCTTACCTGGATGTAACTCCAGTAAATTCTTAATGAGTCCCTGGTCTTTAGCTCCTGCAAAGTAGGAAACATGCCTAAAGGCTCTTTGCAAAGTTTTCACTTTTGTCTTTGGGGGAAAGGGGGATTCTTTAATATTCACCCACACTTATTGTGTAGTAGTATTTGCGGGAAGTAACTTCTAGTACTACCTTATCACAGGAGTACCCAGCACAGGAAATATGTATCCTGGTTGCTAGGGAAAAAGGGCAAGCTATGGGAATTCCAAGGAGTAGGTAAAAAAAGAGAGAAGCTGGAAAAGTGCCCTAAAAGGGAGGGCAAAACAGCAGCTCTTTAGGACCGGAGATATTCCTACTGCCTAGCGTCCAAACAAGTGGCTTACCAATCACAGGTCTGTCTTCACTTGTTGGCTAAAAACACTGACAAGCAGGAGCAGTCAGGCTGTCTCATTTCTCAAAATTGCTTAGAAGGGTACCTGCACATTTTGTTCCATAATTTTCTTTCTAAGATGGCTAGGGATTTGCTTATTTTAAAATCAAAGCTCAGATTCTGGGCTCCCTGTTGGGCACACCACTGAAAACCTTAGTGGGTGCTATGGCACCCACGGACTATGGATTGGCGACCCCTGTGATGCAGGAGTGAACCTCTCTTTGACTTAGTTAGATTCCTTCTCTTTGCCTCTTCTCCCTGTCCCCATGCCTCTCAGCTGTCTTTGTTATTTTCTTCAGGTTAATCAGGATCCTTGTACCACAAGCTAGTGGTATTCCTTGAGGGAAGCTGTTTCTAATATTTGAATTACATTAGGAGGGTTCTCTGGAACCTAAGGGGAAGTCAGAATTTGGCTCAAGGGCTGCCTTGCTGACCACCCCATAATTGTTTGAGTCTGTGGCATCCCTTCAAGAAACAGGAAGCTGAGAAGCTGCACCTCTGTACTGGAAGGAAAAGCCACCCAGTCAATGGAACTGCTGCAAGAAATCCATATACAGCCATGATATCAAATCCCCAGGTCACAGTGGTGGCTTCTTACTCCCCCTTCCTTGGGGCAGTTAACTATTGGTGTTTCACCTTTTCCTCCAAACTCTACCTTCCCTGGTTTCCAAATCTTACTGTCTTTCTACCCTTGTGTTATCCAAACCCCAGTCTTTTGCATGTGAGTATTCCCTATGGTGTGCCCATGTGCCCACTGGAATTCCTGCTGGTTTCCTTGCACCCAACCTGCACCATATATTGCATCTCTGCTCTCCATCTGTTCCTATTGCTGTCATAGAAACAGCTGAAGCTATTGGTCAGGCAATATGGGTTTGGGTAGCCTATATTTTCATTTGTAACAACTAAATATCTAGCTATTTTATAATTTTGAACTGGAGCTTCAAGCCACAAAGCTGTTTTACTCACTGTCCACAATTTTGTGTCAATAAATGTTTCATTTCATCTTGACCTGTGCTGGTTCTTGCTAATACCCTTACGTAAATGTAGTTTGCATTTGGAAATTGGTAGTGGCATAATGCACTAACCACCGTGGCATGCATTTGTCTCCAGATTAAAAGATTGCCAAAGATGTGCTTTGTTGAATGTACATGTAAGATATGAGTTCATGTACATGTGTAAACAGAAACATGAACAATCCTGTCAACAAAACAGCCTGCCACACTGCTTCTCATAATTGCTTTACCAGCTAAGCCCAATTAAAGTCAAATCAAGGAGAACAGGTGAGAGGAATCTTTGGCTCTCCACATGTTGCTGAACACCTCCTCCCACCAACCCCAGCAAGCATGGCCAATGGTCAGGGACGATGGATGTTGTAGTTTGGCAACATCTGGAGAACCAAAGGTCCCCCACACCTGAAGTAGGACAACCTTACAGTGGTTGTGAAAGCAATCAAGTTCTAAGGAAAGGTTGGTTCCAGAGTTGTGAGATAGTTCTGAGAACACTATATGTCCTTGCAGTATTGACTAACCACTATCCTGGTATAAAAAAGAAGGGCAACCCCACTTAATGTTGCAAATTATGAAGGGGCACAAAAAGAAGGAAGCAATCTGAATGCATTCAATTTATGGAAGAAGAAACATATTTAAAATATGAGTGTCAGCCTGGATGTAAAATAATGTTGTTTTAAGCAAAACATGGCAGATAAACAATAGGTGATCAGCTGTATCTTAAAAAAAAAGATTTCAAAATGGGGAAAGAAATGGCAGACAAAATATAAATATTAGTTGTTCAATCAGAATTTTTAAATTTCAGCTGAACCTTCAAACGTAGGAATGCAAGTTTTGATTACAAGAGCTTAGATTTTTTTTCCTGCAGCATTTCCTTAGATGGCTTTTCCCAGGTGGATTGTTCCCCAGCAACTGAATGCAGGAGACGCGGGGGGGGGGGGAGCCAACCAAAATGCCGTGAAATGAACTAGCATATAGTCTGGACAAGTAAGTAAAGGTTCCAGCAGAAGAAATAAGTAAAAATGCAAGACAGGATTTTGGCAGCCCTTTATGTCAACATATAAGAGTTACTTTTCTGGCTTATGTCTGTTTGGCCATGCTGGTCTTTGAGTGGGGCACATTATCCTGTTCTGTAGAGGTTGCTTATGCACTGAAAGAGTCAATGTTCATGTGTGTGTGTGTGTCTCCCTCCCTCCAGATTACTTGGTAGAGGCAATGGCACGAGTTGTGGGAAGAACTGGTCAGCATGGTCTGACAGGCCTCTGCCGACAGGGATCCATAGGGCTTCCCTCCTCTCACTTCTGTCTTTCAAAATCACAGGTATTTCTCTAGTCAGAAAGAAATTTCACCAATTAGCTCCATGGTGCTATTTGGCCTACCTGTGTTGTAACCTCTCCCAAGAGCTGGCCAGGGACGGTGATTCTTCCAGAGGTTCCCCAGGTACCAGTCACTCTGGTTCTCCACCAAGCCAAGGACTTGCTGGCCTGGAAAACAAAAATCAGAGCAGACTCACAGGGTGAAAAAAAAGACAGGTAGGCACACAAATGCCAGAGTGGGATATAAGCTTATTTCATTCCATTGTGTTCCATGCAAACCAATCCTCCTGTTTAGGAATCAAATTAACTCTGTTCAGGGACTTCTGAGAATGCACCCGGCTAGCCCTGTCCAATAGAGATGGATGCACATGCTGGCCACATCCCCCAGATGACTGCCAATTGACATCTGTCTGGAGAGAGCCCTACGTGTGTATGGATGTGTGAAAAACTCTGATCAGATCACTCAGAGCCTATTTAATGTCTCTCAATCCCTGAGAGAGCTAAATATCTCCTAGCTTAGACCTTGGCTTAGGGAGGACTGACTCATAACGGAAGTCAAAGCTTTCACTATACCCACTCCCCCACCCAATAAATCTGCCTTCTAGCACTTTAATCTCCCCCCCCCAGCCCACAGAAAACAAAGCTTGCCTTGCTCCTTATTATTCCTCACAACAGAGACTCCCAGTCTTTCCTCTTTACCACCATCTCTCCCGCATCATAGCAGCTGCTAGAGCTTGGATACACTGGCATCTTGTCCACACTCATTTCCAGAATACTGAGATCATGCTCTGGTGCATCAACATTGGGACCAAGCCTGGCAGAATCTCCACTCCTGCATAACCCTTCTAGAATGCACATGAATAGGGCTCCCTTCACAGGGTCAGGTATCCTGATCTACCAGGAATGTGGCCTGTTCATGAGTTGGCATCAAGGGGGTGAAGCTAGCCAAATGAGCACTTGATGTCTGAACAGGTCTATTGAGAGACACTTAAATAGGGCACTGTTTTGTTTCACTCTTTTATTTACTGTATAGGGTACATATTCAACCGAACAAAGTTCATAGTAAACTTATGAAAAAAGAGAACGTGCATAGTAATAGACAGTACTAATAAATGAGACACTTAGTGTAAGCTGTCCTGGGAAATATTTGAAAGGTGGGATATATAAATTCTTTGAATGAGTGATTGAAAAATAAAAATAACTTGTATGTATTTTACCCTCACCAGACTAAACTTGATTCCTTGATTTTAATCCAACCTTTAAAATGTCTGGGTCAGACAGCATCTAACAACTTCATTCATTGTTTGTATCCTGCCCTTCCTCCTGAAGGAGCCCAAAGTGGCAAACACATCAATAATAAAACAATTAAAAAAAAAGCATTCTAAAAACAGTTTAAAACATTTTAAAAACAGTGATTTCAGGGTTGCCAGGAACAGTGTCTCTTAGCCATCAAATGCCTGGGTAAACAGGAAATCCTCCTGAAAGTGAATAATGAGGGAAACAGGTGCATCTCACAAATGAGGATCTGCCACTGAAAAGACCATGTCATGGGTCAACACCAACCAGGCAACCCACAGTGCCTCACTTGCTGATTGTAGGGTCGCATGTTATATATTGTCTCTCAAAACATTTTCCTAGTACCATCATTCATATCTATATCTGGACACACGCAAAATTCCATATGAGTAAAAAAAAATCTGTAATAACTGACTAATCTCGTCTGGGGAATGCGCTCTCAGTCTAAACTACTTCACAGGGTTATTGCATAAATAAAATGGGATAAGCTCATCAGGACTGGCCAAGCAATTTTGCTGCCTGAGGCAAAGGACAAGATGGCACCTCTCACATTCTATGTACAAAAGCCAATCAGACTAGCACCTGAATCTTATTTCAACAAAGGTTATGGGATAGCATCCTCCACTGTACTGGGAACAGGATAGGCCATCTGCCTTCCACAACTCTTTCTTCCAACCAAGTGGAATGGTCAGGCAGGTGCCACTGCTGTCCTCCCCCCACCCTAACATCTGCTGCCAGAGGCAGTCACCTGACTTTGTCTAATGGTAGGGCAAGCCTTGAAGCTTATTTCTGCTGCCATGAGCTCCATCAAAGAATAGCAGAATATAAATGTGATAAACAAAATACCTTGAACTTCTATCTGGCTGGCCTACAGTATCACTGATTTTCATTTAAAAAAATCCCCCAAAACAAATACAGTAAAATGAAAACCAGTGAAGGCAGCTGAGTAGGTCCATAAGAAAGTATCTCCACAATCCACAGCTGGGTAATGCCTTTATGGTATAAGCTCAACCAAAATGTCACAAAATAGTGACAAGCTTTTGCATTCTCCACAATTTCCCATCAATAAATAATGATGTTATTCAAAGCAGGGGTGGGGAGGGAAAATGAAGGCATTCAAGAGGCAGCTGGACAGCCATCTGTCGGGTATGCTTTAACTTGGACTCCTGCACTGAGCAGGGGGTTGGACTCAATGACTTTACAGTAGGGCCCCACTCATATGGCGGGTTACATTCCAGACCCCCGGCTAAAAGCGAAACCTGCTGAAAAGTGGAACTCCTTCAATAAAATTGCGCCCGATGACCGAAAAACACTGTAAAAGTGGAACAAGTGCCATATGAGTGGGGCCTTACTCTAATTTTAGCAGCTGTAGTAGTGGAATGCCAAAAAGCGGGCTGCTGAAAAGTGGGGCCCTACCGTATAGGCCCCTTCCAACTCTACTATTCTAGTACCTTGGACAGCACCTTAAAAGATTGGTCTAAAACCCAGAGTGGGCTCCACTGCCCCACTGACATGGAGCCTTCAGCTGCCTCTGCCTTCATCTAAATTCTACTTCCAGTACATTACTTTTAACTTTGCCCTCTGTATCTTCCAAGCATAGAAGTAATTTATCCACGTTGGATACTTATCCCTTATATTTTATCGGTCCCTCAAAACTATTGTTGGTTAATGCCCTAATCTCCCTTTCACTAGTTAAACATTTATTACAAATGATTTAATTTCAAAATATAGATATTAGAAAGTTTCCCCACAGTTTTATTTCAGAGAGTGGAATCATATGGCTCCTTATTATAATGCCATACAGCTATGTTAGGCTATGTTGTTCCCTAAAAGAAGTCCCCCACTGATTTTGCTGTCTCAAACTCAGCATGGTAAATAACTGGCAACAGTGGTGAAATGCCTGGACTTAATTTATTTCTATAAGCATCCCAGATTCTTAATAAGTGTGGGATTAATATTTTATCTTTAATTGAACTCGTTTCTTTCTTTTCATGTTTGCCAACATGGTATGTTGAATGAGAAGTTTATTTTACATTGTTCTAAATTATGGTGTGCTTTTTGAACTTCAAGGTCAAATAAATGTGTTCATGCTACCGACAGTGCTATGTAGTTGGACCCAGAAAATGAAATGGAAGGCCCACAATGCACTTGTGTTGCTCAAGTTAAAGAAGGCATTATAAGCTGCCTGGATGGGATATCACCAATGAACAATGTGCAAGCCATTTTCTTTCTGAGCTTTTTGGAGTTAAGAGTAAAACAGAATTAATTGATACTGTGTATTCTTTAATTACAGATTTTAGCATTTTTAATCTGTTTTTGGTGGTTTCCTATTCTGTGTAGATTTTAAGCAAGATTGTTTTGCTTTTAAAACAAAGAATAACAATTCTGGAATCTTTAGTGTGGCAATTACCTCTACCAGTAGATGTTTAGCTTAGTCCATTTTGCCTTTCAATCAGAATTTCATAATTATCCTCAAATATGTTCTTACTACTTCCAGGACAAATCTCTACCTATTTTGTCTTATTGTTTTGTTTTTATTTCCAATGATCACTTGATCCAGCTGTAGTTGTGCTTTGTTCTGTGCAATTAAGTGCCTCATGGAAAGGGATCCACATCCATCAAATTAAATAGGACTGAACGCATCACCTGCACACATGGACCACCGTTTGCTAGATTATGTTGACAAACAAGAAACTGATAAAGTCTGTATCAAAACAAAATTTCTGACATTTCTCACTGATTTCATTACTGCAAATCTTAAATAATGAATTAATGAAAAAGCTTACTTAAATTATGCGATATAATTACAGTGAAATCACTGTGTATTATTTCTTAAAGCTATATTGGAGGTATACTGGATAATCTTATGAAGGTGGGTTTAACACCATAATGGAATAATCAATATTCAGGGTGCACATCTACTTTGGACGAAGCCCACACACTGAACCAAAGCTGCCCACTCTGGATATATTTGCCTCACTTCCAAAGTGAAATGGGCTGATCTCAAAGCTTCAGACCTGCAGGACACTGTCTGCAGGTATGTTTCTAAATATGGTTTTTAGTTTCAGTTTTGTAAGCCCAAAAGTAAAACTATTTTGAACATCCCACAGAAAAGCTCTCTATAAGAGGAAAATGCCAAGCACAGACAAGGTATGAAAAAGAGCTGAAAAAAGTTTCCTGCCCCTTTGTTTTAGGATGGGCATTGCTTTGGTTGCCTTGGTGGATGATCTTTATTGGGGACTGGATGGGGGGGTGCACCCTTGTTCACTCTTTTGGACCTCTCAGTGGCTTTTGATACCATCAACAATGATATCCTTCCATGCTGTCTACTTGGTTGGGAGTGGCTGGCGCTGTTTTTCACTGGTTTCAGTCCTTGGAGGGGTCTTTTCAGAAGATGGTGCTGGGGAACTCCTGCTCAAAAATGTGGTCATTGACCTATGGTGTCCCAACGGATGGTTCTATTCCATCCCCTGCACTATTTTAGCATTTACACAAAACTGTTGGGGGAGGCTGTCCAGGACTTTAGACTGTGGTGTCATCACTATGCACATGACATTCAGTTATCTCCATCCTGTCACAAGCTGTTCATATTCTGAATTGATATCTGGACTGTATGAAGGTGAACAAACTGAAACTTAATCCAGATAAGACAGAGATGTTTTTGTTTAGAAGAAAGGCAGATCATAGGAGTTCAACCTCTATTGGATGAGGTTGACTTTTTTAGAAACTGACTTTTTCAGAATGCTGCAGCCAGGGTATGGAGCAAGTGACTCCAACATTAAAACACCTACACTATCTGCAGGCATGTTTCCAAGCACAATTCAATGTGCTGGTTATGCGCTATAAAGCTCTAAATGGCTTGGGACAAAGCTACCTGAATGGCTGCCTCCTCCTGTATACACTTGACTGAGTGTCGAGATCTTCCAGGGAGGCCTGCCTCTCTGTTCCATCAACATCTGACATGTTTGGTTGGAATCGAAGGGAAGTCCTTCTTAGTCACTGCACATAGGAAGACATGTTTAGTCCCCTCGCTGATGGCCTTATGGCTGCATGCAAAAGCCCTTTTATTTAAACAGGTGCTTGTCTTATTGAGCAGATGTGTTCTTCTCTGCTACTCTGGGCATTTTAATTTGTTTTTAACTGGCTGCCATTTCTTTTTTACCTTTATTTTCTTATGTATGCTTTTGTGTTCTTTTATTATGCTATTTCCTATGTGGAATGGTGATTGTCAATGGTGGAGATTATTGTCAGCTGTCTTGGGCATTTTATGGAAAAGTGGGGTGTAAATGTAATTAAAAAGTTAAAGATAGAATGAAGTCCTAATTGTACAGTTTGGCAATGCTAGAGACAAATATTATCAATGATAAGAACAAGTCGAACTCGTCTAATGTCCATCAAGGCATTTTACAACTCAGCAGCCTTGAGAGTCTTCTCAGGTAGGTACATCTTACATTAAAAGAGAAATGTGAGAGTTCCATTTGCAAGGTCGATACTGATTTCCTCTCTGCAGACCCCCAACCTGCTTTCACTTTACCATCCCAGACTTAAGTCACAGAGGTCAATCCTCAAACTGATTCATAATACAAACCTTGTTGGTTGTTAATAGTTTTGTTTTCTTACTTGGAAGCCACATCCAGGCCTGTTTTTAAACACCCATGCTACCCTCCTATTTTAGCCAATTTTGCCATCTATAAAAATAGTAATGATAGGGAGCAGGGGAAATTCAAATTAGTTTGCATTTAAAACAATCTGAGAAACAAATCTCACCATCCTTTAAAAATTTGCACTTCTAGGATTTTGCAATGCAGTTCACCAGCCAAGTAACATGTACAAAAATGCACATACTAGAACGAGTGTCCATAAAAACTCATACATTAAAGAAAATGATATAGAAAAAAGGTTATATATTAGGGAATATTATTTTACAAAAATGTGTATATCAGGGAAAATTGCATATGAACATGTGTATGATAGGAGAAATGCAAAGTAAAGGGCTGATGAATTTTCATGAGGAGTTTTAAAGGAAAAAAATCACCAACTGATGTGAAAATGTGGGGAACTCAACTTAAGATTGGAAAAATGAGAAAATAAGAGAAACCAAAATGGACAGATTTGCTCAGAGACAAGTAAACTCTGCAACAAAATGTTGCCATGCAGAGTGCTCCTGTTTATTGTTCCAGCCTGCCCACCCTGTGCTCTTCTATGATGATCTATTTTGTTCTTTTTTCAACCCAGTTTTCTGTCCCCTCCCTCAACAGTGAGTCAGAATTCTGTGGCCACTGAACATGCTCACTCACCATTGTACTGTTTCCCCCCTCCTTCTAAAAAATATTTGTTCTTCTGCAAATGATGGGGTACCCCTAAGCCTGCCAATACCTCTCTCTTCTACATGGCTGGTACCATTTTGGCTATATAAGCAGCACAAACTGTTTGAACTTTAGAAATAGAGGGAATGATTGGAATGGAACTTTATCTTTACATACTTTTACTTGTGTTCAGTTTCTTTCTTGTCTACCATACAGTAGGCTAAGTTCAGCTCTCAGGCGCAGTTGTTAGTTTGAACAGTGGGGAACAAATTACCACTTTAGAAGAAAAACGGTCTTCATGAAAACACAATTTAAATGCTCTGCCAATTGAAGAGCCCTGTTTTCAGCTCAAATTACATTGGCTACTTTTCATTAAAAAGATTTTCCAGCTAAAGTAAGGGAGTGCTATTCAGTGATTTTTGGCATTCCCATGTACACCACCATTGAGATTAGTCCCTCTTTTCTGCAGTGGTAGTGCTGCATCCCCGACTGTTTTTTGGGTTTTTTTTGCATCAAACAATAAAGCTAAGCCTGTACCATACAGCCCTAAATAGAGCCCTGTTGATGTCTGATATAACCATGCCACAAAGGAAAGTATGTCTGTGTGTGCGCTACATAGCTGGGGATATCCACCCACTTCTGGTTAAATCTATGCTGGTACTGCATTTTGCTTCCAGGTTAACATCACTTTATGGCTGTGCCTTTTTGCTCAAAGTGATTGGAGCAGGATCTTGTGACACAGCTCAACATAATGTAAAATTGATAAAACATCATAATCAACAACAACAAGACATACAGATCTAGTGGGGCGGGCACACCCATGTCCACCACTGAACAGTAATAACCAAAGGCCTGGGGAAAAGAAACACTTTGTAAACTGGTGCTGAAAACCCACCAGGATCAGCGCCAGTTGAACCTGAGAGGGGAGGATATTCCATAATTGGCACACCATTACTGGCAATACCCTCTCATGTGTTGCCACACAATAAATGCTCAGTCAATGTGTTGGGGTTAAGAGGATGTCTCCACAAGGTCACAACAACCATTTACAGCCAACATTGTTATCTTCCTGAAAATCAAACCATTTCTTTCCTCATGAAACTGAAGGTGGTGTTCATGTGATTCCCGAGTGATCTCCTATCAAGGCACTGACTACACCTAGACCTGCTCAGCTTCAGCAAGCTGAGGCCTCATGCTCCTTCTTACCATAACCTGGGATCTAGCTAGCATCTGCATTTGGGGCTCTCCTGAAAAGAACTCACAGTGCCAAACCCTCTGGGAGCTCTGTTCTATTATGATCAATCCTTCAAATGGGCATTTCACCAACTCATTTCCTTCTCACTGCATGCTGGCATTTCAAACCTAGATCTCCTGGGGTGAAGAATTAGCTCCTTTAATCTTTTGCGCCCCTGGAAAAGGGAATGAAACCCTTTTTGAAAGACAAAGCAAACACTGCGATTCTTTGCTAGATGAGAATATAGCACAGACCACAATGCATTTCAATTGCTCTGTACTCTGCTCTGCCTGTCTCTCCTTCTTAAGAGTTATTATAGTAAAATACCGTGACGAACAGCAAAAGCTTTGTCACTGTTTTCTGCTTTGGACTCACAGTTATGATTAAGTGCACTCCGCTCACTCTTTGCTACTCCAGGCACAAGTTTAGCTTATGAAAATGAAGCTGTCTTCTTTACTTATTCATACATCATCATTAACAGCCAAACAGGGGAAAACAAAAACCAAAAGTAAAGGCTGTGACGCTGGACATGACCACAGACAGAATTTATCAAGCCAGGCAGAACTGGAATTGGGTTGTTCCAAACTAGGTAGCATCCTGAAAGAGGCTCCTGCCACATGGCAAATGGGGACCTTCTGGATTTTGCAAGGCACAGCATTCTCTTGTCATGAACTATTTCTCTCAGTATGGAAGCTCTACTGTAGTTAGGAACAGATAATCCAGTGGAAAAACAGCATGGCAAACTATGCACTGCTTACATTTTGGTTTTCTATGAAAGGAAATATTTCATAGAAACTTACTGGACTAGGATTCAGGAAACGTATAACGCCAATATGGTGCAGTAGCTAAAATGCTAGCCTTGGATGTGGGAAACAAATATTTGGTAGTAAACCAGAGATGTCACAGCCTAACCCAGCTCACAGGGCTTTCTTGGCAAATTTGGGACAAGGTAACACCCACCCGTTTCAGAGGATGAGAGAAGGCTAGAATGTTTTCCCCATCTGATTCTGAGAGTGCTTACACAAGGTAATATGACAGAGGCAGCCTAGATTTGGATGGTAGAAGTTTTTCAAGCTGCTCATATTATTTTGCAGCTAGCTGTGTTAGCCCATGTGCTTGTTCCTGCACCCTGTGATATATAGGCTGTTATCTTTGAAAACCCATGCACATATGTATGCACAAACACACAATTACCAGTAGACTTAAATCTCCAGTTTTTCTCTTGCTAACATAAAACTTATCCACTCCACTGCTCATGGAATATGTATTGCACAAGCAGCATTATGGTTGTTTCAATACAAAATATGCAAGCATATGGGTCATAGTCATGACCAACTCCAATGAGTAAGATGAGGAGCACAAAAACATTAACTTCAAAATACGCATTGCACTTTGACAGAGAAATCACAATGAGGCATCATATTTACCTGTTTTGTTGACAAACCCCACTCAAATATTTGGAATTCTGAAATTCATGAAATGTTAGAATGATTGTAAATTTGAGCTGGTGAGCAAGACAGGATTTTTATTTTGCCGTCCAAATAGGCTCAGTTGCACACCCGGCTTCAGCATATGGCATAGATGGGCAAGTGCTGAATATCCCAGAGAGCTGATGCTGGCACCACTTTCTTAATTTAATTCTTTCTAAACTACAATTTTTAAGGGACTGGTGCTGAGGGAAGTGCTGGGTTGGGTAGTTGTAGTGACTGCCACTTCTTTTCCCCTCAATGCCTCCCCCCCCACAAAGCAGCATTCCTCTGCAACATGATGTTGGGGTCCAGAAGCATTTGGTGGCCACTGTAACTGCCCGGTTTGGTGCTTCTCCACTCAGTACCAGGCCCAACCTTTTTAAAAACGTGGCTCATCAGTGCAGCTGTCCCCATCGTTTTAGGAACTTATACCAAATCAGACTAACATTCCCTCTAGTTCAGTATGGTCTACACTGACTGGCAGCAGCTCTTTAGGGTTTCAGATGGGGACTTTCCCAGAGCTTACCTGGATGGAGATGCTGGGGATTGCACCTGGGACATTCTCACACAAAGCAGATGTTTTACCACTGAGCTATGGCCTTTCTTGACCATATAAGCTTAATGGGAGGGAATGGAAGAGGCGTTTGGAGACCATCTTGTCTAGGGCCTTTTCAAATTTGGTGCTAGGCCTGCTCAGGACAGCTCCTTTGTCAGACAGAAACCAAGTGTAATGCAGCAAACAAGGCATTAGGTGCCATTAGACAGCATGTCAGTGCTGCCTTCATGTGATGACTCACTTCGATGGTGATGTATTTACAAAACCCGTTTTTATGCAAGCCCTCACCCACACAGAGTAATTCTCCTTTAATTAGGTACCCTTAGTACCCGCTGCCACAGTAGTCATGGACACCACCCAAACTACTCAGACAGAGATGCTGCCTCATATACAGTACAAGAATGTGTGACTTTTTTCTCTCCCAAGTCCCAGCAGTCAGCCAGCCAAGTGTGATGTCACTCAGAACTGTCGATGCTTCCAGTCTGAGAGAGGAAATTTTGGTGACCTTGCTGCCAGTAAACCTGAAAATCCATTTCCACAGCACTGCGATTCAGCTTTATTCAAAGGCTGTTCTTCACGATGAATAATAATGTAAATGTACTTCCCAGCCTTAAGAACCGGAATCAAATTCTAGGGCTTCTAGTGGTATAACAAGTCACCCACTAACATCACAGATTGACTATCTTTATTATAACACTTTATGCTTATGTCATATTGCAAAACAAGCAATCATCTTTCCTTCTAACTCATTATTTCCTGGACAGGCCATTATGCTGAGGAAGAAATTCTGAAGATAAGGATTGCTTGTTTTCTTAAGTCTGCAAGTGGACTTCACTTGGGATTTCACTGTGCCATATGATTCAGTCTTTTAAAAGTAACTTTTACAGGCATATGGTTAGACTCAATATATAAAAATATTCAACCCAAAGTGATCCCCACTGTATGTTTATTTCCTGATTGCTATTCCTTCAAACAAGCTTTGTTCTTGCTGTATGGTCTGTCTGCACTATTCAGCCTTGAAGACTGTGGGGTAGAAACCATACTTCCATGTTCTGCGCAGTACCCAGCCAACTTGCAGTGCTAAACATATTGTAAACATTAGTAATGCAAGAAAAGCTGAATTTTAAATAAGCATGTACCAGCTTTAGGAGTGCACATGCAGTAAAAGAAAAGCACCAGGTACAGCTAATGCATGGCTACTATCCATTTCAAAGGATTTCATCAGGACCCAAGTTAAGCCCTTTGCAATCAATGAAGGTTGCACAGAGCATTGCATAGTGTATTGTGGGGATAACATGCATCAGTACCATGAAGAAATGTGATTATAGGAAAAATTCTCTTTTTTTCCTTCTTACCTCTAAATGATAACATAGTGAAATGATCTTGAAGGAATGTGCTGAAGGCATGAAAGTAATTGCTCATGCACCGTGACTGTCTTTCACAGATGCATTATTTTATTATTCATGGGGATAAAGCCCTGTGATAAGCCAGGTAGTTAGTGCAACTCCTGTCAGGAGAATGCATCCAAGTAATGGAGAACGCAGCAGTTTCCTTGTCATATGAACTCAATATTATTATCCAAGCCATTTCCTTTGAAGCAAGTAAAGAGATTCCAAATATTATCCAGAGACATTATTTTAGTAATGCCAACCATCTCTCGCTTACTACTTTTACTAAGGAATTAAGAGGTTTGACACTCCAAATACCAATGCTTCAACTTATGTAGGGATTATCTTACCCACCAGTGGATAAGATATCTTACCCACCACAAAGATAAGTAAGATGTATCTTACAAAACTACAACTCCCAAGTGCCACCAATATGCTCGAAAGAGAATGGAGGGATCCTGTGCCCAGAGCTTGGAAGTAATTTGTTACAAGTAACAAATTACTTGTAATTTATTACTTTTTTGAGGAACGATTGGGTAGTTCCTTTACATTTTGATTGTAATAGAACTAGGTGTAATTGTATTACTTTTGTGGAGTAATTGTAATGTTTCCAGCATTACTTTGGGGCATTACTTGGGGGGGAGGAAGCAGGGGAAGTCTTCTGCTCCTTCGATTTGTGGATGAAAACCATGTGCCTCAAACTGGGCTTCTGTGCAGCGTCATTCTTCCCTCAGATTCTGTGGGTGGGCAGGAGGCGACAAGGGAGGAGGTGAAGAGGGAGACGGGGTGGAGTGGAGAAAACAATTGTTTAAAAAATGGATGGTGGTGAAGAATGGAGTGGAGGGGAAAAGGAGCTGGAGGGCAAGAACATGGATAAAGGAGGAGAAGGAGGCAGCAGCAGAATGGAGATAAAGAACTGTGGAGGTGAAGGATGACAACATGTGTGTGTGTGTATGTGTGTGTGTGTGTGAATACTGTGTTTGCACTAGGCACACAAAGTGGCCTCCACCACCCTCTCTGGCTACTGTGCTGCATTTGCAGTATTTTAACTTTTTTGCATTTCAGGGGAAAATGTTTGCTTGGGTGAGCATCCCTTAGCTGGTGGCAGGGCAGAGTCTGGGAGGTGGTTAAGTGAGAGAGATTATGCTTGCTGGCTGAGGGTGTGTGTGTCGCACTTGGTTTGACGTGCAAAGATCTGAGTAGTGGCCTCTGCCTCCCTCCCCACCTCCCTTACCAGCGGAGAGACCACCATTGCTATCTTATGGATAAAAAGAATTATTCTACTACCTCTGTATGTGTGTGTTTATTTTTAATGTTGTTTTAGGCTACTTAGATGTGCACCAGCGAAGGCCAGCACCTTGTAGGTGTTTTTTTAAAAAGTAACAAATGTAATTGTAGCGATTACTTCTGAGAAAAAGTAAAGTAATCAATTACTTTCAGAGCAATTGTAATTGTAACAGTAATTACTACTTTTTGGGGCCATGTAATTGTAACTGTAATTTATAACTTTTCAAAAGTAATCTTCCAAGCTCTGCCTGTGCCTTCCCTCATCATGATTGGAGCACCAGCACAGCTGCTTCTACCATGCTGCCCGGTAGTGGATTTAAAAGAGAAGAGTGTTTTAGTGATCAGGGTGGGTGACTTCCAAAGTTGGCTTGGCTTGGGAAATACGTGGGACCATTTCTGACTTTTTGGGTTATTTGAAAGCTAACCTGATTTGGACTGGAGAGCTGTCTGTTCCTAATACCTGGTAGTTGTACCCTCTGACGTGGGAGCCCTAGGACTGCTATTTTTGATTTCTTAGTGATGAGAGGAAAAGTCCTCTACTCAAGGCACTCTTCTTGCATTTGGCCAAGTTGTTGTTTGGTTTTTGCTTCTCATTAATGCTAGTTGGAGGACCCAGTGTAGGCATGCAAAGAATGAGAATAGCAGAACCATCTGGTAGCTGGATTATGACAGCTATATAAGGGCTGGGCACCATAGGCTTGACCCCATTCTTTCATTTCAACTGAATGATTGCATTCCTGAAATAAGCAAGGCTTTATGCTTTAAATGAGATGAAACAACAAGCTGCAACCTACAGCAAAATTCAACGTGTACACAGAAAACAATGCACCTCTACAAAACCCATTACATTTGTTGACCCATGTAGCACACAGACAGGCAAGATATGCTTTTGGAGAAGTCTGCAACTATCTTTTATTTTATTTTTAGGGGGAAAACAGCAGAAACAAATAATGACAATGTGAGCACAACCACTGGTATAGTGATAAATCCTGAAGTGCAAGTACTCTTCATAACAACCCGAGTTACCTCACCCACATAGCCATGCTCCTTCTAAGACTAAGTCACAAAACTGAATTTTTGGCCAATGTAGATGTTTTGGCTTCAATGCCAAGCCAGGTTTTTTTATCCCTCCTTTCTGTTTTGGTTAACCTTCTGCTTGATGAGGAGTTTTGGTGGACTCAAACCCCATTCTCTGACATTTTGGTTGCTCATAATAAAGAGACCAGATTTTTTCAAAATAATCCTTAGCCATGCATTCTAACATAACCTACCTCTTCCTCTACTTAGCTTATTTCGTGCACTTATCTCTCCGACAAAAGCTTATTTAGCATGCAGAGGACTGGCAAAAAGTGACCCAGGAGAGGATGACATCCCTGCTATGAAATAAGAGACATTACTTTGCCCATGCTTGACTACACCACTGAAAACAGCCCTGAAAAAGGAGGAGCATGACAGGCAGGACAAAGGGTGAAAGAAGGGCATTGTGATCAGTATAGCACGTATAGCTCAGTTGTACAGCACTTGCACTGCATGCAGAGGGTCCCAGGTTCAATACCCGGGATCTCCAGACAGGGCTGGGAATGTCCCGTCTGAAACCCTGGAGTGTTGCTGCCAGTCAGTGCAGGTAAAACTGAGCTAGATGGACTAATGGTCTGATTCAGTATGAGGCAGCTTCCAATGTTTATTATTTATTTATTTATTAAATTTATATCCTACCCTTCCTCCCAGGGTGGCCAACAAAAACACTAAAAACACTTTAAAACATCATAAAAACAGACTCTAAAATATATTTAAACAAACATATTCAAAAACATCTTTTAACAAAAGCTTTAAAAACATATTAAAAAGCAATTCCAACAGACACAGACTGGGATAAGGTCTCTACTTACAAGGCTTGTTGAAAGAGGAAGATCTTCAGTAGGCACCAAAGAGATAACAGAGATGGTGCCTGCCTAATATTCAAGGGGAGGGAATTCCACAGAGTAGGTGCCGCCACACTAAAGGTCCGCTTCCTATGTTGTGCGGAACGGACCTCCTGATTAGATGGTATCTGCAGGAGGCCCTCACCTGCAGAGTGCAGTGATCGACTGGGTATATAAGGAGTAAGACAGTCTTTCAGGTATTCTGGTCCCAAGCTGTATAGGGTCTGTACACCAAAACCAGAACCTTGAACTTAGTCTGGGCAGCCAGTGTTTCTAGATACAGAGTCACTGCTACCAAGCAAGAGGGAGGACCATGAGCATCAGGAAGCTGCCTGATACCAACCATTGGTCCATCCCACTGTCCACACTAACCGGCAGCAGCTCTCCAGGTTCAGACGGCATTCTTTCCCAGTCCTACCTGGAAATGCCCGGGGATTCAATCTGCAACTTCTGCATGCAAAGCAGATGCTCTTCCAACGAGCTACAGCCCTTCTCCAACAATCTCAGTTCTGGCTATTAGCCCTAGCTGGGATAGGAGACCAGGCTAAGTGCAGGCTGCATAGCCGATTTGCAGCCCTTGTTAGCAGATTTATACTATGCTTTTCTATTCCAATAATACTCAAAATGGCTTACAATGCAAAGCAAAAATGTAACAGAGAATAATTAATACAACATAAGGTATAAGACACTATATAAAATATTTTTTGCATAATTTATATAAATAAAATTTACACATTGAATACAATAATATCAAGAATAATTATATTTCACCTGCTGTTCCTCTGGCTGTTCCTCAACAAAACAGAGGCTCTAAGACTTCAGCCCAGACATACCCACCCACAAAATGCTGTCCTCTCCTCCATATCTTCCCAAAGGTAACCATCCAAGGTATTAGCCCTGCATACTCGTGGTCTCCCTTGAGCAGTTCTGGCTGTCAATCTGTGTCCCCCCCCCTCCCATGTCACAGTCCAGCTGATGTTCTTGTCTGGGCAGCAGAATGGTGATTTGAGACTCTTAGTACAAAATGTGTGGCAATTGGCTGGTTTCAGACATTATCTTTAACCGATTTGATGTTTTCACCCCTCTTTGGTGTAAACAAAATAAAATTTGAAGGGACTATTTCTCCAGGGGTACTAATGAACCTACAGAGATGAAAACATAAAATACCCCTGCCTCCAGCAGACACAGACTGCTATTTGTAAACATATATACATATTACTTCTTACAGGGGCGATTGATTTGTTTTCATGTAGAAGCCAATTCACATTGTCAACGTTAGGCTTCCAGACAAGTTATAGATCCACATCGTTCTTACAAAGAAAGATTTAAAAGCTGGGAGTAGAAGGTACTAACAATTCTGAAGGTGTAAATGACTGTCAGTTAATAAGGTTCAGACAATGAACTAGTCAAATAACTACGTAGGGACAATGATAAATCTTCATGTTTTGAGTAGAATTCAGCCACATATTTCCCTTGAATTACCTGGGACCCCAACAGGACATCCAATATGGGCAAGGGAATATTCTATGTTAAAAGAAAAATCAGATTTTTTAAAATAAAAACAATGGTAAATGTGTGGTAACTCATTCATAAGGAAGTGGCTAAGCAACAGATAATATGTACACTTGGCCTACATGCACTCATCTCCATCCAGCAATTTATTGAGACCAGGGCTTACAAGGGAGATGCATTAGAAAAATAATGAAAATTCAAGGTGCAAGAAAATACAAATATATTTTATTATAAAGTGCTCAGAATGTACACATGTTGAGATTACATTTTATTCCTCAGGGAAACTTTTATATGACAACTATATTTCACTCCACTTTATTGAGAGCTTTGAAAATTGGTTTCAATGTTTTGCTCAGAATAAGTGAAAAGTCAATTTGGCAGTTCCTTTGAGCATATGCAGAGCACTCAACACCGTCTCAGCACAGGATAACCACAAAAGCCCACTGAAATTCAGGAACAGGAGTAACAACTTCACTGCAAGGGATTTGGATAGGGATGATCCAACGTGGTTCAACAGATACAATGTTGGATTTGAACTACAAGCTGTGTGTTCAAGTCCCACTTCTGTCAATAGATTCATTGGCTTGGTTGGCATATCATATTAAACCATAGTCAAGACCAAACTATGGTTTAATGTGAATGAGCAGCATGTTAGTGCTGGCTGCTCAAAAATTCCCAATTCACTCCTCTCTCACTCCTGTTGTATTGGGGAGGAAACAAGCCAAAGTCTGGCATGTCATTACATACACATCTAGGCTTGTGGTTTGTTTCCCCAAAATGCTAATTTGCCTGCCCCATGTCCCCCCCCTCCCATGAATGATAAGCCAAGAACAAACCTTTGTTTCTGGTCATGGTTTGTTTGGAGAGAGACACACCATTAGCCTGGGTTCAGACAAACTAACAGTACTATAGCTTGTTTCTTTGCTAGTGTGGCAGGAGCTGGGAAGGAGGGAACAGGGAACGTTTGAGAGATGGGTGCGAGCAAGCTGCTTATTCACATTAAATCATTTAACTGTGGTTTAATGTGATGTGTGAACAAGGTCATTGTGTTTTCCTGAAGAAGTCACTTTTTTTAAGCCTCAGAATGTGCCTGACCTACCTCCTGGGGTTCTGTGAGGGCAAGAAAAATAAAACATCACAAAGCACTTTGCAAATGGGAAGTGTTATATAAATGTGATAGAACAGCAGCAGCAGTAAATTGCTGCTTTGGTATAATGGGTTATATATTTGATGACCTTCACATTCCTGCCAGTTCTTCAATTCTATGATTATTTATAAGCCACCACCCAAGAGAAAACACTAATAGAAAAAAAATTGTCCCCCGAGGAATGAAACTTATTTGCTGATAAAAGGAATAAGAAAGCATTTTTTCCAACTTTTGCCGATAAGAATTCTTTTGAAGGGGGTTAACACAAGTCCATTCTGTTGCAGGAATTTTTCATTCCTCACCATTTATTTACTTAGAGCTGAGCATTTCCCCTCATCTTGAACAATATAACTGAAACAAAATGGAGGGCATAGCAGACAAAACAGAGTAAAAGGGGTGGGGGAGCCATTAAGCACTATGATAATCTCTTGGGCCTCTCACTCAATCACTCAATTAGCATGCTAGGTGCTTTAATTAAGACAAATGTATGACAAATATCTAAGTAGTTCAGAGGCTTCCAAATCACTGATCTGAGCCAGAGACGTTCTGAAGTGGTGCCAAATGGTTGAAGTTGAACAGCAAGTAGGTAGAAGATGAGCAGGAGGCTGCAAGCTTTCATTACGTAAATATAGGTTGGATGATAAAGGAAAGAAGGGTAGAGAGAAAGCAAGACTCCGCTTGAACACAAACAGCCCCCATTATGAATTCTGTACACCATCTCTTTCAGTTCTATAATATTTCATTCATTGATTTTATTGTCAAATGAAAAGGCGCTTGTTCCAAGTGGCATTTAGTGAGACAAATGGGGAGAGACTCAGACTTCATTACTTGGAGTTTGCACACTGGATAATGTTGATATTATATGGGCAAAAGGCAACAGGGTGCAAAAAGTCTACATGTCTTGACATCGACAGAGCCTCTGTGGTTCACTTCCCAGCAGATGAAGAGCTCCTTTTTCCTACCTGCCCTGCTTCAGAGACCTGCCACAAATATGCATCTTAATATGGTCCTCAAATTATAACTGAATAGATTGCAAGAGAAATATTTCAGAGGCACAATTTCTACAGTGCTTTCTGCACTTGTTTTCTACATGTGGTGTAATACATTTTGGATTGTATAAGGCTCTCTACGTTGCTGGTGTGTATGTTTGCAAGAACATTTGCAAATACACGGATGGGACCAATCATGTGGGTTTATCCTATGTCTTCAAAAGAGAGGGTACCAAGGGGGCCAACTGCATTGTTGAACACAACTGACACCACTGGCATAGTTGGAGTAAGAACATAAGGCCCATCTAGTGTAAAATCCTATCCTCACAGTGGCCAACCAGACGCCTATGGATCCAAGCAGAACCTGAGTGCAACAGCACTCTCCGTATTTCTGATTCTCAGCAACTGGTATTCAGAGGCACACTGCCTCCGACAGTGGAGGTAGAACATAGCCATCATGGCTAGTAGCAACTGCACCACATGAATAATACGGAGGCTGCGCCCCTACCTTCCCAACCATCTGCTCCCATCTGCGGTACATGCCCTGGTCTCCTCTTGCCTAGATTACTGTAATGTGCTCTACATGGGGTTACCCTTGAAAACGGTCCAGAAGCTGCAACTGGTACAGAATGCGGCAGCTCGCCTGATTAAAGGCAGCCGCCAGCGAGATCACATCACTCCAGTGCTGAAGGAGTTGCACTGATTACCGGTTGTTTTCCAGGCCCAATTCAATGTGTTGGTTCTGACCTTTAACACCGTTTCGGCCCAGTCTATCTGAAGGAGCGCCTCCAACATCATCAGGGATGCCGCTCAACAAGATCAGCCTCAAAAGGCCTTCTCTCTGTCCCACCAGTTAAAACAGCTAGACTGGTGAGGACTAAGGAGAGGGCTTTTTCAATTGTGGCCCTCACTTTGTGGAATTCCCTCCCAAATGATCTCCGCCACGCCCCCTCTATGATGAGCTTCTGCCGGGCCTTGAAGATCTGGCTCTTCAGTCAGGCTTTTGGGGTGGGGTAGGTTTTATTATTATTGTTGAGATTTTTAATGTTTTAATGTATTTGTATGTTTTTATTTTGTATGTCGCCCAGAGTGGCTGGACAGCCAGCCAGATGGGCAACTAATAAATTTAATAACTAACTAACTAAATAAATAATATTACACAGTGCAGGAGTCTGAGACTGAACCACTGAAAAGTGGTTCCCATGCCACTAAGTGACAAGTGTCCAAGAGATGGTCTGAAGGGAAATGAGACGAATGCCTTGCTGAAGGTCTAAGTCTGGTCAGTGCCTGAATGGGAGATTTCCAGTGAACCACATGTATTTTATTTTATTTATAAGATACAACCTACCCTTCATCAAAATTGATTACAGAGTGGGCTGCAGCATTTTTTTAAAAGCCCAGACTAATAAAATGCAGTAGCACCTCCCCATTCAGAGCTCTGAAGGAAGGAGGCAGTGGCAGGGGTGACATCCCTAGAGGAAAAAGAAGCCCATCTGGGGAAGGGCATGGCAAGAAGTAGTGCCAGGATGTTACAGCTCTCTCAAAGCACAATTTACACATGCATATCCAGAAGTAAAATTTCACTAAGTTCAATGGGACTTAATCCCACATAAGCGTGTTTAGGACTGAACCAGTTGCTCGCAGACAGGGATGGAAGCATCTGTCAGTGTTGGTTCTCTCAGCTTCTCATTTTTCCAATCTTAAATTCAGATCTGTAGCAATCTGTGACTTTTAAAAAAAATATCATGAAATTTCTTCAGCATTTTAGTGTGACTTTCTCCTAACAAACACATTTTATGTAGCTTTGACTAATCACAGTTTTGCAAGCAATTTCTCCTAATATAATATAATATAATACATTTTGCTATTTTCAGCTAATATACACATTTTTGGAAACATTGTATAGTCAAAGAACATCGCAAAGTTCAGAAAAGTGTGAATGTCAAAGTATAGCTGTGTTTCGGTTCTCGTATTGTTTTGGAAAGTGCAAATTTTATAATTTGGCTCTAAATGCAAACTGAATCGAATTCCCCCCATCCCTATTTCAGATTTTCACCCTGACAAAAACAGATTAATTGTCCTAAATTAACATGGTGAGCTTTACTTCCCTATTCTTCATGCATGCTTTAAGAGAACATGATAATGCTGTTTTTGCCTCCAACATGAATGACATTCATGGAGATATCCCAGTGTTTCCCTGTCTCTCTTCTAATAGTGAAAATAGCTATGAGATGTATGTTAGCTTAAACAGAAAAACTGGGGAAGAAAGAAAGTGGGAATGATTGTTATAAAGCTCATACACAATTGGGCTATCACACCAAAAGTCAGCCTTGCATTCCTTCCTCACTTAAACTTCTCTCTCAATGTGAAGATTCCAGAAGATAAAGAGTATTAACAACTTAAAGCAACTATTGTATGTATAGGGAATGCAATGTTGCTAGATCAGAGTTTCAAGTGCTCTGTCTAGGGCAGTGATGAGTCATCCATATCCCACAATAAGCAACTCATCAGTGAGCATTGGAACAATGCCGCACAAAGGGAAAAGAGGGTTTCAATCTACATGCAGGAGCTTAAATTGACAGGTCATTCCCAAATGAAGACAATATTCCACTTGTGAATTTTAATAAAAGCCCCTGAAGCAATAGTGCTAAATATGAGCTATGGAATAAGAGAGATTTTGAATATGATAACATGTAATAACATCACTAACTAAGCACATAAACAGAAGCTCTGCAGGATTAGACTGAATATCCATCTAGTTAAGCACCCTGATTTTACAACAACCAATCAGATGCCCTCAGAAAGCCCACAAGCAGGGCATGAAAACAACAGCTCCCTTCTGCTGTGCTCCTCAGAAGTTGGTATTCGGTGACATACTGCCACTGAATCTGGAAGTTCAGTGCAGACATCATGGCTAATAGCTGTTGACAGCCATATTCTCCATGAATGCCTGCACTCATATAGATCAGCCTGGCTACTAAGGTCTCAGGATAAGGCCCACTCAGTTGTGTTGCAGCCTGGGGAAATACATCTGGTGGCAACCAGAGAAAGGGTCTTTGTCATGGTTTACAGAACCATTTCTCCCTGGGAAATATGGAAGGCACTAATCTTATTGAGCTTTTGGTGCCTTCTGAAAAAAAATGCACCAAGGCCTCTTTGGGTAATGTATAACTGGCCTGGAGAAGTGTTCTGGTTATATTTTAATTTGTATTTATTGAAATGTATTTATATTGGTTTTAGTTCACTGAGTTATCTTTCAAGGTTAAAAACCACCTTGGGACTGATATGGAAAGCAGTATATAAAGATTTTAAAACAAATGCAATTAATAATAAAGAAAACCATCTAAAC
Source organism: Rhineura floridana (assembly GCF_030035675.1). Taxonomy (NCBI): domain Eukaryota; kingdom Metazoa; phylum Chordata; class Lepidosauria; order Squamata; family Rhineuridae; genus Rhineura; species Rhineura floridana. Next base: position 38,946,490 of record NC_084487.1, read on the forward strand.
CCTCCACACCATGCAGTTTTAGAAACCTGTATAATGCCCCCCCTCAAAAAAACCTGGCCCCTTTTCTGAACTAAAAACACAGAGCACTTTAGCCTTCACTTATAGGGAAAGTTCTTCAAACCTCTGATTATTTTGGCTGCTTTTTTTGTTACCTTTTCCCAACTCTATATTTTTGAGCTGCTGCAGCCAGAACCAAATGTAGTTATGCTATCAATTTGTATGAGGCCATTACAATACTGGCAGCTGTATTTATACTTCCTTACCTAATGATCCCTAGCATGAAATTTGCCTTTTTGTCACTGAGCTACACACCACAACCCTAAGATTTCTTTCCTGGTTAGTTATCATCACTTCAGATGTGAAGTTAGGGTTTTTTTGCCCAACTTCATTTTATACATGTTGAACTTCATTTGCCATTGTTTTACACATTTATTCTTTGCAATCTGATTGAGCTTTCACTATCCTGAATAATTGTGGGAGATCCACAAACTTTGGCTCCTCACCGCTCAGCTTTTTGTTGTTATATGCCTTCAAGTTGATTCCAACTTATGGCAACCCTATGAATCCTTTTTTGTTGTTGTATTCATGGGGTTTTCATGGTAAGAGGTATTCTGAGGAAGCTTACCATTGTCTTCCTCTGAGGCTAGTCCTCTCCAGCTGGCTAGGGCCTGCTCAGCTTGCCACAGCTGCACAAGCCTGCCCCTTCCTTGTCCGCAACTGCCAGCTTAACAGTAGATAATTGATGAAGAGGTTAAGTAGTAGCAGGCTGAATACAAACCCATGAAGAACACCAATTCTTGCGTCCCTTCTTTATAAGAACTGTCTGTTTGCTCTTTCCTTCTGCTTCTTGCCATTTAACCAGTTACTAAACCACAAGAGGACCTGTCCTCTTATCTCACGTTTATTCAGGAGCCTTTGTCAAAAGCTTTTGAGAAATGTAAGTATATAATGTCTTCCAGTCTTCCACATTCTTGTTGAATTCTCAAACTCCAAAAGGCTGATGAAACAGGACTTCCCTTTGCCATGATGATTATTACTTAGCAAGGCTTCTTATACATACTTAATAACACTGTTTGAAATAATGATTTACACCAAGTTATTCAGAATGGACATTCATTTACCTCGCTCATAATTTCCTGGACCTGTCTAGGATTTTTGTTTTAATCAGTTTTGTGTTGACTACTTCTCAGTCTTCTGGTATGGAGGATAATGGTGCATATATTTACTAAAAGATTAGCAACTTCAACTTTACATTTCAGTTCTTTCGAAACTCTGGAACCTGGATGTAGATTTTTTGCAAATAAAAAGTCTTCATAGCAGAGAGTTACAGTTAATTCTTTTTCTCTACTAATGCATTCAATGGAAGCAGAATTCCACTTTGTAAAACAGTAAAACAATTTTTATGGGTTTTCCATCCTTCTCATATCTTGATGTATTTTTTAATCAAAAAGGATAAAAACAAAAAGTCAAGTGAGCATAAATCTCTCTTTGCTTACTATGATAGAGAAACCTCTTTTTGGATATATTTTAATACCCCAGCTGCCTATAAATTAGCACAGGTCCTGAGATTTACCCGAAAGCAGGCAATTCAGGTTGCAATCCTATCCCTACTTACCTAGGATTAAACCCCATTGAACTTCATGTGATTTACTTCTAAGTAGACATGCATGGAATTGTACAGTTAATAATTAACACACCTTTTGTAGTGGCCACTTTTATGGATAACATTTCTACTGGCTGGTCTGAAATCTGCAATGACACTAAGCTCAAATCTGAGCTTCTGATTGGCCACATGCCCTATATATCTTAGCAAAGCAGCTAAATAGCACCAGATAGTGAGCTGTGTGTATATGAAATCTTTACCTGAAGCATCAGAACATTTCCCTAGATATAATCACACTGAGGTTATAGTCTTAAGAAAATCTCCAGAGTCTTTGACTTCTTTTTTTTACAATAATTTTTATTCAAATTTTCATAAAACATAGAAAACAAAATCATAAAACATTCAAAGACAAAAAACAAAACAAAACAAAAATGATTAAACAAAAAAAATAAAATGTTGACTTCCCATTTGTCACATATCAAATCAGTTATAGGTCTACAATATATAACAATCCTGTCTCTTAAATCATATTATAAAATCACTTTCCTCCAGTAGTTATCTTAATTAATCATCAAATCTCATAAACATTACTTTATTCTTTCCACAAAAAGTCAAAGAGAGGTTTCAATTCTTTAAGAAATATATCTATCAATTTTTCTCCAAATAAACATGTCAATTAATCCATCTCGTTAATAATAATAATAATCTTATTGTCATAACCATAGTCCAAATAAACATATCGATTAATCCATCTCATCAAAATCTGTTAGGTCCAATAATTTCAATAGCCATTATTCCATTATCCCTATTAGTTCCATCTTCCATCTTCAATAGTCCTGTTAAGTCCAGTAATTTCAGTGTCCAATCTTCCATTATCAGTATTCCATAATAATCTTGCTGTTGTAGCCATAGTCATATAATAAGAGTCTGATGGGAATTTCCTCTATCCCAAATATTTTCTTGCCATCCATTCTGAATAAGTTGCTGAAATACTGTTGTAAAGTCATATCTGTGTTCTTCTTTTTTACAAAATGCACTGGCTCATCTCTTAAGAGTTTTTCCATTGTCACATGGCTGCAGTTAATTCCATAGATTTTCTCTATATCAAGCTCCATCACATCATTCCAGTCCAGAAGATTATCCAAGCCATTGATAACTTTATCTCTAATATCTTCATTAATTTCTTCAGAGATAACGTTAAATTCCAAACAGTAGATTTTATTTCTAAAATCCATAAACTCCAGATCTTTTTCCAATTCCACATTTGTTCCAATCTCCAGGGCTTGTATCTTCCCTTTATTTTTTCTTTTCTCATCTCTGATCTCATTCTCCTCTCTCACAGGATCCCCTATTTCTTTAAGCTCCTGCGTCATTTTGCTCAGTTCAATTTTCAGCTCCTTACTTCCCTGTCGCAGGGTTTGTTTCGTTATCTCAATCTCATCCATTATTTTCTGAAACATAGTTACTTCCAGATTCTCAGCCACTTTCTTGATTGCCATTTTTAAAACCACGAAAACAAAGCAAAACAAAAATAAAGAAGAACCACTTCTTATTTCAGCAACAATTGGGTTAATATTCCAGGCTTGATGACATCACAGTATAAACAGAGCAACCTGCCTTATCTCTCTATGTTCAAGAATGCAAAACAAATTTAGTTCCCAGCATCAAAACAGTTAGTGGCGTCGTGAAGAAGCAGATTCGTCAAAATAAAATAGACCAAAAAGAGAATAGTCCCAGACAATATAATATTCCTCGGAATAGAAATCAGGAATAGAAATCCCTCTTCTGTTTATATCTTTAGAATGCACTTCCAGGACAGCTTTTTGCGACAGAAACAGAGATAAGCTGCTAATTTCGTGAATAACAGAGAAGAGTTATAGCTCACCCAGAAGTTGTCCAAAGCCGATCAATCTGACAAATCTCCTTTTGCTGCAACAATTTAAACCAAGTAAAAAAAATAATAGAAAGAAGGGTGCTTGCCTGTTAGTCCGTTCTCTCTTTAAAGAAAAGATAAACGTATCGCTTAAACAGATAGAGTTTGTTCGGAAGTCCGTCCGGCATTGTTGGCTGGACCTTATTTCATAAATTAATGAAATCCAGTCCTCCCAACAAAAACAGGCTTTTGAGGTTGATCTCTATGTTTCTCCCTGCCCGGGAGAAATTTCATCAGTCAAAAAAAAAATGTTCTGACTGATTTATATCTGAATAAGCTTCTTTTGAGGCGGGAGCCCGTCCCAAAAGCAGGCACAAGCGAAGTCACCCTTCCCGGAAGTCCAGAGTCTTTGACTTCATGCTGCAGGAGAGAGAGAGAGAGACAATAGCAAGGTGCCTCTCCCTCAAGACAGAAAAAAGGAGGAGGAGGAACTGGAACTGAGGTCAGCAACCCTAAGAATATCAGTTCACACTTTGAAATATAGGTCAGCACAGAGATCAAAGGACAGTGATAGACTAGGAATCTTAGAGATTCCTTCTCTATCTGTTTTAACCCCACGTGGACCCACCAAGTTGGAGTTGTATCCCACACTTACAACAATATAAACATTTCATGCCAGAACTGTTCTTTTGAAAGACTGATTTCTCCCTCTGTGTGCATGAGAGAGAGAGAGAGAGGGAGGGAGTGACCATTACAGTACGAAATCACCCACTGGGGGAAAATGTTCATTTTGACTCTGATCAAGTTGAATGCTGTCTTTTATCCCATAAAGTAGGGCCAACTCTGCAGAATTACCATAAATGCCAATCTAGAGTTGAGAAGTTAGAATAATGTGCATCTTTTGCTTTTCATCTCAAAATCACCTGATTGTTGATACGTTTGATACTCTGTGCTTTGCCAAGAAAAAATCCTTTTTTGTGATGGCGGGGAGAACTTGAATGATTTAGAACTGTGTAACATTGTAAGCTCGCAGAGATAGGGGCTGGGGCACCTCAGGCATGGGATCTAAATGAGGCCCTCCAAGCCTCTCTATCTGGCCTCCAGGACTCTCCCCAGGCAACACCCCTCATAAGACCTATTTTGCACCTCCAATAGTTTTGTGTCACTGAAATGTGTAGATGATTTCCAATAATGCATCTTGCTTGTCTCAAAGAATAATAGAGAGGGGTGTATGAATGTTTGTAGAAACTAGCCTTGTGTACAAAGGTAACAGTGCCTGCAAGGGAAGAGGACCATCACCGCCCAGGGAGGGAGAGCCATCTGCCTGCTTTGCTGCTGCTGCTTGGTCAACATCTCTGCTCTCTCCTTCTTGGGCTCCTGCTCTGCACGTGGGCACCTTGCAGGACCAGGCTCCAGGTACTCAGCCAGCTGTGCCTGATACTGTTCCACCTGTCCCTTCTCTGGAGGGGATATATAAGCCGGCTGGCTGAGGGGGCTTGGGAGATCCAGTGCCTGCAAGGGAAGAGGACCATCACCGCCCAGGGAGGGAGAGCCATCTGCCTGCTTTGCTGCTGCTGCTTGGTCAACATCTCTGCTCTCTCCTTCTTGGGCTCCTGCTCTGCACGTGGGCACCTTGCAGGACCAGGCTCCAGGTACTCAGCCAGCTGTGCCTGATACTGTTCCACCTGTCCCTTCTCTGGAGGGGATATATAAGCCGGCTGGCTGAGGGGGCTTGGGAGATCCAGTGCCTGCAAGGGAAGAGGACCATCACCGCCCAGGGAGGAAGAGCCATCTGCCTGCTTTGCTGCTGCTGCTTGGTCAACATCTCTGCTCTCTCCTTCTTGGGCTCCTGCTCTGCACGTGGGCACCTTGCAGGACCAGGCTCCAGGTACTCAGCCAGCTGTGCCTGATACTGTTCCACCTGTCCCTTCTCTGGAGGGGATATATAAGCCGGCTGGCTGAGGGGGCTTGGGAGATCCAGTGCCTGCAAGGGAAGAGGACCATCACCGCCCAGGGAGGGAGAGCCATCTGCCTGCTTTGCTGCTGCTTGGCCAACATCTCTGCTCTCTCCTTCTTGGGCTCCTGCTCTGCACGTGGGCACCTCGCAGGACCAGGCCCCAGGTGGCGCTTTTCCCGGGAAGAACGGTTTGAGAGCTGCGTTGGTGCGCATGTAGCACGGGACTGTGGTTGTTGTGTAGACCTGAATAGAATGAGTGGATGTTTGTATGACTTTATGTTGTGAGTGTGTGTGTATTTTAATTTTATTTTATTTTAATTTTATTTTATTATGTGTCTGGGCGGGAGGATAGGGTATTGGGAGGGGGGACCAGAGGGGGCCCCTGTTAGCGTAGTGACGGGTAATGGGAGGTATGGCGTTGTGAGGAGGACATGCCGGTTGAGGAGAACTCGGCACAGACAATTGGTGGCTGTACCGTGTTCCGGTCCTCCCCACATCCACAGGATTGGTGGTAGTTCTATCAGCCAACTCTCGGATCTCCAGTTGCTGCTTCTTAATGCCAGATCGGTAAATAATAAAGCTTCCCTCATCCATGATTTAATTGTGGATGAGGCGGCCGATCTGGCGTTTATTACTGAGACATGGGTGAGCGATCTGGGAGGCATTAATCTCTCCCAGCTGTGCCCACCTGGGTACTTGGTTCAGCATCTGGGTAGATCCGAGGGTCGGGGAGGGGGAATCGCTGTGGTCTATAGAAGTTCCATCCCTCTCATTAGGCACCCTATCCAGGTAGCTAATGGTCTGGAGTGTCTCCATATTACGTTGGGCCAGCGAGACAGACTGGGAATACTGTTGGTGTACCGTCCACCCTGCTGCCCAACAGCCTCCCTAACTGAGCTGACGGAGGTGGTCTCGGGTTTGGTGTTGCGATCCCCCAAATTTATGGTATTGGGGGATCTCAACATTCATGCCGAGACCGCTTTGTCTGGGGCGGCTCAGGACTTCATGGCCTCCATGACAGCCATGGGGCTGTCTCAATTTGTTACTGGCCCTACGCATATTTCGGGGCACACTCTAGACTTAATTTTTGCTACTGGAGCAGGGGATGGTGATCTGGGAGTGAGGGATTTTACATCTATTCCTCTGTCATGGACAGATCATTGCCTATTGAGGTGTAGGCTCACAATGTTTTCTCCCCTCTCCAAGGGTGGAGGACCTATTAAGATGGTCCGCCCCCGGAGACTAATGAATCCTGAAGGTTTTCAGAAGGCTCTGGGGAGTTTTCCGGCTGATAAAACTGACGCTCCTGTCGAAACCCTGGTCAATCTGTGGAATACGGAAATGACCCGGGCAGTTGACACGATCGCCCCGGTGCGCCCTCTCCTCTGCAGAGCTCAATTGGCTCCGTGGTTTACCCCGGAGCTAAGAGTGATGAAGCAAGAAAGGAGACGGCTTGAGTGCAAATGGAGACGAACTCCCGACGGCTGTGGTCTTGCACTTGTGAAGATCTCTACCAAGCTCTATGTGAAGGCGGTGAGGGCAGCGAAGAAGCAGTACTTTGCTGCCTCCATTCAGTCATCTTCTAACCGCCCAGCGGAACTTTATAAGGTTGTTCGGGGACTTTTACACTCTGGTCCTCAGAACGCAATAATACCATCAATAGCCCGCTGTAATGAGTTTGCGAGACACTTCCAAGATAAGATCGCAAACATCCGCCGGGACCTTGACTCCAATATTGTAGTAGTTGAGCCTAATGAGGTGTCCGGAGCACAGTCCTGTCCTGTTTTATTGGATGAATTTCAGTTGGTTCAGCTCGAGGATGTGGACAAGGTGCTTGGACAGGTGCGGGCGACCACTTCTGCTCTGGATCCTTGCCCCTCATGGCTAATAAAAGCTAGCAGGAACGGAACAGCCGGATGGGCCAAGGAGGTGATCAATGCCTCTTTACGAGAGGGAGTGGTACCACCCTGCCTGAAACAGGCGCCCTGTATGATGACCTCTGTCGGGAGAAAGACAGAGGGAGTGTAACTCTGTTGGTTCTCCTTGGTCTCTCAGCGGCTTTTGATACCATCGACCATGGTATCCTTCTGGGACGTCTTGCGGACTTAGGAGTTGGAGGCACTGCTTGGCAGTGGCTGTGCTCCTACCTCAAGAATCGTCTCCAGAAGCTGGTGCTTGGGGAGCATTACTCGAGTCCCTGGATACTCCAATATGGGGTCCCACAGGGTTCAGTTCTGTCCCCCATGCTCTTTAATATCTATATGAAGCTGCTGGGCGAGGTCATTAGGAGATTTGGAGTGCGTTTCCAGCAATATGCTGATGATACGCAGCTCTACTTCTCCTTTTCATCTTCTTCAGGTGAGGCTGTTAATGTACTAAACCACTGCCTGGCCGCGATAATGGACTGGATGAGAGCTAATAAACTGAGACTCAATCCTGACAAGACTGAGATGCTGTTGGTGGGGGGGCTCTCTGCCCAGATGGTTGATGTCCGACCTGCCCTAGATGGGGTTACACTCCCCCTAAAGGAGCAGGTCCGTAGTTTGGGGGTCTTATTAGATCCGCTCCTGTCACTGGAGGCTCAAGTAGCCTCGGTGGCACGGAATGCGTTCTACCAGCTTCGGCTGGTAGCCCAACTACGACCCTATCTGGATAGGGAGAACCTTGCCACAGTTATCCATGCTCTGGTAACCTCTAGATTGGACTACTGTAATGCACTCTACGTAGGGTTACCTCTGAAGACGGTTCGGAAACTTCAGCTGGTGCAGAATGCTGCGGCCAGAGTTCTTACTGGGACAAAAAAATTTGATCATATAACACCTGTCCTGGCCCAGCTGCACTGGCTACCAATATGTTTCCGAGCCAGATTCAAAGTGTTGGTTCTTACCTATAAAGCCCTTAACGGCATCGGACCGCAATACCTGGCGGAACGCCTCTCCCGCTATGTACCTACCCGGTCGCTGCGCTCGACGTCGAAGGCCCTTCTCCGTGTCCCAACGCATAGGGAGGCACGGAGAACGATAACTAGAGCTAGGGCCTTCTCAGTGGTGGCCCCCGAACTATGGAACGCCCTCCCTGATGAGATACGCCTGGCGCCTTCTTTGCTATCTTTTTGGCGCCAGGTAAAGACCTACCTCTTCGCCCAGGCATTTTAAAAATTTAAAAATTTGAATTTAAAATTGAAAATTTTTAATTATGTTTTATTGTGTTTTTGTATTTTAACCTGTTTTATCATGCTGTACACCGCCCTGGGAGCTTATTGCTATAGGGCGGTCTAAAAATGTAATAAAATAAATAAATAAAATAAATAAATTTACATTCCTGGGGAGTACAGTCTTCCTGAGTTCCCTGCCCTATAGCATACCATCCTAAGTGCTCTTGAGGAGGTGGTACAGGGGAATTGGTGGAAGCAACCTAACTCTATGCTATAGCCTACTGGAAGAAACAATTAGTCTCCTGGTACACAGTCTTAGGCATGTACTGCCTTCAAGTCGATTCCGACTTATGGTGACCCTATGAATAGGGTTTTCATGAGCCTAAGAGGCAGTGACTGGCCCAAGGTCACCCAGTGAGTTTCATGGCTGTGTGGGGATTCGAACCCTGGTCTCCCAGGTCATAGTCCAATACCTTAACCACACTGGCTCTCAGTCTTAGGCAAGGTTCATGCATGTCACAGGGTGAAGTGCAACAGGAACCTTGATACAACCAAACAGCTTCTCTGCCCCCTCCCTCGCAATGGGTTTTTGTACCTTTGAAGTCCCCACAAAGAGAAAAGCCAGATAAGGGAAGAGAAAGAGTTAAGCACTCTCCACTGATCATCTGATTCCAGGTACCTCCCACTGGAAGCAGCAGCTCCAAACAGGCCATGTGGCTACCATTACATGCATGATATGAAATATCCAGTTCTGTTTTGTGTTTAGTACTGTCAAATCTAGATACCAATACGATTAACACAGACCAAAGAGGGCTTCTTTCAGTTATGCTCAGAATGAAGGGAGATTCTGGCTTACAAGTAGGGAAGTTGTGAGAAATGGAGTCATGTAGCTCATCTGGAGTTGGCCACCCACACTGGAAACCTGGCCTTCCCAGCCATGAATGGGTTACATTCAAAGGGCAAGCTCCCTCTGACAGAGAGGGTGTCTCCTCTGGGGCAACCAGCACAATCTGCACCTTCACAATTTCTCACCTAGTCAGGGAGGAGAAGGAAGGAAGGAAATTGATTATATGGATTGGCTTTGTTCACGTTGGTCCTATTGACCTCTACTCCTATTCATGTGGTTTCACTTTTGGGCTGAACAGACTCCTGCCTGGCCATCCCTAAATATAACTTTATTTATGCTTTCAGCCACCATCACCTCTTGTAACTCTAACAGCAATACAGGAAGCTCAGGAAGCTTTAAGTATTGCAGCACAAAAATTTCCAAGCCTTCATTGCATCAGCTGTCAATGAAACTTATTCCACAGCACCTATGAAAAGAAAAACACTTCTACCTTATAAATTGATTTTAGAAAACATGAGAAATTATTTATTTATTTACTTATTTTATTAAACTTGTATACCGCTCCATAGCCGAAGCTCTATGGGCGGTTTACAGTAACTAAAAACATTAAAACAAATACAATTTAAAACAGATCTTATAAAAACAATTTAAAACACAGTTAAAAAATTTAAAAAGGATAAAACACATGCTAAAATGCCTGGGAGAAGAGGACAGTCTTGACCTGGCGCTGAAAAGACAATAGTGTTGGTGCCAGGTGCACCTCGTCACAAGAATCATTCCATAATTTGGGGGCCACCACCGAGAAGGCCCTCTCCCTTGTTGCCATCCTTCGAGCTTCCCTTGGAGTAGGCACCCGGAGGAGGGCCTTTAATCTTCAACGTAGTGTACGGGTGGGTTTGTATCGGGAAAGGCGTTCCATCAGGTATTGTGGTCCCAAGCCGTGTAAGCCTCTATAGGTCAAAACCAGCACCTTGAATCGAACTCGGAAACATACAGGCAGCCGGTGCAAGTGGGCCAGAATCGGTTTTATATGTTCGGACCGTCTGGTCCCTGTTACCAATCTGGCCGCTGCATTTTGCACAAGCTGCAGTTTCCGAACCGTCTTCAAAGGCAGCCCCACGTAGAGTGCATTGCAGTAATCTAATTTGGAGGTTACCAGAGCATGGACAACTGAAGCCAGGTTATCCCTGTCCACATAGGGACATAGTTGGGCCACCAACCAAAGTTGGTAGAAGGCACTCCGTGCCACCGAGGCTACCTGAGCCTCAAGTGACAGAGATGATTCTAGGAGAACTCCCAAGCTACGAACCTGCTCTTTCAGGGGGAGTGCAACCCCATCCAGGACAGGTTGGACATCCACCATCCAGTCAGAATAACCACCCACTAGCAGCATCTCAGTCTTGTCTGGATTGAGCCTCAGTTTATTAGCCCTCATCCAGTCCATTGTTGCAGCCAGGCACCGGTTCAGCACATTGACAGCCTCACCTGAAGAGGATGAAAAAGAGAAACAGAGCTGTGTGTCATCAGCATACTGATGGCAATGCACTCCAAAGCTCCGGATGACCGCACCCAACGGTTTCATGTAGATGTCAAACAGCATGGGGGACAGAACTGACCCCTGCGGAACCCCATAATGGAGAGTCCAGGGTGCCGAGCAATGTTCCCCAAGCACCACCTTCTGGAGGCGACCTGCCTAGTAGGAGCGGAACCACTGCAATGCAGTACCTCCCACTCCCAACTCAGCCAGTCTCCCCAGAAGGATAACATGGTCGATGGTATCGAAAGCCGCTGAGAGATCAAGGAGAATCAGCAGAGTCACACTCCCCATCTCTCTCCCAACAAAGGTCGTCATACAGGGCAACCAAGGCTGTTTCCATGCCAAAACCAGGCCTGAAACCTGACTGAAATGGATCCAGATAATCGGTCTCATCCAAGAGTGTCTGGAGCTGGCCCGCAACCACTCGTTCAAGGACCTTGCCCAGGAATGGAACATTTGCTACCGGTCTATAGTTATTAAGATTTTCTGGGTCCAGGGAGGGTCTCTTCAGGAGTGGTCTCACTACTGCCTCTTTCAAGCAGCCAGGGGCCACCCCCTCTTGCAGAGAGGCATTAATCACCTCCCTGGCCCAGCCAGCTGTTCCATCCCTGCTAGCTTTTATTACCCAAGAAGGGCAAGGATCCAGCACAGAAGTGGTTGCACGAACCTGTCCAAGCACCTTGTCAATGTCCTCAAGCTGCACCAACTGAAACTCATCCAAGAAATTGGGACAAGGCTGCACTCTGGATACCTCGCTTGATTCACCTGTTATAACACTGGAGTCTAAGTCCTGGCGGATGCTAAAGAGTTTATCCTGGAAGTGCCTAGCAAATTCATTACAGCGGGCCTCTGATGGTTCTACCTTGTCCCTGGGGCCAGAGTGTAATAGCCCCCAGACAATTCTGAAGAGCTCCGCAGGGCGGCAGAGTGATGATTCGATAGTGGCAGCAAAATATTGTTTTTTTGCTGCCCTTACTGTCCCTAAATACAGCTTACCATAGGCACTTTCCAGTGTATAATTGATCCACCAAGAGTTCGTCTCCATCTGCACTCAAGCCGTCTCCGATATTGTTTCATCGCTCTCAGCTCTGGGGTATACCATGGAGCCGTATGAGCTCTACACAGGAGAGGGCGCTCAGGAGCAATCAAGTCAACCATCCGGGTCATTTCTGTAGTCCACAGTTCATCCAGGGTTTCGACAGGAGCGCCAGCCCTATCAGCCAGAAAACTCCCCAGAGCCCTTTGGAAACCATCCGGATACATTAGTCTCTGGGCGGTGACCAACTTAATAGGTCCCCCACCCTTGCAGAGGGGAAAAGCTGCTGTGAGTCTAAACTTCAGCAACCAGTGATCTGTCCATGACAGAGGGACTGATGTAAGGCCCCCCACATTCAGATCACCAACTCCATGTCCAGTTGCAAAAACCAGATCTAGAGTATGCCCTGCTACATGTGTTGGGCCAATGGCGTATTGGGACAGTCCCATGGTTGTTATGGAAACCATGAAATCCTGAGCCGCCCCGGATAAGGCGGCCTCAGCATGAATGTTGACATCCGCCAGAACCAACAGTCTGGGGGATCTCAACAGTACACCCGAGACCACCTCCGTCAGCTCAGCTAGTGAGTCTGTTGGGCAGCAAGGTGGGCGGTACACCAACAGAATCCTCAGTCTGTCCTGTTGACCCAACATAAGGTGCAAACACTCCAGACCAGTAGTCACATGGACAGGGTGCTTGCAGAGGAAGATGGAGCTCCTATAGACCACAGCAACCCCCCTCCCCGACCCTCAGGTCTACCCTGATGCTGGACCAGGTACCCTGGTGGACATAGCTGGGAGAGACTGACTCCTCCCTGCTCACCCACCCAGGTCTTGGTTATACATGCCAGATCGGCTGCCTCATCCACAATTAAATCATGAATCAGGGAGATCTTATTATGCACCGATGTGGCATTTAGCAGCAGCAACTGGAGGCCTGAGAGCTGGCTGATAGGGCAACCAACAAACCTGTGGGTGTGGGGAGGACTGGAACAAGGCACAGCCGTTAACTGCCTGGGCCGCATTCCCCTTACCTGGCAAGTCCTCCTCACAACGCCATATCTCCCTCTACCTGTCACTACACTAATTGGGGCCCCCTCAAGTCTCCCCACTTGGCTCTAAATCCTCTCTCCCAGGCGCATGATTCAAGACCCACAAAAAGGCAAACAAAGCAGGAGCCACCTCAGTCAGCTGGCTTATGTATCCCCTCCGAGGAAGGGGCAGGTGGAACAGTATCAGCCACAGCTGGCTGAGTACCTGGGGCCTGGTCCTGCACGGTGCCAACCTGCAGAGCAGAAGCCCAAGAAGGAGAGAGCAGAGATGTTAGCCAAGCAGCAGCAGCACAAGCAGGCAGATGGCTCTCCCTCCCTGGGCGGTGATCGTCCTCTTCCCCCTACAGGCACGGGGTCTGTGGCTAAAGGCTTATGTCTGTGGGGGTAGAACACAGGCCTTCTATATATTGTGTACATCAGCTTTCAGAATGCACTCTATTTCCCAACAGATGAGGAGGCTAAATCTTCAGAACAATGAAAAGCAACTTAACAGATAATCATAAATCATGAACCAACTTGATGGTGCTCCCTCCTCTTCCTTTACCATCTTTCATTGCATCCTTCACCTCAGGGTACCATCTTATCCCCATTGCTATTTAATATCTATATGAAGCTGCTGGGAGCTGTCACTAGGGCTTTCGGGGTGGGGTGTCATCATTATGCTGATGACATTCAGCTCTATTTCTCCACAACATCCAGCTCAGGAGAAGCTGTGTGGGCCCTGGACAGGTGCTTGGATGCAGTGGTGGGGTGGATGAAGGAAAATAAGCTGAGTTTGAATCCAGGCAAGACAGAGGCACTGTGGGTGAGCAGTTCCCATGCCAGAGAAATTGGCCAACTGCCTGCCCTGGATGGGGTTGTATCCCCTCCAAAGGAGGAGGTATGCAGTCTGGGGGTGCTTCTGGATCCAGCTCTGTCACTGGAGGCCTAGGTAGTGTCAGTGCCTAGAAACACCATTTATCAGCTGCACCTTGTAAGACAACTAAGACCATTCATGGAGTGGAAGAGCTTTGCCACAGCAGTTCAGGCGTTGGTGACTTCAAGACTGCATTACTGCAGTGCACTCTATGTGTAACTCCCCTTGCGCTTTACCCAGAAACTGCATTTAGTGCAGAATGCTGCAGCCAGATTACTGATGGGAATGAGACCGTCAGCATATAACACCTCTGCTCACAGATCTGCATGGGTTGTCAATTTGTTACTGGCCCAAGTTCCAGGTGTTACTGCTGGTATATAAAGCCCTTAACAGCTCCAGACACTTTTACTTACCCCATATGTGCCCACTGGAGCACTTCGATCTGCAGAACATGCAGAGTTACAGGGTACCACATAATATTTGTTTCACACTTGTAAGAAATTGTTCTTTTAGTGTGGCAGCACCTACTCTTTGGAACTCTCTGCCTAGTGACTTCAGGCAGGTGCCTTCGTTATATTCCTTTTGGCGCTTGCTTAAAACTTTTTTGTTTAGGCAAGCCTATCCAGACATATAGATGTAGATCTGTTTTAATCTTTTTAGATAGTAGCGGTTTTAATTGTTTTAAATATGTTTTAATTACTTGTTTTTATCTTTTTTATTGATAATTTTAATGTTTTTTGTAAACCATTTAGAGGTCTTTACATTCAAGAGGTATATAATTTTTGTAGAATAAATACATACATAAATGTCTCTGTTAATTTCCCCCATGTTCTCAAAACTAATTTTATGGGTAATTTTAAGGACATATCCGATGAGATATTTAAGAAGCAGATGTGGATAAATAATCTTGCTTCTGAGGTAAAGTTTTTTTTAAAAAAAGTTATAAATGGGTTTTGAATGTAAAGGGTTAACCGCCCATGAACTATTGTGAGTTTCTGCTGAGAACTGTGGAGAACATTAGCACAGTGGCAAATTTAGAAGTGCAGGGTTCCTTCATGATAGTCAAAGCTTTGCCCTTCCCTCCTTTTTGCTGCTGGATTCAGAATAAGATTCTTGTTAATGCTTTCTCCCATAAGAACAGACATCCCTAGGAGCCAATAAGCATGGAAGTGGAGACTGTTAGCTACTGAAAACAGTCTTCTCAGTGGCTGACTCACCTCCTTTCACTCTGATTGGCTTCAATCAGCAAGAAAGGACAAGGAAGCATGTTAGGAGACTCTTCTCAGTGCCCAACACACTCTCCTTTCACACAGATTGGCTTGTACTGGAGACATAGGGTCCCTGCTTCCCCCAAAATAAGGGGTCTAAGATCTCCTGAAACCCAGATATCTATACCCCTGGTGGACAGACAATGCTTCAGCTTGGAGGAGGAGGATCAGGTGGCTAGAGTGACAGTTAAACTATCATTGTTTACAATGGGTCAAACCAGGGATACGTCTGTGAGTGTGATTTCACTCTACATATTCAGAAACTGGTAAATTCTAATCAGTCAGTTGGTGGACATTCTGCTTCAGTTTACTGAATTGTAGTTACAGGCTAATGAGAATTCCACCCAAATTAGAATGATTGACTAGAGGGAACCCATTCTTAAGAAAACAAAACGATGGGCTCTGGCCAAGGAGTGAGATTGGACTGGGATATATGTGTGTGGATGTTGATCAGCTCCAGGAAGAGCTGTAAATTGAAGCAAGGGACTTAAAAAGTGGTTCAAAGAAGCTTGTGAAGCCTGAGAGGAGCCAATTGCTGAAACCACTGGCTGGAATAGAGGAAGGAGGTCTGTGGGGAAGAGCTTGTGGCTCAAGAGGCAGTCTTCAGGAGAGCTCTACAATCAGGAGTCAGCAGGATTGCTGAGAACGTAAGGCAACAGTAGTTGCTGGGCGAGGGGGAAGACTGCAGACTACAAGCACAGATCATAGTTAAGGGAAAAACCCTAATGTGTATGACACCCCTCCATAATACATAAATAAAGGAGTACCGGAGGAGGTCTCTATAGCAAGTAAGACACAATGAAGTGCATTATTCCTAAAGACAATGAAGAGTCTGGAAAATCTCTACATAAATTACTTATGGTCAGGATTAAATAATTCTGTTATGTAGAAAACAGAACATTATTTTCAACACTGCAGCAATGGGAAAAAAACAATTTGGTTTTGTTCATAGATTTTGTTATCAGCTTAGGGAACAGAAAGAGGAAAAAAGTATTCAATAATTTTAAAGAGATTTAGGGCTAAATCTCTACTTTGCAAGATCTTTGTGTGTATACTATTTCTATTTTTTTTATATATAAACCACAATATGTAAGTGGTGAAGTATTGCCTATACTGAGAGATATCAGCTCACAGGCAGATATCTTTCCCAGTCTCACTACTTAAAGACCTTTTGGAAAAATATGCATGATGAAAGACAAGACAAGACAAGCCAAACCAAACCATGCTTATGGCATATAATTAGGGAGAGCCCATTTGTCTCAAAATAATCTGACAACTACACACAGATAGAAGATTTCTAATAGGGTACAGTGAGGAACAGATGATCAGAAATGGCACTTTTAGAAATATGAGCCATCTTCACAGGTAGAAGAGCAAATTCACAAGAAGAGTCTTACTATAAAGTCTAATTCCTACATTCTTTTTAATATGACAAAGCCAGCATGATGTGAGTTTCACAGGTCTGGTGCAGTGAGCACCATTGGCTTACAAACTGGGAGCCAGACTAAGTGAAGAAGATGTGTTCCCTTCCCCATTCCTGTAGCAATTTCCCTATTCCCTTCCCAGAACAAACGGCAGTTTGATGTGTGCTATTATAAACTATGGTTAACTCAAAAAGTGTTGATTTTGTAACCATGGTTTGCTATCCACTTTAAGCAGATTTTCTGTCTCTGGTTTATGAAGGAACTATTGGTTGTGGAGGTGTAATGCAAAACCATAATTAATAGTGGGAAACTACTCTGGAGAACAGAGGGAGAAGGGAGAGTGTGCTGCCAATGTTATATTTGCACCAGGAGATTTTTTACATTAACATATTTTTTCTCTTTGGACACATAAAATTAAGCAGTTGAGAAGAAGAAAGGACAACAAAAGTCACACATTATTTCCTGGAATGGCAAAAATGACTGCTATAGCAATTCCACTTTTAGCTTGGAATTCTATCAAAAAATAAGAAGAGCCCTGTTGGATCAGGGCAAAGGCCCATCTATACCAGCATTATGTTCCCACAGGGACCAACCAGATGCTGATGGGAAACCCACAAGCAGGGCATGAATGCACCAGCACTCTCTCCTTGTTGTTCCCCAGCAACTGGTAATGAGGGCTATTGCCTCTGATACAGTAGTGTAGTGGCAAATTCAGAAGTGCAGGATCCCTTCATGATAGTCATAGCCACACCCTCCTCCCTTTTATTCTGCTGGGTTGAGAATGAGATCTTCTCCAACAACAACAGATGCCTCTAGCACCCAATCAGCATAAAAGGGGAGAGTATTAGCTATTGAGAAGAGTCTTCCCAGTGACTGACTCACCTGCTCTCACTCTGATTGGCTCCAATCAGCAGGAAGGGATAGGGAAGCATGTTAGTGGACTCTTTTTAGTAGCTACCACACTCTCCTTTCATGCAGATTAGCTTGTAGGCCGTTGGAGACATAGGAACCCTACTCCCAAAAACGTAAGGTGTCTAAGACCCTCTGAGACCCTCGACAACTACACCCCTGCTCTACTGGAGATAATATATTGTACAACCATTATGTCTATTAAAAGACAGACCAACCAAACACTAATGCTCCATATTAGGTTATTGACCTTAGCTACAACCTTGGAAAAAACCTCAAGGACCCAAGTCTATAATTCCCTGGTCCCATTAATTAACAAGCACATAACACCGGGTTTATATTCATGGATCATATACAGAGGCAAGCTGTGGACAAAAATGAGAGATAAAGAGAACAAACATACTGGATCTGTGGCAGCCTGGACAGTCATCTTGATGAAGGTAGTTAAGAAGATTAATATATACTCTAAACTCAACTCCCCCAGCCGGCTAGCACTCAATAATTTTAGAAGACAACATCAAAGCCTTCATTTCAAGGTGATAGAAAATTCTGATGATGAAAGAGGCGGCTAAAAACTTACTTTTAATTAAAGACCAGCAGGCTGGAACTCCCCTGTGCCTTGCAGGATGCAAAACCGTTTAGGCTATAGTGGTGGGACACGATTATTTATTTAGTTGGTTTTATTAACTAAGGAAATAAAAGAGATCCAATCAATACTGTTCCTCCACAAGATCCCTAATAATACAAGGCTATTACTCACTAACATAATGAGAAATTAAAAGAAAGGAGATTAGGGACGAGAAAGAGCACAATTAGGTAGACAAGATATATAGTTAGAAGGCATGGGTATAATGACCCACAGAATGAATGGGATGCATGGATAAGAGGGCCAAAATATCTTGTGAAATATGGTAAGTGGGTAGTGAAACTCAAATGGTAGGCAAACAAATGAGTAGACAAGGTAAGGAACATGAAGAGAAGCATGAGGAAAACAACAGAAAGGCAAATTAAGTACAGAAGTGGGAAAATACAAACCAGCCTAAAATAGGGAGGTGATCAGATGTACTACCTGCACAGAGCACTGTGGTTCACTGCAGCATGTCTTTAGCCTTCTAGGAAGTGATACATTTAACTCCTTCTGGGAGGAAGGGTGGGATATAAATTTAATAAATAAAATAATAAAAATAAACTCAGTAAATCTGATCTAGTGATATAAAGGTATTAAGGAGTTAAAAGCAGCAAGGTAAAATATTTCCCTATAGGGCTCACTGAGGCACTATGGTCTCAGGAAAGCTTCCATTGCCAAAGCTTCCATTACCAATGGAGAATGGCAGTTCATCATTGTCAGGCTCATCCATGAAATTCTGCTGACTTATCTTGTCCTCTCTCCCCTCATACAGTGAGTCAGCATTAGTAATATTAGGGTAGTGAAAGAGGATAGGGTGTATACTAGCCTCCTATCTGTTTCTGTTGAGCAGCTGAAAATACCATGTACATAGGTGATGAGAAATAATGTCTAATAAAGTTTGTCAGATGCAGTGCTTGCACAACTGCCCTTGATTTTGCTGATGTGCAGGAGCATTGTTCAGGGATGATGGGGAGGGGGAATATCTGATTCTTCATTTTAGATTGAACACTCTTGTTTCTGGCTAGTTTGGTACTTTTGCATAGAGTGACTTATAAACAATTACATTTGTCTATATACTAAGGAGGCATACACAAGGAACAAATCCTTTTTGGCTAAAAATAGAGGGTGCCCTTTTCCCTGCATTGATTTTGTATATGTGTGTGTATATACACACACACTCTTAAAATATGCAGCTTTTTTGCAATTTAATTTTGAATGTACCCAAAAGTGAGCCTTTAGATATTGTTGACTCTGCCCCCAAATTCCTTTGCCCTCCCCCCTGAAAAATTCTATGTTCCAAACCTACAGCACAGATGTATATAACTACTTGACCTGTGGGTATCAGAGGTCATTCAGAAGCTTCTGTGTTATGCATCAATGCTTAGTTACTGATGGTGGCACATGTTACATGTGTGTCTTACATTCACATACCTTTAGCTGCTGGGTGCAAATGAAAAAACTGTGTTTGATCTGCAAAGCCTAATATGGCTAGAGACTTAAAAAAGGCTACATCTAATTGTTATCCTAGAGCCCTAATCCCATCTTGTACCTTGCAGGAGCCCTAAAGCACTTACTGCTTCTTCTGTGGAGTTACAGTTGTATGTTCACATTGCTGGTATTTCCCATGTGTACCCAAGAGTGTATCCAGAATGACCCATTATAAGCCTCTGTCCTGGGACATGAAATCTTCAGGGCCTGAATTTTGAAGGACTCTTCACTGGATTTATTTTTCACCCAAGTGAAAGTGATAGGATTAGGATCTAGGAAGATTAAAAAAACCACACCTCAATTTTGGCACAGCTTGAGAGCCATTGTCGCTGTTAGTTCTTAAAGGGGAATGAAGTCGTGATCATTGCCCTTTGAGAATTAACATCAGCAATTGCTCTCAAGCACCAGAATTTCTGGTGCTTGAGAGACAAGAGACTGTATTTGCCTTGAACTGCTTAAATGTTGGTAAGTATACATTTTTAGAAAATATATTCCTTTTCCCATAGACTTTTATGGCATTACGGTATCTTCTGTTCCCTACCTATGGCCCACTATAATATGGTTATGGACTAGTGCATTAGGAATGGCAGGATATGAAAATTTGTGCATGGTGGTTGGACTGCATGATCTGCATGCATTTTGCCCCTATGATTCACGGATTCTAGAAAATCACCAATATATATTAGATTGTTTCTTGCAATGAAAACCTTATTATAGCGCACAGAATTCATGGAAATTGGTATATGTTCAGCTAAAAAGCAAGACGGGTATGAAAAAGGAAAAGGAACTGACACAGCAGTTATCAAGAGTATTAGCTGGAAAGCCTTCCTTTATTCCTTCTCACAGCTTGTACAACTAACACTAGTCCTCCCCCACTGTTTCTGAAACCTGAACAAGCCAATCAATCATACAGCAGAGGTGTAATGCAGAAAACAGTCCATTAAAGTATCAGATAAGGCCACTAAACACATTTCATTAATCACACCACAATCTATATCTGAACCCACACCCTCCAAGACCTGAAAGGTTTATAACAGTAGCTCTGTGCTTATCTTCACCAGTTACCACTGAATGAAGAATTCTTGGGGAGCATTCTGGGGTTACTTCCCTTATCTGTTCAAGAAAAGCAGACTGACCTCTGAGCACCTGCGGTTTGTGTATTGGATCACTGGAGAGTCACATAACAGCTCTTGGTTTACAAGGGTCAAGCGTGTTATATAAGGGGAACCAAAGAGAAAGGAGAGTTTGATATCATGAGAAGCTCTAGCAGCTCAGCTGCTCAACTCTCACTGAAACCCTGCCCCCCACTCATCCCCTATTTTATTTTGAGCCCAAAGAGTGAGATATAATGGTTAAAAAACCAATGTCCCTTTAAGCCCAAATTAATGTTTGTATGTACAGTCACTTTGCAGATCCCCTTCCTTCCAAATATCATTCATAGTTTTGTGGAGACTTCCCCATTCAATACCCTGGAACGATGATAGATCTAGGGCATTGTGGAGGATGTTGGAATTGCCTCTCACAGCTGTAGTTTGTCTCTTCAGAACTGGCTAGGATGCGCCATGGGATCCTCAGGTTAGGGTCTTTCCACCAACAAATTAACTGAAGCAAATAAAATATTTAAGAAGCCACTAAAAGTCAAATAGCATCCATCTCTCTCTCTTCTCTCCATTATTGCTTATAATGAATTGTTGGGCTTTAGTATTTATCAACTGTTTCCCAGTCCATAACCAAGGACAGCCAGCAGGCCCTTTTCTTCCTGCTGAGTAATTGGCAGGTTAAGACAGTTACATGCCACGGATATCTGTTTAACCCCTGCCAACCCAGCATGTCTCTCTGCAGCTGATACACAGATGGCTTGTTTTCTTTCTAGGAAACAAGATGGGGAGGCACACTTTCAACTCAACACATTTCCTGAACAAGGCTGGGCATGCAGCCATACAGCTCCTGGATACCCATCATTTAAAAGTACTTTAAAATACCACAGCTCAACTTCATGCATTACGGCCAGCCTGGTTCTGAAGGGCTTTAAATTCAAACAAAATTCAAGGAAGTGAGTGTAGGCAATAAGCACAGTATAAATATAAAAGAAGGATTAACTTTGAATATAGTGGCACTGATGAAAAGAATCTTGAGATAATGGCAGAAAACAAAATAAACTTGGAGAAAGGCATTTGATGCAGTTTTTGAAAAGGCAAATACTCTTTTGGTCTTCATTATCCCAAGTAGTTATCCTTTTACTCAGAATTGTTTAGACTTTAGCAAGACTGACACATTTTCCATGCTGAGGATAACAATCTCAGGATCGGAACAGAGTAGCCTAAGTACCAAAAGAAAACAGCAACTGTGGGTTGGCATCTACCATGGAAACAATATGTGTATTGTTACTTGCATCTAGAATTGAAAATCAGCTACAATTCTACAGCTCATGATGTACATGTATACCTTAACACCCAAATGTGATTTTAAATCTGAAGTGAGTCAAGGAACATTCAAATATGTTCCAATTCAATTTTGATCACAGCTGTGACTTCAGTGTGAATCTGGAGAATTCTCATCTTTGTACTCAAGTTTACAGGAATCTGAAAAATGTAGCTTTGCAGACTTACTAGGCTAGAGGTCGGAGAAATCATTTCCTAGCTTAGTGTTCCCCAGGTTCCTGTAACTTGTGGGAAAATAGAAATAATACATCCACTCTGTGCCCTCTCCTATTTAATGCATGTCTTGGGATTTTTTAAAAAACCCTCCAACACCTACAACTCTTATTCAGGTCCAGCTATGAAAAGGAGCTAGTTCCATAGAAACAAAAGATTTCCTGCTATATGTGCCCAATAATGTGTAGAAAACTCTGACCTCACCATACAATTTCATGAGCATGCTGTGTCTCGTGGCAAAGGTTAGAAATGCACCTCAGAATTGGAAAGATGAAACTGTTTTAAGATGAATTTGGAGTGCTTTAACTCAAGCCAATGGAGTAGATTTAGAAGAAAACATACAATCTCTCTCTCTCTCTCTCTCTCTCTCTCTCTCTCTGTGTGTGTGTGTGTGTGTGTGTGTGTGCACCACTCCTTGGTTTTGGCTCATCAATCTCATGGATCTATAACACAATGAAGAATTGCATATGCTGATCTAGCTATAATGATGCCTATGGAAGTCAGTAAATTCTGGACAGCTGTCTGTCAGTTGTACTTCTATTATAAACTTGTTGTTTGTTTGAATACAAAAAGTGATTAGGATTGCACTAATCTAGGATTGCACCATGGCAAACCAAAAACCTTAGATATTAGTGTGTGGTTTCTTCATCATATTTCTATGTTGCATAAGATTTTGTTTGATGGCAATTGATGACATGGTAGCATAGACATATGCTGCAGCACTAGTAAAATGTCCTGGGTTAACTCAGTGACAAAAGTTGTGACTTTATATTAATCCCTAATCCATATGCATGTTTCTGTAGTGCAACATTTCATACAATCAAGGCATAATTTCTTAACTATTTAAGGAGATTTTCTATTTTGTCTAAGGTCCAATTCTTATGCTACTCTTAGAAGTGGTCAAAATGTTTTACCATGTTAGCTGTTGTATGTGGTTAGTGTTTCTTTTCAATACTAACATGGTAAAAATTTGGTATCTACCACATGAGGGAGTCTCCTTGAAAATTTGTATTCTTTGACAAGACAAACTAGATCATACAACAAGGGTCATCAACTTTTTTGGATCAGTGGGCACATTTCAAATTTTGAGAGAATGCTGGAAGTGCCAGTGGGGGTGTGATTTAACATAAAATAGCTGCCATGGGGGCATGGCATAACACAAAATTAGAGAACCGTCATAGTGAAGCTTTCCCATTTTATTTCATACTAGAAAAGGTTTAAGTTGTTGAATTTCTGTTTGCCATTGGGGGAACCCTATTTTTCTTCAATGCCAACCCTAAACCAAAGTCTAGGCTGCCATTCTGTACGCACTTACCTGGAAGTCAGTCCCATTAAAGAGCTTACTTCTGAGTAGACATGTGTACCATTTTACTGTAAAAGTCAGGGGGTTCCAAACTGTGGTCCGTGAGCTTCATTCAGGTGGCAGTGACAAGTCTGCATTAAATATTCATATGGATTTCTAATCATATTTTATTGCTTCTTTTATTTCTTATACTATAATTTATTGTAATACAGTTTGAATTATGCAGCATCTAGCACAGTGCATTACAATTGCTACAATAGGCAGAAAAACCCTTAGTGGTCCAGCAAGACCATCACCATTTTTCAAGTGGTCCATGGGAAAAAAAGGTTTGGGAACCACTGCTGTAAGTTAAAAATACAGTGAATTCTTAATGAGTCCCTGGTCTTCTGCTCCTCCAAAGCAGGAGACATGCCTAAGCCTCATTGAAAAGTTTTCACATTTGCCTTGGGAATAGGGGATTATATAACATTCACTCACACTTACTGTGCTGTAGTAGTTGCAGAAAATAACTTCTACAGACTACCTGATCTCTGAGGAACCCACTACAGAAAATATACACCCTAGTTGCTAGGGAAAAAGAACATACTATGGAGATTCCAAAAAAGACAGAAGCAGGCAAAATTCACTAAAAGGGAGGGGAAAACAGCAGCTCTTTAGGACCTCAGGGATTCCCATTGTCTAATGTCCAAAAAACTGATTTATCAATCAGAGCTCTGACTTTATCCTCTAAAAATACTGAAAAGTAGGAGCAGCCAGGCTGACTCATTTCACATAAATTGCTTATAAGGGTAGCTGAGACAACTGCTGGGGGCACCAGTAAAAGCCTTAGTGGGTGCCATGGCGCCCATGGGCACCCCGGTCTTACCACATGACTAAATTAGATATTACAGTGCAAGCCTATGCATGACTATTCAAAACTTTTGAGGACTTTCCTCTTTCAACAAGCCTTTTAAGTTGAGACCTATCCCAGTCTGCATCTGTGTTGGAATTGCTTTTTAATATATATATATATTAAATATGTTTTTAACCCTTTTTTAAATATGTTTTATAAGCTTTTTGTTGGAAGTGGGGCAAGAGCAACTCCTGTTTTGTTCTTTTGTTTGTGCTCCAGAAGGAAGATAGAGCTAGGGTCCTCCAGATGGATAGGCTTGTTTACCTTTTACCTGTGATGCTCTGACTGACTTCCTTCTGTCGCTAGACTGTGACACCTTTAGGGAAACTTACCTGCCCCTCCTCCTTCCGCCCTTTCCACTCCTTTGTCCTCCGGCTGTCCGTGAGAGAGGAGACATCCCTTTGTCTCTGCTCTCTCTCTGAGCATGGGGCTGACTCCTACACCTGGGAGTTATGCCTCCAACTTAGCTAGTTAGTTAGAACTAGGTATGCCTTTTCTATGTATTTCTCTAAATAAAGTAGCTTTTCTTATTTTACTAAGTCTCCAGTCTCAGTGATGCTGTTGCAGGGTAAAAGCCTGCCTTCTTAGGCAAACACACGCACACGCTGGCACACTCGCATTTCAACATCTGCTGTTACTCTCTGCTGCTGTGGTGCTGCTTTTAAACGAAATTAAGCAACACAACTACACACAGCGCAACACTTTTTTTTTTTAAAAAAATGTTTTTACAGTTGTTTTGTTTTGGTGTATTTTAGGGTCTGTTTTTATGATGTTTTGATTTTAGTGCTTCTGTTTGCCGCCCTGGGCTCCTGCTGGGAGGAAGGGCGGGATATAAATCAAATGATAAATAAATAAATAAATAAATAAACTAAAGGTGATATTCAACTAACTTGTTTTGTCAACACAAGCATGTGCAACATAATTTCTCCTCCCTCTCCTTTCCCATGTGACCCTTAAGCATGTTCTGGGGGCTCCCACAACTCTCCAGAACAGATTTGAGGATGACAGGGGGTACAAGCAAGGAGGGTTTAATTGCAGAAAATGAAATATTTGTGCTGATGGAGTTAGTTAGTACTAAGTCCCACTGAATTCGGTGGGATTTACCTCCAAGTAAATATGTATAGGACTGTAACCTTACTATTCAAAATTGGCATTACGTATTTAGATATAAGTGTTGATAACATATTAAACCTGTAAGCTGAATTATAATTGCATATTTTAATAAAGCAAATAAAATACATATGGTAAAAATCCGAAGGGGTAAAAGTCATGAGCTACTTCACTACAACAAAAATTAACATGACAATGAGGCCTTTGGTAAGTGCCTATGGTAAGCTGTATTTAGGGACAGTAAGGGCAGCCACTATCGAATCATTACTCTGCCGCCCAGCAGAGCTCTTCAGAATTGTCCGGGGGCTATTACACTCTGGCCCCAGGGACAAGGTAAAACCATCTGAGGCCCACTGTAACGAATTTACTAGGCACTTCCAGGATAAAATCTTTAACATCCGCCAGGACTTAGACTCCAGTGTTATAACAGGTGAATCAAGCAAGGTATCCAGAGCACAGCCTTGTCCCAATTTCTTGGATGAGTTTCAGTTGGTGCAGCTTGAGGACATTGACAAGGTGCTCAGACAGGTTTGTGCAACCACTTCTGTGCTGGACCCTTGCCCTTCTTGGGTAATAAAAGCTAGCAGGGATGGAACAGCTGGCTGGGCCAGGGAGCTGACTAATGCCTCTCTGCGAGAGGGGGTGGTCCCTGGCTGCTTGAAAGAGGCAGTAGTGAGACCACTCCTGAAGAGACCCTCCCTGGACCCAGAAAATCTTAATAGCTATAGGCCGGTAGCAAATGTTCCATTCCTGGGCAAGGTCCTTGAACAAGTGGTTGCGGGCCAGCTCCAGACACTCTTGGATGAGACCGATTATCTGGATCCATTTCAGTCAGGTTTCAGGCCTGGTTTTGGCATGGAAACAGCCTTGGTTGCCCTGTATGACGACCTTTGTCGGGAGAGAGATGGGGAGTGTGACTCTGCTGATTCTCCTTGATCTCTCAGCGGCTTTCGATACCATTGACCATGTTATCCTTCTGGGGAGACTGGCTGAGTTGGGAGTGGGAGGTACTGCATTGCAGTGGTTCCGCTCCTACTTGGCAGGTCGCCTCCAGAAGGTGGTGCTTGGGGAACATTGCTCGGCACCCTGGACTCTCCAGTATGGGGTTCCGCAGGGGTCAGTTCTGTCCCCCATGCTGTTCAACATCTATATGAAACCGTTGGGTGCGGTCATCCGGAGATTTGGAGTGCATTGCCATCAGTATGCTGATGACACACAGCTCTGTTTCTCCTTTTCATCCTCTTCAGGTGAGGCTGTCATTGTGCTGAACCGGTGCCTGGCTGCAACAATGGACTGGATGAGGGCTAATAAACTGAGGCTCAATCCAGACAAGACTGAGATGCTGCTAGTAGGTGGTTATTCTGACTGGATGGTGGATGTCCAACCTGTCCTGGATGGGGTTGCACTCCCTCTGAAAGAGCAGGTTCGTACCTTGGGGGTTCTCCTAGAATCATCTCTGTCACTTGAGGCTCAGGTAGCCTTGGTGGCACGGAGTGCCTTCTACCAACTTTGGTTGGTGGCCCAACTACGTCTCTATCTGGACAGGGATAACCTGGCTTCAGTTGTCCATGCTCTGGTAACCTCCAAATTAGATTACTGCAATGCACTCTACGTGGGGCTGCCTTTGAAGACGGTTCAGAAACTGCAGCTTGTGCAAAATGCAGCGGCCGGATTGGTAACAGGAACCAGACGGTCCAGACATATAGAATCGATTCTGGCCCACTTGCATTGGCTGCCTGTATGTTTCTGAGCTTGATTCAAGAAGCTGGTTTTGACCTATAAAGGCTTACATGGCTTGGGACCACAATACCTGATGGAACGCCTTTCCCGATACAAACCCACCCATACACTACGTTCAAGATTAAAGGCCCTCCTCCGGGTGCCTACTCCAAGGGAAGCTCGAAGGATGGCAACAAGGGAGAGGGCCTTCTCAGTGGTGGCCCCCAAATTATGGAACGATTCTTCTGTCGAGGTGTGCCTGGCGCCAACACTGTTATCTTTTCGGCGCCAGGTCAAGACTTTCCTCTTCTCCCAGGCATTTTAGCATGTGTTTTATACTGTTTAAATTTTTAAACTGTGTTTTAAATTGTTTTTATAAGATCTGTTTTAAATTGTATTTGTTTTAATGTTTTTAGTTACTGTAAACCGCCCAGAGAGCTTCGGCTATGGGGCGGTATACAAGTATAATAAAATAAAATAAGTAAATAAATTTAAAAATAATTATTTATTTGTTACATTTATGCCCCACTTTTCTTTCACCATGGAACCCAAGGTGGCATACATGTGGTTCCCAGGCGGTCTTCCATTCAGGCGCTGACCAGACCCAGACCTGCTTAGCTTCAGCAAGGTGGTGGCCTCATGTGCCTTCAGACCATAACCTGGGAAAATATCATATTTGTACCAATAGTTAAGCTTCAAGCAATATACTCCTCTCAAAGGATGTAGTCTATGTTCAAGACCCAAGCAGGCATGAACGGGACTACTTCAACACCAGCCTTCTGCAACCTGGCACCCTCCAGATGTTGTTGGACTCCAACTCCCATTACTCTAAGCCAGCAAGTTATTGAAGGTAAGTCTGCACAGTCAGTCTGTGGCAGGCCTGAACAACTTTTAATCAACATAACCCTTATATGACAGCCTATTGAGAGCTAGATAAGTCAGAAATTTTTGTTTCCATTTTGGGACACAGTGGTGGCTGCTGGCTCCATGTCAGTCCGGCAGTGAAATGTGCTCCTGGTTTTAGTCCAAACTTTCAGAGACCTGTCCAAGGTGCTGAAAATTCAGACTAAGACCTGGAGTGGATTCCACTGCCTCACTGGCATGGAGCCATCAGCTGCCACTGTTGGGACTACAGAAACGGTCAAGGACTTCCCAGGCCATAATATACTGCTAGTTGGGAGTCTAGACTCTGTGAGTTCAAATCCTCGCTCGTGTCTCCTGGGTGTCGAGGGCCAGTTAAAGATCACCCCCACAGTGAGTGGCTCAGGGGTTACGTGCCCTGCCACCTGTGCAGCCATGGGCAAACTGCATAGTCCCAAGGAACCCAGTTGCCCCCCAGCTGGCAGTTGCAGACAAGGAAGGGGCTGGCTTGTGCAGCTGTGGCAAGCTGAGCAGGCTCTAGCCAGCTGGGACTAGCCTCAGAGGGAGGCAATGGTAAACCCCCTCTGAATACCGCTTACCATGAAATCCCTGTTCATAGGGTAGCCATAAGTCGGGATTGACTTGAAGGCAGTCCATTTCCATTTCCATTTTGGCTGTGCTTTGTTTGGTTGGTCAGAAGTTGAGCAGGCCTGGTCTATGAAAAAGAAAACACTGGTAATTTAAAAAAAACATTTATATTCTTGGTAGGGCCAATAAAAAGCCATTGTTATTCTCTTGAACTTCAAATAAATTTCTCATTCAGAGCTCTCTGCTGTCTGCTCCTAACCATTCAGGATAGCTGACACTCTTGTGTAAGAGTGATGGCTACTAACTGGTTGAAATTCGTCATCCACTTTATAAGCGCATAACATTCCTGAAAACAGACTGACGAGCTTTGGGTGAAAGAAAGCTCCAGTTACTGTCTGGTAAGGATTTATGCTATGATTCTATTTAATATTAATAAACAGAAAGAAAAGAGCTGCTCATTTGAGCTGATACCTAATAATAATAATATAGGTAGCTGGCTAAGACAAACCTGGTGCTTACCTAATACCTGAATCTGTAATAACATTTTGATGCAGGGTTGGCTGATTGGATGATTTGGCTCAAAGTCTCCAAAGGGAACTTTATGCCTGAGTGGAAATTTGAACATAGGTTTCTTGACATTCAAACCAAATACTTTGTCCACTGTTTCACGCTATCCCTGGATATATTAAGATCATTAACTTCTTCCTGTCTAGAAATGCCAATGTGTCTCTGCAGTAAAACACTGAAATTCTAACCATATCTACTCAAAGGTCCTATTTATTTAAGTGGAGCTTAAACCAAGGTAAGTGGGGTTAGGATTACAGCGTAGCTGTTCATTTTAACCCCTTTCCAAATCATTAAACTCATTTTACTGAAAAAAAATCAAAAGGATATCTTTCTCTCTGGATACCTTATTTGAATGTATTCCAGTTCCAGATTCCAGTACAGTTAAACTACTAGCAGTGGGTAAAACAATATAAAGGTGCAATTTGCAAGACATTCTATAACTTTTTACCTTACTCTGAACATGTGGTGGTGGGAGGAGCAGGGTGACACTATGCCCTGTTCTAGCCAGGTTCCAGATCACAGGGAAGCAAACTGAATATAGTGCCTCCTAGCAAGGCGACATAACAGCAGATAAGGCAGAGTAACATCTGGTAATGGATGTAAGAGAAGGAAAAAAAGAAGGAAGGAAGGGCAGGCAGAGCAATGACTGGTAAGTTACGATTCAGCAGGTATAGCAGAGTCACATCAGGTAAGAGAAAGCTACAGCAGGTAGCAGGGTCTGACTTAGAAAAGGCCAAGTCTTGTCAAAGGCCAAGTCTTGTCAGGACCTTGAACAGAGCACTGTAAGAAAGCTGGCTGGAGTGTTCTCACCCACTGAAGGGGAGCTGTTGCTTCAGCAAGATGCCAAGGCCTTCTGGAAGTTGCCCTGACTACTCCTGTTGTACAGCTTACGTCCCTCTGGGCAGTGGTCTGTGCCCTACTATAGGCCACTACCTTATTCTGCATCTGTTTGGTTCCATGGCAAGGTGGTGGCAGCTGCTGCCTTAGAAATGAGTCTTCTGAATGGGAGAAGCCTGGTAAATCAGCATCCTCTGACCTGGAAGGTCTCAGAATGAGGAACAACAACTCTTCAGGAGGTGCCTCCTCCTTGTCCATGTCCTTCCCTGAGCTTGAGAATGTGCTCTGCCCTTCCACATATGTATATAATACATGAGAAGTGTTTTTGTTTCATTCCTTCCTTAAAGAATCGTGTGTGAAAAGTAGATAATCCCAGAATCATTTATATATTTAATTTATTTATTTTTGTGTTATGCTTAATTTTATTGAGGCCCATTGTATACTGGTATCTGTAAGGATGAAGGGCATCCAAAAGGCATTTATTTACCACATATGAATGTGGACAAAATCCATCCTTACTGTATTACTATCAGTAGGATGCAGATTCAGATTTGCATCCACATTCTGCCCGATACTCATGCTTAACTTGCCATGCACTACTGGTGGGCAATGAAGTTGCCCACAGAGCATAGAAAGGTGGCAGAGGGCATTGACTTGGATTCCTGGACCAGGGGAATGTGTTCCTTCTCCCTCCCCACCTTTAAGCAACAGATTTGGGGGGGGGAACAGTTGCAATTGTTCACAAAAATGCACAAAAGAATGGAAACAAGGTTCTAAACTTTTAAATAATTTTCTACATTTGGAAGTTCTCTTAATTGCAATGCCATGGCCATCTGGCATCCATGACTGCTTCAATCTGTCTCATGTGATCTTGTGGTTACAAAAGAGAAATCTAGTTTCTGGGCAATACTGATATCCCTGGATGAATGCCATAATAGCCAGCAGTAAAAAGGATGCAGAATCAGGGTAGCTATTAAGCAGACTAACTACTGATCAGAACCAAAGAGGCTTTGGTTAATAAACTTTCTTCTATAACATCAAAGGCTCTTGGTTTGACTGTAGTACTATACACATTTATCTGGGAGTAAATCCCAGTGAAATCAACAGAACATACTTCTGAGTAGACATGTATAGGATTGCAATGTTAGTGAACAGCAAAGGTAGCAATACCACTTTCTAAACTCTGCATTAAAGTCAAATATCTTAATAACGGAAGAGCTGAACTAAGCATGAAAATAAATCTCTTTATGACATTTTAGTACAAAAAAAAAGCTTTCAAAAAAGTTTGCCAAATAGTTTTCTTCCCCAGGTAGAAATGATGTGGAAAAGTAGTGTGTAAGTTTGAAAACAAAAACTGTTAAAGCATGCCTCATTATTCGCCACACATCTTGCTGTTCAGCAGAATCTGCAGTTACTACTTATATAAAAATAAAAGGCACCTTAATTGAAATACAAACAGAAATAAGATAGGGAAGAATTGCAAAATGGTAATCCGTAAACCATTATCTCAGAGGAAACAATAACCCTTCATCCAGCTTGTTAAAAGAGACTTAGCTGTGGCATACTAATCTGAAAGACAGTCACAGCAAAGCAACCATTGGTCTCTATGTATCTTACCTGATAAACCAAACATACTAATAAGTGATGGGCAAGAAGAACTATAAAACAGTTTTCAGATCATATCATCCTGATCTGGGCACCCTGTTCTTAATATCTATACAAAGGGAGGTCTACTGCAATTACATCCTGCTTGTTCCCTTTTACTTTTAGTTCTCTACTCTCTGTCCCATGTGCACTGATTGGAAGAGATTCCAGCACTCAGTGGTACAGAGGTTGCGTGGCTCATCATTTAGTGTGATCAGAAAGGGCCACTTCTGTAAGAGCTAGTGATAAATATTCCATTAGCATTTTCTGAAGGCTGAGGGAAAGACAAGAATTCTTCATTTAATCCCATTGGGCCAGTCCTGGTTACTCTTTACTTAAAAAGTAACATAATTTTTAATTGGAAAGGACAAACAGAGCCACGTACAATTCTGCATATTCACAGGTATCAGAATCTGATCCATTGTGAGCCCAAGTCACCAAACAGATAATATCATCTTTGCTTTCATTTTGTTTCAGCAACTACGTTTGAGGGAGGGGGAATTACGATACCGAAGTACATTTAGAGGTACTGCTGAAGATTAGGTAAGGCCTATAAAGTACTGCAAAGATAAGTGCTAAGTACAGTATTATTTGATAGTGGATGGCAGATTAGCCATGAATTTGCAATGGGATATATAAAAAAAGTCAGTACAACCTCTTGCATGGATAAGCATAGCACTGGTCTTAAGGAATGAGACAAGAGGACTTAAAGTATCTCTGGGGTGGAAAATGTTCATGTTGCAGAATAGGATTTTAGACATTGCATGGGGAATAAGGATTCCCCCCCTTTTACCACTCTATCTTGCTGTGCTGTGGAATTTTTCCATGACCCTGGACAACTTTATTGTGTCTTTCACTGCCAACAAAATGTGAGCAATAATACATCCTGTACTCGTGCTAATTACTTCATTAATATCCCTGAAGCGCCACTGGCTCCCTGGAGAGATAGTGCTTATACAACTGTAATTTATTTTATTATTAAATTGAGAAACATTGTATTAGGATGAACCAGGGAGATGAGCTTGTCTTCTCCTCGGCATATAGCGAAGCACGTTAATATATAGAGCAATCCAACTCAGGGGAAGCCAGCGGAAGGGGTGCTGGCAGAGGAGGGGCCAGCAGGAAGGTCTGCAACATCCACTTGCTATTCGGGAGATGCTGGGCTGGTGGAACATTGGCTCAGCCGGGAGCTGCATGTATAGAAAAAATAACAACCCAGCTCTCACAAATATCCCTACCAGCGAGTAAGTGTTCCCCATTGACTTCCATTATAATTATTTTCTTAAGACTGACCTTTTTCTCAGTGTAACTTTGGCCCGGATCAGGACCTGCAGGAGTGGGCCAAATGGGAGATGGATGTTGAGTACATCTCCACCCGGCCCCTCCTCTGACACGCCTCTGGAATACCCCTTTCTTGGGCCTTCCACTGGCACCCCTTCTGCTGGGCTGGGCTTCCCCAGCAGACTCCCAGCTTCCCTGGCAAGGTCCTGGCTTCAATGTGGCTGAGCCAGAGTGAGGGGCTTCTGCTGGCACAGCCAGGACCCTGCTGGCTCAGTTGAGGGTCCGCCACATCCAATTCCCCTCAGCTAGTGTAAATACAAGTTGGATTGCGCCCTTAGTTAGACTAGGCTATTGGGGTCCCTGCAAGAAGGGATAAACATAAAAGTCAACAGAACTCTCTGACGACACCTCATTTTTCCAGATTACCCATATGGTCCAAGTTCAATTATTTCTTCTTTTTTAGGAAATTACAACGTAGCAGCATCTGAGAGGTAGCTTTTGAAAGAAAAAGTTTGGTGTCCAAATGTGATTTGACATCTACTCCTACCTAGCTTTGTAAATGTGATTTTTTCAGTAACTTAAATTAGAAACTCAGAATTTTCTCCGTTCTAGATCTGTCAAAATGCATTTTAATTAGTTCACAATACAGTGGGAATACTTTTTATGGACAGCTCTGAATTGTGTTAGGGTCGAAGCTCCTTTTGCAGCTTATCAATGCAGATCATCTATAACTAACACTGAACAGAGGCTGTGTTTGCATGTTGTGGCACAAGTCACAGTGAGCCTCGGGCTTGCACCCTACCCCTCCTCTCCTTCCGCAGGGCTAGAAGGATGACTTTGGAAGCTTTCTCTTTCTGTTTTCCTTAAACACAACTTGTCACTGCATCTGAAATGGGGATTGTGGTTTAACACTAACTATTGTCAGCTGGAAAACAAGCCAACTCAAACTGTGGTTTCTGAAGCTGGCTTGCTTTGGAACTGACCACAATGCAAAACCCTAACTCTCAGATGAGATGAAAGGACAAGCTGTGTTAAAGAGAAATAAAGTAAAATCTTCTAAAGTTCTCCTCCTGGTTTCACGGAGGGAGGAGAAGAGGTAAGGAGCCTGAGTTTTACTGTGGCATGTGCATGTCACACTAAACTATGATGAGTGAACCTGGCCAGAGATACATGGTAGGTCAGTGGTTTAAAACTTTATATTCAGAGAACTCTTTCCGCATTTATTGTCTGCTCAAAAAAACCCCTACTATCTTCTACAGAACTCCAGTCAAAGTAGAAGATTCTGGGAAAACACATAGTTCCTCCTGGGAGGAAGGGTGGGATAAAAATCTAATAAATAAATAAATATTGGCACTAGCCAGCTTTATTGACCCTTGCAGTTACCCCACTAGAATTGAGAAAGGGCCATAAATCAGTGGTAGAGCACATGCTTACATGCAGATGGTCCCAGGTTCTAATCTCTGACAACTCCAGGTAAGACTGGGAAAGACCTGAGCTTGAGACCTTGGTGAGCTGCTGCCAGTCAGTGCAGACAATACTGAGCTAGCTGGACCAATGGTCTGACTTGGTATAAGGCAGCTTCCTGAATTTCCTGTGTTCATATAAGTGTCTAACTTAGAGCAAATTGAAGAGTCTTCTGCCAGCTGTATATTGCAGGGCAAGATTGGTAGAGGT
The DNA here is from genome assembly GCF_030035675.1 of Rhineura floridana. NCBI lineage: Eukaryota > Metazoa > Chordata > Lepidosauria > Squamata > Rhineuridae > Rhineura > Rhineura floridana. The sequence continues at coordinate 38,981,251 of NC_084487.1, forward strand.
GAACAAGCTGTCTTTCAAGAATATATGTCCACCATTACTAATATTGTCACTAGGGATGGGGAAGAATATCCGCCAAATCGGACCTGGCACCAGATTCCAGCTGAATTCAATAATTTGCCATCCTTTCGGACCGGCACCTATTTCTTGCTGCGGGCTGCGGCTGTAATCGGCACGTATTTTTCGGCCGTGGCTGCAAATCAGCAAGAATTTTACATTTGAGTTATTTTTCTAAAGCTCCGTAAATGGCACATTTCCATTAAGAAGACAGTGTTTCATGCCCTTGCGACCTCTGTCACTTGTCAATCAACTGCTCGCCAAGCCCTGGGCACTGCTAACAAGGAAAAGCAGCTTCAATTAGCCAGTTTAAAACTGTGTTTCATCGTACTTGCAAATACCTGTACCGCAAAGCTTTCTGGGTTTGTTCTTTAGCCCCATTTTTCTCTGCTGTCACGCCCCCTCACTTCCCCAAATTTTAGGAACCTTAGTATATTAGAAATGTTCCCAATGTAGCCAATTTTCAGTCTAGATCATCCTAAGGGTAAAGGGTAACCCGTTCATAAGCCTGACACCATTTGGCTCCAATAGGATAACCTCCGAGGCTTTTGCCTTGGAATCCGGAAAGCACGTGTTGCAAGAGGAATGAGAAACTTTTCCTCTCTTCCCAGAGGTCCAGGACCCACCCTTCTTTGGTAAAAAAAATAGATGAACAAACAACACATATACAGACATTTAACATACATTATAATACTTTGAGACCTCCATCGCTCCTGATGTTGATAACTACGTGGCCACCGGAAAAAAACAAACCACAGATCAAATCACCCAAAACTGCGCACAGCAGAGAGAATCGGCAGGTGCGAGAGCAAGCAGGAACAAAAAAAATCACGGATCGGGATTAAATGACAGACTATCAGAATGCAAGCGGATCAGGACCATGCAGCGAACCTCATCCCTAATTGTCACTGTGGAATCCCTGATAAGCTTTCGAGGAACCTCAGGCTGTTGCTGTGTTACTAATGATGTTTATTTAATATCATATTTGATATTAAGAGTTTCTATTATTTGTACATTATGCCCACATCAGAACAAAACTCGGTGGCAATCATTTATATTGTATTATTAATTATAGTTTATTACATTGTGTTTATGAGTGCTAGAGTGTTATGCATATTTGCATTAATTAATGCAATTCTAGGACAAATACATCTCAAAACTACACTATATTTAAGACTCAGTCTTTGGGAATTTAGCATCTCAATAAAGGAAATCTGGAAAATTGACACAGTGGGCTCTCACAACTTACTCTCTTCTTTTTGTTATTGTGCAACAACTTCCTATTGGGTCCCTGACCTCAACCTAGGGGACTATAGCAGTTCTGAATGTATATGGTCCTCAATAACTGTAGACTTTATATTTGCTTCAAGATTAACTGTGATGTTCAGGCACTTGGACTGAAATACAGAACTGCTTATTTGCATGGAATATAAGTCCATTGTACAGGGCCTGTGCCAACATATGGCATCCTTGGGCAAATGCTGGACCCCCAAAAGGCCCCACTATCAGTGATGCCAGACCACTGTTGTCACTGTGCTGGACGTGGGTGGGTTATGCAATATAACACACTAAAATATCTAGACTACTGCAGTGTATTTTGTTTCACTGATATAATACACAAAGCAAAGAATGTCACAGCATACACATACTTAACTCTTTCTTTTCAAATCATAAAGCTTGACTTTGCATTTGGGAAAAAGGAGCTGCAAGTTCATGTTTCACCCACTGCTATTTTCCTTCATAAAGCCATCATTAGTACTAATTACATCTTCATTAAGAGCCTGAACAGTAACTGACAGTTATTGAACTACTAATTGCTTTTAATTTAGACTCCCTGCTTGTGCCAAAGCAAGCAGGACCTTATGCAGTTTTAGAGAAGCTTCCCTGAGCAAGAGGAGAAAAGGACAGTGTTTCTGAATCCTGCTTAGAGGAATTATGCCTCCTATTCTCTGACAACATTAGAGAGCTAAGATCTCTGAAGAAAAAGATTCAACAATTACCTGTATCAGCAACTGCTTACATTTGTCAAGGCCAATATGGTGAAAGATATCCAGCACTGGGGTTGAAAGTGGGAGATCCAGTCTCAAAGCCTAGTCAGTTATAAAACTCACCAAAGGTCTTTCTTAAGGAACTTGCTGCATCTCAGTTTAACCTACTCTCAGAAGGTTGACATGAGCATATATGAGATAAAAATACATCTTATCCTAGATCTATGGTGTAGTGTGACAAACAAATCTTTAGTAAGAAAACTCAGAGGGCTAGCAATCCAAAACACAAAACAAAACAAAACCAAAATCTTGTCATTGTTATTCTATTTCTAGAAATCTATTAGGATACAGGATATTAAATTCATCTGAGTTTTCATTTTAGATTGCCATGGCTTGTCTGTGGCCCACTTCACAGTCTATTTGGTACAGTAATTAGTTCAGTCTTGTGACAAATAAAGGCAGCTCAATCAACAGGACACCTGAATAGACAGAATAGATAGAATGAGAGGAGCACATAGGAATTTGGATAAGGGAGAGAAAGAGTATTGTAGGGCTGGGGAGACAGAAAAATCTTGTGGTCACACTGACCTTGGGAGGTGGCAGGACAAATCTGGGGGTGGTATTTTATTGCATACACTGGCAGCACCCACTGCGGGTTCTCTAGCAAGATTACTCAATATGATGTCCTCCAGATGTTGATAGATGTTACAGCTCCCATCATCCCTGACCACTGGCCATGGTGGGAGTTGGTGCATATCTGGAGGAGACTGCATTGGGAACCCCTGCTCTAGACATTGGGCGCAAATTCTGAGTAGGTGAAAGCTGCTTTGCTCTTGGATAATCATGTCACCAATCCCTTGATGAAGTGAATAATTATGGCACATCGTTTTGGCATACGTTTAGGCAGTGACGGACACATCTGTCTATTACTAGTCTGTGTCACTTTCAAATGTGTTCAGTAGTAAGTTCATTTGATCCCATTTCTACATTAATATGCATGGACATATTTTTAAAAAATCGGCACAAAAATATACATATTACTATGCATTTAAATACATATTTTAGAATATATTTTCTCTCAACAATATTAATTTTAAAGCTTTTTAAGCTTTTGAGCCCAGAACATTACAACATTTTGAGAAATGCACAATCCCAAGGATAGCTATGTTTTGATCCACACATTAGTCAAGGAGATGGAGATCAGGTCAGTTCACACTGTGAATTCACAAAGATCAAATTCTTCAAACATTACTACTATTGGTACACCTCAGCTTGTTTACTGGAGTGCTTTAGATTCAGGGGAAAATTCACATGGTGATTTGGACTTAACAAATGCGATGTCTATTCCAATAGCTCCACAGAAGGCCACAGCTGCACCAAATAAATGCTGAATAAAATAAAGGCAATAGTTTTCCACTGCTGTCTCCAAACTGCTCTCACCTTGGTTTTTATATCACGACTGAAGGTGGCATTTCACCAGTCACTCCACAGATGTATGCATGCCACAGCATGTCCATCAATGTCTATTCCAAAATGATTATATGGATGGGAAGAACGGAAAATAACTATTGGGATTTGTGCTTATCTGTCCACTAAATAAAGATCTATGGGTGCCAGCAAGAAAACACCACTCACTTATAACAAATTAAAGTGTAAGAAAGGTGATTGCTAATAGAATGCAAGAATGGGCTGACACAGGCAGTTCTAAATTATAGGTGGGAGAACAACACTGGCAAAGGATTAGTATTGAATGCAGCCAGTTAGCAAGATTAATGAGGGCAGAAATTGCATTGCACGGTGATCAATCTTTAATAATTTAAGGGTAATAGAAACTAATTTCAAGGTGATTTTTTTTAAAAAAACCTCATTTCCTTTTGTCTGAAATTAGGATGAACCTTCTTCATGCTGCTGAGCTCACCCTGTGTGAAGTCAGAATGCGACCAACTGTGAAGGGAACTGAGAAACACTGCATCAATAATAATTAGTATTAACATCTATCCTAGATAGTCTTATAGCCAGGGCACTATTTCAGGTAGAGGATGGGATTATTTTAAAATAATGTTGTAGTAATTTTTCATCTATCTATGTCTGCAATTCTATACATTTACCTGGGAGGTGAGTCACAGTGGGTCTTTTGTTGTTGTTATGTGCCTCCAAGTCGACTACGACTTATGGTGACCCTATGAATCAGCGACCTCCAAGAGCATCTGTCATGAACCACCCTGTTCACATCTTGTAAGTTCAGGTCTGTGGCTTCCTGTATGGAATCAATCCATCTCGTTTGGCCTTCCTCTTTTTCTACTCCCTTCTGTCTTTCCCAGCATTATTGTCTTTTCTAATGAATCATGTCTTCTCATGATGTGACCAAAGTATGATAACCTCAGTTTCATCATTTTAGCTTCTAGTGATAGTTCTGGTTTAATTTGTTCTAACACCCAATTATTTGTCTTTTTTGCAGTCCATGGTATCCGCAAAGCTCTATAAATATGCATAGTATTGCATTGTGTGGCAACACTATCAACACAGGATACAGATTTATTTTTAATAAAACCCACACAAATGGGTTTGCACCTTTACCATGCACACATAATACATTCATCTGTTTTATTTACAACAGCCATTCAATGCTCTGCTTTACATGTAACTCTAAGCCAAAGTATGGCTTAGTATGAAGAAGGAAGCGTACTGAAGAACAGAGTGAAAATTATTGCCACTTGCTCCTTCCTCTGGCCCTGCCACCACCATTATGTTACCCAAACTTAAGCTATGGTTTGGCTTAGCTCCAAACAAACCACAAGCTGTAGCCATGGTTTGTTCTTGGCTTACCACTTGTAGTTTATTTGGGGGAGACAAACAATGAGTTTGAGTCCACATATGACACTAAGACAAACCACAGCTTAGCTCCAGACAATGAAGTGCCTATGATTTTCATTCTGTGCACCAGCATGCTTGCTTGATCACAATTAGAGACAGATTGGCTTAGCATTACGTGCAAATGAGGCCACTGGTCTCTTACCAGCAAGATGGACAGCGATACTGGCACTCTTGAAATTTTACATGCTGAAGACAGCATATTCCCCATCTCCCTAAATGAGGTCCCTGCTTACAGGTGGTATTCAGTGCTAGCCTTGCTCAGAGTAGATCCACTGAAGATAATAGACATGACTAACTTAGGTTCATTAATTTTAATGGATTTATTCTGAGTAGGGCTAGCAATGAATGCTATATATATTTACAGCCAAGGATGGACAAACTAAAATCTGTGAATACATATGGTAACATAGCTCCTTTGGGTGACCTACTGGAAGAGTTATGCTAGTTTTCATTTTAAAAAGAAGTTTATAGCTGTCAGAGTTGCTGGCCAAATTGTCCAGCATGACCAGCAGTACTGCCCATTTCTGCTAAGAGCCTAAACACTCACACACTTTTAAACATTGCTATGGCTTAGCAGTAAACAGAGAACAGCTTCTTGATGGTATCCTCCGGATAAACCAAACTGAAAAATGAGACATCTGATTGGCATTGTTGGTAGCTGAAGCCCAGGTCCAAATTCTGAACCCTACAGGAAATATTTTAAGGAGGAGTCCCACCCACCAGGGTTTGGGATCCTAAGTTTGTTTTATTTATTTATATTTAATAGTCACCTCACACAGGAAGTCTGTAGGTGACATATCTTAATATACAACAGATTTTTTTTAAAAAAGCATGAAAATACAAACAGTTCACACACTGACAACTGGCCCTACATTAGGCTCAGAGATGCAGTGCCTCAGGTGTCAGATGCTGCAGGATAAGCAGGAGTCGTCCCCTCTCATTCATCTTGAGCCTCACTGTGGTTCCTTTCTGTTGGAGGACAGAGCTGTCTGTGTTGCACAGCCAGCCATGTGTCTTCTAAGCTAGCCTGTTACCCTCAGGTGCAGTGGGGCATTGTCTCATTCCCAGTTTTAAAGTAAGATGAAACTGCTAGACCAGTTGGACATCCTGAGTTGTATCCAACTAAGTTCTACTGTGAGCAGATCCACTAAAATTAATGAACCTGAGTTAGTCATGACCATTCATTCTAATGGGTCTACTCTGAGTATGACTAGCATTGAATACAACCTCTCTTTTTTTGCCTCAGGCAGTAAACATCTTGAGCTGGCCCTGTGCACACAATTAAGCAGCCTAGCATAAACATAAGCAAATTCACTAATAGACGAAAAACCTTGTGGTTTACGAACGTACCTATAGCCAACAGATATTTCTATCAATCTTGTAAAGTAGGAAGATTGGGCAGGCACCTGGTTGGCCACTGTGAGAACAGGATGCTGGACTAGATGGGCCACTGGCCTGATCCAGCAGGCTCTTCTTATGTTCTTATGTTCTTATGTTCAGTTATAGTGAATGCACCAGGGGAGCAGGAGACCTGACCTCCTCTCTGAGATATTGTACTGCCCTACAAATTTGTCAAAATGCAAACACCATTTGGGCTGGTCTTTCACAGTCCAATCCACTTCCTGTATAGCTTGGAAGAATTTGGTAACATGTGCTTGTTTTATTGATAATTTTAATGTTTTTTGTAAACCATTTAGAGGTCTTTACATTCATGCGGTATATACATTTTGTTAAATAAATAAATATAGCATTATGGCAATACTCTGGTTACTTCATGATCTCAGAATGGTTGGGATCACCGATATAACTAATCCAGGAAGAATTACAATTAGAAGAATGGTGCTAAAACATCAGCAGATAGGGGAAACAAAGGCAGTGAACAGGATTGGGAAAAGGTGAATATTGTCACAATGAATGACTAAAGAAATATCCACCTTACTTGTCTCTGAAAGCAATGTTTTCAAATCAAAATCAAAATATGTCTGCATTTTGTGCGGACTTAATCAAGAGTTTCTCCAACGACCAGCCAAGTTTTCGTCTTCTTTTTGTGGCTCTAGCAACAACCCTATTCTTTGCCCTGTTCTGTATTAGATATAACACCCATCTTATGAAATGAACGTATAGTGATATGGTACATTTGCAAAAAAAGATATTATGTAAAAACAAGTAATGCACTGTGATAAAGCAAACAAAAAAAAGTGTGTGCGTGTGTATGTGTAGGGGAAGAAGCACACCAACAATAGCAGTCTGTTTCTAGGGTAATATAAAATAATGTTTCTTGTTGTTATGGAAACTAGTCCTTTAAAAAGCAATCATATAAACCCAAAAGGAAAGAATAACGGAGCCCAGACATCACTACCCTGAGTGATTCCCAGTTATACAACAAATGAATGCAATTATTCCTTCCACCTAACCCTAAACGTGTATTTGGTGAGATTATGGGGTATATGACCAATAAGTACAAGTGGGTGAATCCATAAGCTTGACCATCAACATAATCTCTAACACTGCAATCTAAAGGCACATTACACTGGTCGGAAAATAAAAAAAATACATGCTGGCATAGAAACGCCGTTTAGCGCAGGCCTCAGGTGGAATCCTATGCTAGCCAGGGCATGTTTCTGCTTTCTGTATTGGTGCAAAATTATGCCTGCAAAAGGGATGGCTGAAATCAATACATTCCCATTGAAGTCAGGGGCAATTTCTTCTAATGGTCTCTCATCTTTTCATGGGGAACCAGGCAGCCTTCCAAAATGTACAAGGGAAAAGGTCTTCCCCATCCCCAGCGCAATTCCAACCAGAAGCAAACCCCCCAGCAATGGCAGTGACCAAGAGAAAACCATCTGCTTCCCTGTGGGACTTCTAGAATTTTGTCCTCTGAGGGCTCTTTTACTTCAGAAAAATGCATGACAGATAGCAATGCAACAAGTGCATCAGAATCCAAAAAGGAGGAGCAGCAATAGGGAATGTTCTGTAGTTCTTTTTCGTTCTCCAGGCCATCTTACAATTTTAGTGACTAAAGGGTCCTCCATAAACAGAAACAGTGGCAACACCATTCCTTTGTGATAGTCCAATGAACCCCTCCATTTAACTGAGTTACATGGGCATGTGCTCAAGGTCACTAAAAAGGGCAGGTGCAGAGTATTCTTGAGCTCTCTGTAAATACGGACAGCAAAGGAAAGAAGAAGAGATTGGTGCTAATTCCACCACCATGCAATGTTCTTCTTCTTGCAAGGCTGGGGCATGCATGTGGAGCTCAAGGAAATATACTTCTCTGGATAATACATGGCTGGACTGGTAGACAGTTAAAGTCTCATCTCCAAGTTATGTACAAAACTTCACTGAATTCATATTTCACACAAAACTTTTTTTTTAACTGAAAAAGCAAGATAAAATTGTTTACACATGAAAAGGAAAACAATTATCTAAGAAAGGCAGAAAGGAATGTAGGCACAGGCAATCCTCAGAACGATAACAAAATAGAACAGGGAACACCCATTTGTTCCCGTATGACACCCCATAGAGAGAAATGTGCAAAGGTGTGCAATTTGGAGCAGGGAAATGATGCACAGAGAAATTGTCTTATTCCCTCCCTTCTCTTCTTAAAGCCAAAGTGGCTTGAAAAAAAGAAGAAACAGGATGATTTGGCTTCTGTTACCCACACACACTGTGTAGTATTCTGTTTTTCTAGAAAAAAAATCCACCAGATAAAAGAGTGCACACTTGTACCTGTTGTACTGTTGGTCCAGTAAAAGCTTGACTCTTAGTATAATCCATACTTGTTATTTATTGCATTTATGCTCCACATGTACATCCTGGACGTGATATTTATTACATTGATAGGATTTGTCCTTTCTATAAAATTGCAGGATGACCACTTTTGGCAAATAATGTAGTTTTAAATCTTTGTAGTTGTGTGATCTTTCTTTCTTTCTTTCTTTCTTTCTTTCTTTCTTTCTTTCTTTCTTTCTTTCTTTCTTTCTTTCTTTCTTTCTTTCTTTCTTTCTTTCTTTCTTTCTTTCCAGTTGTACATCACTTTGAGATATTTTATGTAGTAAATGACAAATAAATATAATAGATGATGGTGGTGGTGATGATAATGATAATAATTCAGCATAATCTAATTCCCACTTTCTTCCACCACAGAACTTAAAGCAGAGCACAAGGGGTTCCCAGAGAGTTTCCCATCTAGGCACTGACCAGACCCAGACTTGCTTAGCTTCCCCAAGGTTGCTGCATCATGTACAGGTGCATCCACACTACAAACCTAGATCACTAGTAAATAGGGTTGCCAGGCCATAATCATCCCAAGCCCTGAGATTTCAGGAAGTGCCTGAGCGATGTCATGGGGCGGGCCCGAGCGATGTCATGGGACGGGCCCGAGCGATGTCATGGGGCGGGCCTGAGTGAAGTCACAGGGGCAGGCCCGAGTGAAGTCATTCAGCATGATACATTAAACATCAACCACAGTTGCTTGGCGCATGCAATTCAAACAAAAACTTTTCTCTGATTGGAAATTAAGATAGAAATCTTAGCTAAAAGATCAAGCCTGGGTAGGGAACATTTAATCTAGCCTACTTGATTCTGGCAAGAAGAATTTAAGTGCCCTCAGGCCAGGCCAGTCACCAGAAGGCCATTGTAGGAAGAAAGGAGCCTAGTGTTGTGGAGATGTTAGATGGGAACACTCAGATTAAAGATGGATGCCCCTGAAGGCTGCAATTCTAAACACACTTACTAAGGGACTAAGCCCCATAGAACTCAACAGGACTTACTTCTGAGCAGATGTAGTTTGAATTATGTTGTTGATAATGCTTGACTAGGGATCCTCCACACAGATATCCATATCTGAGCAGGGTTGGCAACCCCCTGCCTGGAATGCCCTGCCCATACCCAGGGCTGGTTCTAAAGGGTGGCCAGGTTGGGCACTGGCCCGAGGGCCCCAGAGCTACAGGGGCCCCTGAGGGACCCTCCGCTCCCCTTCCATGATCCACCCCCCCACGTCCCCTACTTACCTGTCAGCTGGCTTTTTAGTATTGCCCTTAATAAAGATGGAGGCCACAGCTTCCCTAAGGTACTGAAGCTGCTGCCGCCATCTTAGTTGATGGCAGAGAAAAAGAAAAAAATGTATATCAATATAACATTATAATAACAGTCCAACGACTATTGAAACACAATATAACAATCCAAACAAAGAATTCTTTTTGATAACCTAAATGTTATAACATTTAAAATACATTATAAAATACACTATAAGAACATATGAAACAAAGTCAGACGTGAAAAACATTTCGGGTACAGTGAAATATCAATAAAAATATAAGCAGCAGCCAGTTCTTCAAAAATGCCAAATGCTGGACACAGCAAGCAGATTTCTTCAAGCCTGAAGTAAAATGTTTTCTCTCCTCCCTTGGTGTAAAGGCTGGTGTTATCAGGCAGAGAAGGAGGGTTCCAGGAGATGTTTCTTGGGGAGGTGGTATACCAGCACATCTTTTCTGATTCCTTCTGTTTCATAGCTTGGGCCATTGTATTTCCAGGTGGAGCCATTGCAAGTTGTCTAATTCCTTTCACTTTGGAGCAATGGCAGAGGAGCCTCGTGGCAGGAACAAGAGACTCTCTTTAGCTTCTTCCTTGCCACGAGCCAGCCATCCCCTTCTGTTCTTGCCTGTGAAGTGTACAATGGGAAAAGAGCTCCGGGCTGCTTTCCGTTTAGGTTGAACCAGGCACGCCAACTTCTAGTCATGGAGGCTTCTGCAAACCTCCCATTCCCATTTGAAGCACATGAATCCCACCACAGAATTATGGGAACTGCAGTTTGTTAAGGGCAGTGGGAACTATTAGTGTGAGGGGGAAACTACACTTCCCAGGATTCTTTAGGGGAAGTCATATGCTTTAAATGCAAGTTGGATGTGCTTTAAATGTATTGTGTGGATCTATTTAATAAACTTTGCCTGAATGTAAATTGTTCTAATTAATTTTTCAAAATTGAAATGAGCTATAAAGTCTACTGGGTGACCATGGGCTACTCACCATCTCTCAGTCTATCTGCCCCTCAGGATGAAAACAACAGAAGGGAACCATGACCACACCAAGGAAGAAGGGCACACTTAAAATGTAGAGGAAATAATGATCTACAACCATAGTGTGAAATCAAATACTTATTGGGATACAGTATGAAGAAATATTTATATAAGGTATTTATTTACACAACCTGTAAAGATATTCATAGTGCAAGTTCCAATTCATTCAATGGGGCTTTCTCAAACAGGAGAGCATGCAGAGAACTGCAACCTCAAGTGATGAGGAACTTCAATCACCCAACCAAAAATTCAGAATCATGCCACTTTAAGCTGTTTATACTTGTTTTTATGGTTATTGGATTTTAAAGGGATTTATTCCTTATTGTGATCTGCCATGGTTTCCAATCACCAACCCTACCTCACAGGGTTATTGGAAACACTTCATACACACACACAAACACCGCAGATGTAAAAATACATACACCCCATATAAATAGTTTATTTTCAAACCAGTTGGTCATTACAGAATATTTTTTAATCAGTATTAGTTTCCTACATTATAAAAACTGTGATACCTAATTAAGCCCTACCTAACTGCTTTAAAAATAGGATTGGAGGGGAAGAGAAAGATTTACAAAACAAACACAACTCTTTGTTATGTTCACTTAAAAGTCCTATTAATTTATAGCACATTCCTAACCATGTCTACTCAAAAGTAAGTCCTACTGAATTCAATGGGGTTTACTCGAGGCTTATGGAATTAGCATTGCATGTTTACTCGCAGAAAAGCGAGTAGTGAACAAAAGCTTCATATTGGGAAGGTTTTCAAAACATGCCCTCTTGAACAACCCACGAAAATTTAAACTTGTTTGACTGCTCCACACAAGAGAGAAAAAACCTGAAAGCGATATACTTATCCAATTTATGAGATTTTCAGATAAGCAGGGAGAAAAAATCATTTTCTTGCATGAGGTCTAGGCACTTCCTGGAGGTCAACAAATCACAACCCCGACTTCACCTATTGGCTACACACCTGAAAGGGCTGGGTTAGAACAGCCTGCTACGAGCTGATTTAACAGAAGTTGTGGGGTGGGGTAGGGTGGGGCAGCTGACATTTTGGTGTATATCTTGTGAACCAGGCCACCTATAAGCTTATTTAAAAAAAAAAATAAAGCGAAGAGTTCGGAGTTTAAGGTGACTCACCTGGAGATGTGGAGAGGACCCTCAAAATCCAGAGTTTCCAGGCATAAACCGGACACCTGGCAACCCTCTTAGTAAACCACATCTGCTATTTTGGCCTACACTGAAGAACATTGGGCATGGTAGGTGTACTGAGAGAGTTAGATATTTTCTGTTAAGAGACCCCCTACCACCTTTACCAGACTATAATCCCCAAGGTTTAAGTTTGTGGTGGGGATGCTCCCTGTCCTTACATTTCACATGAGACACACAGGACTCCCACATAATATTGTATCGGGTGATAAGCTGGCAGGTTGCATTTCAAAAGCAAAGCACTGCCCTTCCATGGATGCACAGCATCATATTCACAACCTCTAAAAAGGGGTGGTCAGGCCACTAAACTCTGTCAAAGCATTCCACCTTCTAATCCCTCCCTGCAACTACAAGGTAGCTATGTCTTATGCCATTTTGTCCTTTATGCAAATTATTCTGCTGCCAAGTACAGCATTACAGAAATAATTTGTAGCATGCAACCCCCAAGGTAAAACCTCAGACAAGAACTTTGTAATTGGAAATGGGGCCTGAGGTCCTTAGAGTATGTTTTGTTACTATTGTGGCCAAGGTGGTGCTGAGAGTGGGCCAGGCATGTTCTGAGAGGATAGGATATCAAGTGATTACCATGTTTGTCACAGAGAACTGTGAAAAGCCAATAGATTTAATAGATTGCATGTGATTAGTACAAGGGCCTTAGGCGTTGTCAGGCCCAGGATGTGACTCAGGAACCAGACCAACGGCTGTAGTTAATTCGTGTTTTATTAGGGTAATGTCCAAACAAAGATTGCGTTTTCTCATGAAGCAATACAGGGATACAGGTCCTGCGGCATTGGGAGAAAGTTGACAGAGCAAGGGACTTCTTCCTGCCTGTTCTTTAAGAAGGGGCCAAACGGGCACGCAATCTTTCGCTCCTCCTTAACTGCCCCTCAGGTACTGCCCGCCTTCCCCCCCTTCTCTCCTGTCTGCGTGTGCGCGGTGAGGGGGGAAGCATCACCCCCTCCTCTTCTGAAGTTTCTGATTCCAGGATGGGGGATAGGGGAGGGGCTGATGGTAAACTGCCTCCCTGCTTTTCGGCTGTGAGCAGCCCTCCCTCTTTCCCCTCTTGATCTGAGCCTGAAAGAGGGGGAGGCGTGAGAATGTCCAGGGAGGGCTCAGGCTCACCGTCGCTAAGCGACCTTATCACTGGCAGTTCCTCTGTTTCGTCTTCGCTCCAAAGGGGGGAAGTTCCTCCCCCTTCCCTCTGCCATCCATCCGAATACTCTTCTCCCAACTCTCCGGGACCCAGCTCCCCAGGATTGGGACCCCAGCTCTGCCTTCCGACACCATCCCCCCTCCCAGGCTGTGCCCCCCTCCCCTTGTCTGGCTTGGGACGGTGGGGAAAACGTTGATGGAAAAGTTTTACCAATTCTGGAGCATGCACATCAGCTGCATCTGTCAGCCACCCCATAGCCTTTCCAGTGAATCAAGTACTGCAGCTTGTGGCGTCTGATCCTGGAATCTAAGATCTCCTCAACTTCAAACTCAAGCTGGTCATTTACCAGGAGTGAAGCTCCGGGAGGTTCCTCCGGCCGTAACTCACTGGGAGGGGCGGCTTTCGTTAAGAGGGATCGATGGAACACAGGATGTATTTTAAACGTGTCAGGCAGCTTCAGTCGGTACGCCACGGGATTGATTTGAGTTTCTATTTCGAAAGGACCCACCCTCTTGTCTTGTAATTTTCTACATTTGCCCGGCATCTGGAGGAAGCGGGTGGACAGCCATACCTGGTCTCCCGGTTGAAGGGGGGGGGCCTCCTTCCTGTGCAGGTCAGCAACTCGCTTGTACTCCGTTTTGGCTTCGTTTAACTGCTGTTTCAGTGTCTGTTGCGCTGCTTGCAATTTCTTAAGGAAGTTCTCAGCTGCCGGTACCAGCATTCCTTCTGAGCTGCTTGGAAAGACTTTAGGATGGAATCCATAATTAGCGAAGAACGGGGTTTGTTGAGTGCTGGAGTGCAGAGAATTGTTGTAGGCGAACTCTACAAAATGCAAATATGATACCCAGTCAGTCTGTTGATAGGACACATAACTTCGTAAATATCTTTCCAAAACGGCGTTCAAGCGTTCCGTCTGCCCATCTGTCTGGGGGTGATGGGCGGAGGAGAGTTTTAATTCCGTCTGCAACTGTTTCCACATTGCTCTCCAAAATTTGGCTGTGAACTGAGTTCCTCGGTCTGAGACTACGCTGTTTGGCAATCCATGCAGCCGGTAAACTTCTTTTATGAATAACTTGGCCGTTTCTTTAGCCTCTAAGGCCCCTGCACAAGGAAGAAAGTGTGCCATTTTGGTAAGTAGATCCACCACTACTAAGATGGCTGTCATTCCTTGGGACTTGGGTAGATCAGTTATAAAATCCATGGAGAGGTCCTTCCAGGGTTCGTGTGGGACAGGCAACGGTTGTAACAGTCCTGCTGGTGTCCCTGTTTGTGTTTTTGTCCGCAGACAGACAGAGCAGGACTTTACATAACTCTCAATATCCCGATGCATTTTAGGCCACCAGAAGTCCTTGGCCACGTTCTGAATGGTCTTGTAAATCCCAAAGTGTCCCGCTGTGATGGAATCATGACACTGGCGTAGGATTCTGAGCCTTAATTCCCCTTCTGGCACATATCTGGCGGTTTTGAACCATAACAGTCCATTTCTCCAGTGAAAGGTTACTTCTGAGTCTTGACCTTGTCCCGTCTCCTGCTGATATTTTAGCATGTCTGCATCTTCTTGTTGTGCCTTTTTGAGTTCCTCTTCCCATGAAGGCTGGCATACTCCCAACGTTAATTTCTCTGGCGGGATTACGTACTGAGGCTGGTCCTCGGATTCACTTTCTTTGTATTGTGGCTGTCTGGATAAGGCATCTGCTCTCTGATTTTTGGCTTGGGCATGGTAAGTAATCTGGAAGTTAAACCTAGTGAAGAACTGGGACCATCTTATCTGTCTCTGGTTCAGCTTTCTGGCTGTTTGGAGGCTTTCAAGATTCTTGTGGTCGGAGCGCACTTCAATTCGATGAGAGGTCCCCTCTAGGTATTGTCTCCAGTTTTCAAAAGAGTCCTTGATGGCCAGTAGCTCCTTCTCCCAAACTGTGTAGTTCTTCTCTGCAGGCTTTAACTTCCGAGAGAAGTACGCACAGGGGTGCAGCTCCTTCCCTTCTTGGTCTAATTGTAGCAGGACCCCCCCGATGGCAAAATCTGAAGCATCTGCTTCCACTACGAAAGGGCGGTTCGGATCAGCAAAGCGCAGAATGGGCTCAGTAGCAAACCTTCTCTTCAGCTCCTCAAAGGCCTCGGTGGCGTTCTCTGTCCATTGAAACTTCTTCTTCCCCCTTAAACAGTCAGTCAGAGGAGCTGTTAATTTGGAAAACCCTGGAATGAACTTTCTGTAATAATTGGCAAACCCCAAAAACCGTTGTACATCCTTTTTGGTGACAGGTTGGCCCCAGTCCAATATGCAGCTTACTTTCCCTGGGTCCATCTCCACGCCTTCCGCTGAGATTCGATATCCAAGGAAGTCTAGAGACTTGAGGTCAAATCCACATTTCTCTAATTTAGCATACAGGTGATTTTCTCTCAGTCTCTTCAACACCGTCTTCACATGCTGGTCGTGGTCTTCCTGGTTCTTTGAGAACACCAGGATATCATCTAAGTAACAGATTACATACGTGTCCAACAAGTCTCTAAACACGTCGTTCATGAATTTTTGAAAAATTCCTGGGCTTCCACAAAGCCCGAACGGCATGACCAGGTATTCATACTGTCCGTAAGCGGTCAAGAATCCTGTTTTCCATTCATCTCCCTCCTTCATTCTGATCAGATTGTACGCTCCTCTCAAATCCAACTTCGTGAAGATTTTTGCAGAGCGCAGTCGGTCCAACAACTCTGAGATCAGGGGCAGCGGGTAGCTGTTGGGGATGGTGATCTGGTTCAATGCGCGATAGTCGTTACAGGGTCTGAGTTCCCCCCCTTCTTTTTCACAAACAATAGTGGCGCTCCAGCAGGGGATTGTGAGGGGCGTATGAATCCTTGCCTCAGGTTTTTATCCAGGAATTCCTTCAGGGCTTCCCTCTCATTCTCTGTGAGAGAGTAGATTCTCCCTGATGGGATGCTGGCTCCTGGCACTAGGTCAATCGCACAGTCGTAAGGGTGGTGGGGGGGTAAAGTCTCTGCCTCTTTTTCATCAAACACATCTTTGAATTCTTCATACTTTGGCGGCAGGGTCACTTGCTCGATCTCTTGCACTGCCCCCGCTAAGGTGTTCTTGATTCCTTCAGGTTGACAGTTCTCCTGGCAATACTGTGAGGTGAACCACACCACCGCCTCCTTCCAACTTATTTTGGGTTCATGCTTTGCTAGCCAGGGCATTCCCAGAATCACCTCAAAGTTCGAGAGATCTGACACGTATAGCGAAATGAACTCTTCGTGCCCAGGGATTTGAAGTTTCACTTCCTCCGTGGCTTGTGTCACCCCTCCTGACTTCAGGGGTCTCCCATCGATAGTCTCCACAGCTAGGGGAGCATCCAGTTTCCACCGGGAAATTCCATGACGCTTGACTAACTTTGCATCAATAAAATTTGTGGAGGCTCCACTGTCAATTAAGGCAGTGGAATTAAACACCACTCCTCTGGAAGTTGTAATCCGAATAGGCAAGACCAACACCCCCTTTGAGGGAGGTTGGATCGTTGGGGGGCCTTTATACAACGCTGCCCCCAGTCCACCGGCCTGCACATGGACTGGGTGTTCTAGTTTCCCGACGGCTCGGCTTTCCCCCCTTTCAGTCTACAGTCTCTGGCCACATGGCCCGGCTTTGAACAATAAAAGCATAAACGTTCCCGGCGTCGTCTTTCCTTTTCTTCTTCCGACAGTCTTGGCCTAGCCCCTCCCTGTCCCTCAGTTGCATTACCTGCCATCCCTGCAGTGGGAAGGGTCTTGTTGCGGGATGCCGAGGCTGAGTATCTCGGGACCTCCTGCTTCCTTTCCAGGCGCCTTCCTTCCATCTGGTGATCTATCTGTAGGCATAGCCGGATGAGCCCTGGTAGGTCAGCGGGGGGGGGGAGGTCCTGGCCAACTCATCCAGGATTTCAGCATTTAATCCACTCCGGTACATAAACATCAGGGCGGCGTCATTGTAACCAGTTTCCTGGGACAGAATTTTAAAAGCGTTAGTGTACTCGGAAACAGTCCCTTTAGCTTGCTTCAGAGCGCCTAGTTGCCGCGCTACTGTTTCAGCCCTTTGCGGGTCTTGAAACATCTCGGTCATCTCCTGTATAAATCCTCTGTACCTTCCTAAGACAGTATCCTTTCTCACGAGATACGGAGTCACCCATTTTGCAGCTTCTCCCTCCAGGAGGCTAATCACGAAAGCTACTTTAGCCCCATCGTCTGGAAATTCCGTGTGCCTGACATCCAGATATAACTCACATTGAGCCACGAAGGTTGCCAACTGATCACTTTGTCCCGCGTAATTTGGGGGCAATCCAATGGGAACCTTTACTACGGCAGCTGGAGGGGCTGTTCGCATCTGGTCTATCGTGGCCTTCAAGGTTTGATTATCCGTCTTCAGCGCCTTGACTGCTGCTAGCAGGGCTTGAACATCCGTCTGCAAATCAGCTACCTTAGTCCTCAAGAGTTCCACTTCTTCCGTCTCAGAAGTGGGGTTCGTCCCCCCCGCTGCTCCCTTTGACATCTTGTCCCAGTCAAGTGAAGAGAGCGTTGAGGGTGATTTAGGTGGCTCTGTCAAGCTGTCAAGCCCAGGATGTGACTCAGGAACCAGACCAACGGCTGTAGTTAATTCGTGTTTATTAGGGTAATGTCCAAACAAAGACTGCGTTTTCTCATGAAGCAATACGGGGATACAGGTCCTGCGGCATTGGGAGAAAGTTGACAGAGCAAGGGACTTCTTCCCGCCTGTTCTTTAAGAAGGGGCCAAACGGGCGCGCAATCTTTCGCTCCTCCTTAACTGCCCCTCAGGTACTGCCCGCCTTCCCCCCTTCTCTCCTGTCTTTTCAGCTGTCTGCGTGTGCGTGGTGAGGGGGGAAGCATCACCCCCTCCTCTTCTGAAGTTTCCGATTCCAGGATGGGGGATAGGGGAGGGGCTGATGGTAAACTGCCTCCCTGCTTTTCGGCTGTGAGCAGCCCTCCCTCTTTCCCCTCTTGCTCTGAGCCTGAAAGAGGGGGAGGCGTGAGAATGTCCAGGGAGGGCTCAGGCTCCCCGTTGCTAAGCGACCTTATCACTGGCAGTTCCTCTGTTTCGTCTTCGCTCCAAAGGGGGGAAGTTCCTCCCCCTTCCCTCTGCCATCCATCCGAATACTCTTCTCCCAACTCTCCGGGATCCAGCTCCCCGGGATTGGGACCCCAGCTCTGCCTTCCGACAGGCGTGGAAATCTATAAAATATCCGTCCTTTAATCTGTGCAATACAACTATAAAACCTAAGAGTAAACTTGCTTAATAATGTAATTGACCCTGGAATCACATCCCTTGGGGTCTCCTCTGTATATTCTGAGCCAAATCATCATAACAAATATACAGTGAAACATGGCTGGTGGTTCCTCTGCCCACATTTACTGTTCACTTATTCATCTACGCTGTTTACTGCCAGTGATGCTTTGATTTGGATTCCTGCATTGAGCAGGGGGTTGGACTCGATGGCCTTGTAGGCCCCTTCCAACCCTACTATTCTATGATTCTATGAGTTATCTAATTTTGAAACAATTGCTCTTAGCACATGCAAGCTGAAGAAGTCTACAATGAACAAGCTGGACTAACAAGGCTAAAGGGGGGAGGGTAGGTTGTATATATTATTAAAAATGTTTTTTGTACTTATACTTCACTCTTAAATAGAGCTCCTAGTGGTCTCCAAACTAAGAAACTAATGAAGTTCACACCAACATTGTGTACAGAATGGCCATGCATCCTATTTTACAGAGGACAATCCTTTGTTTGAAGGGGTACTCTTTCTGAAGGTTGTCCAATCCACTTTAAAGATAAAGAACCACAGAATCATGCATGCCCATCCTGTACCAAAAGAAGGGAGAACAGGGGCCTTGAAGTTGCCAATCAACAGTTAGCATCTGGATAGCAGAGTGGGGAGAGAAACTGGTCACAGTCTTCCTCACTATGATTGGAGAAGTATGATATTTCTATTTAAATTATAGAATTTTTTTCTGCATTTGTGTCTATACATATAAATTAACATATTCAAATTATGTGCAAAATGGTGTCATCTTTCATCATCCATTCTATCCTGTTGCCCGAACACTATTTGTTGACCTCAGAGGGCAATCCTCTCTTATACAGGCCTGAGCAACTTAATTTCGGTGCAGGTATACTCCCTTCTCCTATCTTGGATTACAACTCATACCTGCTTTCTACCCTTCAGACCCAGCATAGCTACTATCTTTGCTCTCTTGATCCCAGTCTGACCTTGGCTATCTTTCTGCCTCTGGCTCCTCTGATCCTTAACCGCCTTTTGAGAAGTTTGACCTTCTTACTGTTTTTGACGTACACCACTGCCACTGGCCCACTGATCTATGTTCACTGGAAATTGAGCATAACTGTTTTGGACCATGCTCTTGTCTCCTCCCCTCTAACTGGTGGCAAGCTTCCCTAGGTCTGGATCAGATTGTTTGCTTCAGCAATGCTATACCATCAAGGCATTCTTAGATAACATGCTGTGCTGAAAGGTGGCAATATGACTTTTGAAGAATAGCACATAAAAAAATCCCTAATTGGTATACATTGTTGCCATCTTAACTTTTATCTGTTCTTCAATATACTTTTACAATGTTTACTATCATATTTTCTTTGAGACCTGCATGTTGCCTTCTAAACAGATGTATCTGAAGTTTTTGTATTCACAGAGTTTTGCCTTTGCAAATGGCTCCAAACCAAATATAAAAAGTCTTGCAGAGTTTATAAGCTCTGCAAGCAAAACCTTCCATGGGTATTTTTTTAAAAATGTGCCAGAATGGAAAACAAAATATATGTATAACACAGTGGCTGCAATCTAGTTTATTCAATTATGCATTTAACACTTTTATGCTCCACCTCACTCATTTTGGCCAGATTAATACCTTCACCAGACCAGTGATTGTTTTTGCAAGGTCAAAGAGTAGGTAGCATGTCCCTCTAGTACACTCACAGCTTAATGTGCAATGAAAACATTTCATGCGGCACCCTGTATATGTACAATTGCCCCCAGCCCCTTTAATTTTATTTTAATGAGGATGAACTATCCAAAACAAGATTCTAAGCACAGTCTTCACGGAGCACCTGCCTTATGGCTTGGGTCACATGTCATGATAAGCCAGGGTTATCATGAACATGCAAAAATGCTGACTCATGCCTGCTTTGTTCTTCTCTGGGCTTTTTAGCTTTTTTCAGGAGAGCAGCCAAGTCAAGTTTTCGCTTAGAGCGTCATCCCAAATGTGGGATTGTGGTTAACACCTCTTCTACTTAACCCTGACCCGTAATTATAGGACAAACAATGGCTACAGATTGTGGCAAAGGACAAAGGATCTTAACCAGTATCCTGGGTTTGAATGCCATGCTAAGTCAAATCTTGGCTTAATACGTCAAATCTTGTCTTAGCTGCCATGTCATGCTAAAAAGCCCAGGGAGGAGCAAACTGTCTGAGATCTTCTTCTTGGAATCCAATACGTTTGTGCTAAGCCATAGTTTGGCTTAGCATGGTGTGCAAACTTGGCCCATGAGTGGGGCAGGGAAAGCGGCTTGGCTGCTCTTCCACCACAGCAAGAGAACCACTGACCTAGTAACTATGAACCAGGGGAACGTTTACAGTGCCTTTCAGCATATTACATATGTGAACACAGAATCTGAAATCTTTAAAAAATCCAATTGAAATTACTCTTCTGCTTCATAAGATACTGTACCATAATTTACCATGGGACTATTAAGGCAGGGAGGGGGAACCTGTGACCTTCCAAGGTTGGCTGTATTGTGGGAAGCCACAGGCAGGGTTCTGAACTCCTCATCCAACCTTCTCTTCTTTCTATATGATCAAGGCATTCACATTTAAACACGTGGAATTGACCTTCTTGTCTACCTTGGCCCCAAGTATGAAAGGTTGGGGCTCCTCACTTAAACTCATGTCATCCTGGACCTTGGAGTCCACTTTGGGAGATGTGATTTCTCTTACTTGATCTAAAGCCCAGCATGATACGAGACAGCCCCTGGATCCTACAGCATATTGACTATATGGAGACAAAGTGTGGGGAAAGGGGTCAGTGGCAAGAATAAATCATGGCTGGCAAAGCAGCATTTGTAGAACCCTAAGCATAGGGTCACAGAAATAACCAATCCTCATCTTTTTTTAAAAAAAATATCTCTTTTGCTGGAATAACAAGCATAAACTATCAAATTAACTATGCCAAAGTATCTTTTCCAATATCTTTACTGCTCACTTAACTCATCCCAATACACAAGGGCTTTCATCGTTTTTGGCAAAAGACAGACATGGTGTGCTATAACACCTCCCCATGCTTCTGCCCAATATGTTAGACAGCAACATGTAAAAAGCTACTGATGTCCCCCACAAGCAGACTATTATCAGTGAGATATATGAAATGCAGTAATTTGAAGGTGATATTTCTTCAATAGAAAAAGGGAACACACTTGCAATACAATGATCAAGCTTCAGAAAGCTCAAAACGAGTATAGTCCTCAGAGGAACCTTTGTATCAAAGCGCAGTACCATTTTGCATCTGAACTACTTGTAACCCAAATATTGGACATTTCTACAGGTCCAGCAGAAAGAAGCAGATGTTCTTTTTATAGGATGAAGACAAGTGTTATTCAACCTTTTAACATATCTATAAAAATTCAGACACTTTAAAACTATTTTAATAGCTGCCTGACATTTTTTTAATGGGCTCTGTGGTCCCATTTCCTCCTTAAACTGGCTAGCCCATATTGCAGATTTTCACACATAACAAAGATGAGAGTCACTGATGCTGTGACTTAATTAGCAAGAACATGAAGAGCTATTATGTAGCCTGCTAAATTAACGAGAATGATCACTGCAGGATTTAAAAAGAGATGCTGCTACTTGTGTAGCCCTTGAGTTGGAATGCTCTAGGCAAGCACAAATAATTCAGGTATGCTGCACAGACTGAGAAGATGCTGGGATCAGGGATCAGGCTGCTGCTTAACATCACTCTAGAAAAGAAAGAGAGGGAGAGAGTGCTAAACAATACAATTTCTGAATCTGCATGAGGGCTGCCATTTTCAGTCTGATAAATGATAGATAGCCTGGCCCTTCACTACTTCAGTGTTGCAACATGGGCGGGATACTAGAGTATAATTAGTATATTTCAAAACAAAGAGCCCTGCCAGCAGGGATGGGATCTGGATTTTAGTCCCGGTTTGATTTTTGCTGTGTTGAACTTCCTTCTGCTACTGCTTCTTAAGGGATCAATGTTTGCTATTTGCAATAAATACCAAACTGGATTTCCCCCCATAAAAGTATTGATATTATTTTTAAAATATTTTTCATATTTTTTAAAAAAATGATATTGATATTTTGAGGGAAACATCAATATTAATATCAACATTTTGAGGAAAATATCAATATTAATATCAATATTTTTGAGGCAATATTGTTTTTTTTAAAAAAATCTACTTCAGCTGTGGAAAACCACTAGGGAAAAACCCAATGCACGAGGACAAACAAAAAGCAAATAAATAGGAAATCTGGTGTCAAATTCGAATTTTGCAAAATTCGAGCACATCCCTACCTGCCAGTTTGGACCAAAGGATTGTCCAGTCCAGCATCCCTCTTCCCATATCGGCCAATCAGATGCCCTAGGAAGTCCAGAAAGGGAGCATGAGCTGTTGTTTCCTAGCAACTGGTGTTCAGTGGCATTCTGTCCCTAGATCTGGAGGCTCTATAAAGCCATCATAGCTAATATCCACTGACAAACCTAACCTCCATGAACACGTCTAATCTGCTTCTAAATCCATCTAAGCTATGCCTATGAAGACATCTTGTGACAGTGAGTTCCATAAATTAACTGCACACTGTGCTTATAATTTTTTGCTTATCATTTTTTTATTTTTGAAAAACTTTATTAAGAAATAGATTAAAATAAATTGGAAGCAACCACATGCGGTTTTACACAGAGATGCAAATATATCCCACAGTACAACAATAAAGAAAAGTTGAAATAGATCTCATGTGCCACCAGAATGTCACACTATGTCTCTATCCCTCCACTACCTTTCAGGCCAAAGCTCCAGGGATCCAGAAAGAAGAGTCCCTCAAACCTGCCCTTAAGTTGTCAGCAAAGAGCACCAATCAAGCAGTTAGCCAAACTCATTGTCGTATTGCAGATGGGGCATGATTCTGGTCCAAATAATGAAAAGAGTCAATAAACCTATACCATATGGCATAAAATTTTTCTTGCTTTTCTTTGCCCCTAAGGACTCTTAAATAATGAGTCAAACCTTTCAGGCACTGATACAGTCCATACCGTAAGTCCAAATCCAAACCTTCCAGTGTTTTCCATTTTTGAGCAAGGGACAGGAGTGCAATTGCCATCTAAAACATTAGTAGTCCCTCAGATTTAACTTTCAAATTTTGGTCCTAAAAGACATTTCAAAATAAGAGCTGAGGAGCAAAGTCGACTCATTTGTTCAAAAGTTTTGGCATTTTCTAAGTGACCTCTGACCAAAACTGAGCTA
Organism: Rhineura floridana; assembly: GCF_030035675.1. Taxonomy (NCBI): domain Eukaryota; kingdom Metazoa; phylum Chordata; class Lepidosauria; order Squamata; family Rhineuridae; genus Rhineura; species Rhineura floridana. Next base: position 39,005,137 of record NC_084487.1, read on the forward strand.
CCCGTGGGCATTCCTGGTAAAGATGTATATATGTCCCTTTAATCCCTCATGCTTATTTTCTTTGTCTGCCCACATAATTTAAAATATTAAATTAAGAATCCAGAGTGGGTACCACAAACCAAATAAAATATTATTTATTTTGCTACAAAACTGCTTTCTCATATTATATTGGGGTTTTTAATAACTATACCTGCTATTGCTCTTTGCTGCCTCTCCAAATCCTTTTTAGTTCAAACATTGTTTTTGAAAAAGGAGGCAGAGCTGATAAAAGTCGATCAGAACACACAATTCTGCATTCACAAATATATGGACAACCTCTATCCACAGTCAGTTTTTTGTGTGGCTAGAACTCCTGAACAACCCATAACATTTTTCGGGTAGGTGGTAATCGAAAGCTGCATTACATCAGTCTTCTGAAGCCTAGTATACTCTAGGTGTGTTGGATTATAACTCCCATCGGTCCCCTGGGAAATGATCATGGCATATGATAAGTTACTAGGATAGCCAACATGATGCCCTCCAGATGTTTTGGACTACAATTCCCATCAGCTCCAGACAGCATCAGCAAAGGTGAAGGATGATAGGAATTGTAGTCCACAACCTCAGGAAGGCAGTAGGTTGGCTATTGCTGGTTTACATATTAAAAGAAACATCAAGCACATCTTTTACCAGGCCAACACTAGTTGTTTTGAAGGTCTTGAAGGAGTTTTGAAACTTAAATATTCTTCATTCATGGAATTCTCCAAGCAGATGTGAAGTGGCACAAGATGGATTCAATTCTAATACATCCAGAATTGGCTGGCCACACTTTCAATTACAGTTTGTCTCATTCTCTCCCAAATTTCTCATCCAAATTTCAGAGATTATTAAATGTCAATTAAAACACAATAGTGTTTGAGTTGAACTAATTGCTATTTGTAATTCTGTTCTGTTTTCAGAAGGGCACTGAAAAAATACCATACTTAAATCAAAGCAAAAATGGCATTCCATTAATGAATTGTAAAGCGTATAAGGCACAGTCAATTCCATTTGAATTTGGTCATGTCACCTAGTTGTTGTGACTTGCTCTCTTACAACAAACTTAATCACCTGTTCCCAAATTCTAATGGCATGCTGCCCTATGAAAATTCCTTCAAAACAAATAAGCCCTGGAAGCCCCCATGTGGCTCTGGAGTCAATTTTCCAACATCTGAAAGTACTTAGTACAGTTCCTTGAAGAAAATGAATCTTATCTTGTAAAAACTATGGTGGATTGGATTTAAATCACTGGTTTTAACTGTGATTTAAATAACCAATTAAAATCTTTGATGGTATCCATCTGTGCTTCTTAGCAATTTTCTAAAGAAAGATTGCATTCTCACCAAAGGTTGGAGTCCTTAAACATGCACAATAAATTATTTACAATCAAATACAACCTATTCCTGATTGATTTTACATTACAGGAGGCTACGTAAGCTATTATTGCACACATTTTTTGCAATACTAGATTCTAATACACAAACTGATTGCTTTGGTTTGAAAGTGTTTATTCACTAAATTACTAAATTTTAGTCAATTTATTTTTAAGTGCTCTTAGATGGAAACTGAAGTTCAGTTCACATGCACAGAAGTCGCATTGTAAGATTGTTGAAAAATCATTTGTATGAGATTATAGTAAATATACTGAAATTACTTAAAAGGGAAAGAATTGCCAGTTATTTACCTGAATGACACTTGGCTGAATAGAAACTAACGTATAATTAACTTCAGTCATGCAAGATCAGGACACAGATCAAGTTCTAAGGGATATATTACATGGAGATTTACGCATATGTGAAGTGTTACTAATTTCCAGCCATTCGAAAAATCTTAATGGGACAATTACTATGCTGATCTATACAAGTGCAAATTTCAAAACATCATCAGTGCTGATGATACAAAGACATACATAAACTGGCTCCTAAGATAGTGCCAGTGTACTTAGGACCTTTAATTGTAAAAAAGCCCTAGCTACAATCAAGACCAGTTCCTGGAGTCTATTACCAAGATACTTAAAAGACCCATCTTGACCCATATGAACTTGTTCAATTATGAAGATAAGCCAAGGAAGGCCTTCTTCACATCCCACCAGCATCTGAGTTATGTCTAGTAGGGACATGGGATAAGGCCTTCTCAGTGGTTGCTTGCAAGCTTTGGAATTCCTTTGCTAAGGAAGTTTGTTTTGCCCCCTTGTCTGATGGCCTTTGGCCAGCCGGAGAGGAGAGTGCTCTTGTGCTCAGGTCTTACGTGCGAGCTTCCCATAGGCATCTGGTTGGCCACTGTGAGAACAGGATGTTGGATTAGATGTGCCACTGGCCTGATCCAGCAGTCAGGCTCTTCTTATGTTCTCAAGCATGTGAATACCTTTCTCTTCTGTCACAATTTTGATGTAAGATGTTATAATTCCCAGTGGCTATAACATTTAAAAAAATATTTGCCATCTTTTATTTTTTTCCTTTCCATCGCTGTTATTGCCTAGTTTTACTGTGTTTATTCCTTGAGCTGCCTTAGGTGATGAGTTTGTTAGCAGAAAGACAGGATACAAATATTTTGAATAAACAATTCCTCCACTTTTAAGTTGAAGGGTAATAAAAGACCTCCAATTCCATTCCATTGATCTCACTCTGAAAAAACACCGAAGCAGTTTCTTATCCATGAGATAATACACTGTTAGTGCCTCTAACGGTGCAATGTCTAACAATTCAAGCCTACTTAGAAGTAAACCCCACTGAGTTCAAGGGTTCTTAACGCCAGGTATGCATATACAGGATTGCATCCAAGTATATTCTTCCCATAACATCTTGATTTCCCCATTTCAAAAGATGGTTTACATTTTTTTTAGTTTGGCTTGATTGTAGTATTTAAGTCAGGTGTGAGGAACTTTTGATCCTGCAGATGTTACTAGACTACAACTCCCATCATCTCTGGCCATTGGTCATGCTTGCTGGGGCTGATGGGAACTCTAGTTCAATGACATCTGGAGGGTCAAAGATTCCCCACACCTGATTTAAATGCACCCTGGGGTCATTATGCATATACATGTATTTTATATAGTTAAATGTACATACTTGCTTCTTGGTTACATGGCATTTGGATCATGTGTTGTATAGGGTCAATTCCGGGTGTCTGAACCTTTCTGTGAACCCAGTACGCTCCTGGCCCTGCTTTTAGTTCTTCCCTCTTTGCCTACCAAAAGCCTGACCCTACACAGTGCTGACTATTACTTGCTGTCTGATAGATCTGATCCTGCTGGATCTTTTCTCTAGGCAGATCCAATTGTACATTTTGGCCATTAACACAATTGGTGTCAAATTCCCAGGGGGGAATGTATGACCTTCTTTGCAGAGATTAATTTATCTTGTAGGACTGCAAAGGCTGTTTCAAAGCAACTCTCATGCTGGTAATGCTTCCTGTAGGAATAACATCAAGCCAACTGTTCAGGCTTCTAAAAATGTCTCTTATTCCTTCCAAAAGAGCTGCAAAATTGCACATAGTAAGACTGTTACCTGTTACCTTAGGCCCTCTGAAGAGCTATATACCAATGCACCCACATACTGAGAGCTTAAGGATTTAAAGTTCCAGACTGACTATGCGCCAGTCCTTTCCCAGCTTTGGGCACTTGTGCCTGCACCCAAATCACTGGTGACCTTTTCTGGTATTTATGATGTTAAGACAGATTTTTATTACTGTTTGAGCTGTTGACGCAAAGTAAACAGGTTCAGTAGCCTGTGTTTATCCAGGCAAGATAGAAGAACTATCTTTAAAAAAACACCATCAACAACTTGTATCATCTTCTGCCCAGCTGCTTAGATTATATTAAATCCAACTTTTTTTTTGGGGGGGGGGAGATTTTGAATACATATAAGTTAAAGAGAGATTTCTGCATAAAAGCTTTTAGTTGTACATATATAATAGCTTTAAGCATACTATTAAAACATAAAACATGAACTTGACTAACAGCCGCTTGAAAACACATGCATCATACTGGGACATTTGCGGGAGAGTCAGGATTGTCTGATGCTCACTTGAGTGTTCACTTGGTGGCCAGTTGCTGTGTCCCTTAACATGCATATGGATTCTGATCTGTTTCATGTATTTACAACAGAGAAGCTACAAAAACAGGATACCTTTACCTGCATATCTTTACCTTAAAAAACCACCTTTTTTGTCATGACACATTTGCCAAGAATGACTTACATTGTCATCTTAAGAGTAAGTTCCATTCATGCAACAATTTTAATGAGAGCTCTCGGAGAAAGATTCATTGGAATTCCTCTCTATTTAAAACTCACCAAAATTCAGTGCATCTTCTGGAAGCACTGAAAAACCTTTCTACTTGCAATAGCCTTTAATGATGTCTTCCCCAACCTGATGCTATCTGGATGTTTTGGACTACAGCTCCCATCAGCCTCAGCCACCACAGCTTGGCTAGCTGGGGCGGATGGGAGTTGTAGCCCAAAACATATGGAGGTGTACCAGGTTGGCAAAAGCTAATTTAGTAGATAAGACACACAACTACTCAGGGTGTATAGAGTTGCATTGAATTACTTTCAAAACTTGCTAGCATCTTACTCCATTATATTAAAACATTACAGATATGGAGATTTTACTTTCATTTTTATACATGCTGCAGTAACTTACGGAAAACTTACACCCCACCTCCCATCAAGAAATCCATTCAGGCTGCATGGCTGCGTGCTTCCAGAATGACACAAGCGTAACATTTTTCCTCCTTTATTTTTAAGGTTGCAGCATGCAGACTAAAACTGGCTCTTCTGCACTTGCCATCTATAATAGTTCCTTTCTCCCATGTGTTTCTGGAATGCTGCTCTCTTATAAAAATGGCTGTAATCCCGTCAGTCTCTGTCAGCTGGCAAACTGAAGCAAAGGTAGCATATGTCAGCTGCCACTAGACAACTGGGAGTGATTAAACAGAGTTCTGTATGAGACTCAGAGGAAAAGAAATATGGATTGCCCATGCAAATCACTCTAGCACAAAGAAATACCACAGATCCATTAGTTTTGTGGTTTAGAACCTGTGGAAGGATTTTATTCATGTATGACTGCAACTCCTGTAAAATACACATTAGATCCTACTGTGCAATGACCTTCTCAATTACAGTGGAAACACCCACCTGCTCCTCGAGGACAAATGCTACAGTAAAATATTTAGAGAAAACTTCATGGACTTCTGTTCTCACATAAGCAGTACAAAAATTAGCATATCTGTGCATGATCAGAGCTTGATGAATTACTTTTCCTTATTTTGGTGAAGGATTAGTGTCTATATAACATCAGTAGTCACTGATTCCCATCTGTATTATGGAATCAAATATACTGAGAGTGCCAGACATTGTAAGAAGGAGGGAAAAATAGTACAGAAATAAAGACAACAAGGTGTGAATATTAAAACAGCTGAGAGGAGGATGGGATGAACATCCTAGTACCTACCAAAACAAAGCAAAACAAGACAATGAGAGAGATGTTTCACAATGTTAATATGAGTTCCAATAACTCCATTTAATTGACTCTTGAAACACACCTTTGTCATGGTTAAAATGTGGAATAAACTGGCAACTAAATTCGGGAAAGGATTGGAAACTCACTTGAATGTGCACATCCATTACCTACAGATGCCTTCACCAGCCTGGTAACAAAAGCAGTATGTAGTAATTGAAAGCATCTGTTCCAATAGATACTGCCTTTCTAACATATGTTAGATAAAGCAGGTTCTCAGTTTAATTTACTCTGTAGAAATGCATGTAGGAACACAAACATAAAAGATTCAGTCTGGTTTTCCCAATACAGATAAAGGCCAGTTCTTTAAAAACTTGCCACTCTGTATCTGCTCCATAACTGCAATTATTTTTGAACTGTATGTTCCCTACACATTATTGCACTCAATATACTCCTAAAAACACATTTACTACTGCTCTGTTTTCCAAGGCCACAGCAGGAAGAGACATTGGCCTCTTTTAAGGGACCACTGCCCATTTTACAATGAGGCATGTGTTGCATTTTGACTACATGTTGCCATTCTGACTTTGCTATAAGATTTCGTAGCTCTGCCCTAGTTACTAGCCCCACATTCAGATATAACATCTTACTCTTGTCTTAGCAATCAGTTCTCTCATTGTAATGTTCCACTGTCCTAATGTATGCCAACAGCAACACAACCCCACCACACATTCACACCTTACAATTTTTATTGTTCTTCAGTACAATGTTACATACGGTACCACTCCCAAATGGTACTCTAAATTACTGTTTGGCAGTAAATGAATAGGCAGTACTATGAAAAGAAAGTAATGGCAGACAGAGAATAGTCATCCTAAACCACACCATTCTTCATATATCCTGGATGGTTAACAAAAAGTATGAAAAAAGAAAGGCATTACAATACCTTTGAACTTGTGAAAGACAGCCCATAGCTCAGCAATGTCTGTAGCAAAGGTAATATCTGTGTCAAGTACAATGACTCTTTCGAGGTTGGCAGGGAGAGTCTTTGTCAGAACCAACTTCATCAGCCCATATATCCCAGAATAGTGTTTGTTGGGAATCCAGGACACTTCAGACTAATAGATGGAAAGGACAGGGAAGAAAGAAGGAAGGGAGGGAAAGACAAGTTTAATTAGAAGCATTACTTCTTATAAAAACAGGTTTCTCAACTTTCTTCCTTGAAATTAAAAGAGGTACTGTTGAGTTATGTTACACTAATACTAGGAAGGTTGTTTGGAGGGGCAAGAGCTTCATGCACACTCCAAAAGCCTTTGAAACAGCTAGAGCTGCACATAAGCAGAACCTCAAACAATCATGTTAATATGATCTGAGCCAAAGGAACTAAAATGAGCCCAAGGAAGACATAAATGTATTATCACTTCAACTTCTGGGTGATGCAACATTATCTGCCTTCAATCCTCAAACATACTTTGGAAACACACACACCCCAAGACTTAGAAATTCAAGCCCAAATTCAAAAGTTGGCACTATAGTACAGCAGCTGCTGCTGTTGATCACTAATGTAGTCACAGCACCACTAGACCTGGTAACAGCTGGATCAGTTTGTCACATAAGCCAGCCCAAATTGCAATGCCTGAGCCTTGCAGTTTTCCCCAAAGAGTACACTAGAATGGAAACATCTAAATGGAAATGGACTGCCTTCAAGTCGATTCTGACTTATGGCAACCTTATGAATAGGGTTTACATGGAAAGCGATATCCAGAGGGGGTTTACCATTGCCTCCCTCTGAGGCTGAGAGGCAGTGACTGGTCCAAGGTCATCCCGTGAGCTTCATGGCTGTGTGGGGATTCAAACTCTGGTCTCCCAGGTTGTAGTCCAACACGCTAACCACTACACCACACTGCTCTCAGGAAACATCTAAAGGTGGGCTAAAAGGCTTGTCGCAACAGAATACACATGGAACGTGATGGGACAGGAGTGTCAGAAGAAGATTCCAAAGTCTATTCTCTAACACAGCCTTTCCCAACCAGTGTGCCTCCAGATGTTGTTGGACCACAATTCCCATCTTTCCTGACCACTGGCAATGCTGGCTGAGGCTGATGGGAGTTGTGGTCCAACAACATCTGGAGGCACACTGGTTGGGAAAGGCTGCTCTAAGAGACCCAGCAATTAGAATTTTAGTAAAATAAGGCAACATTTCCTCTATCCTTGATTGGTCCACAAAGCCAAATGCTGGTAGATGCAGGGCCCACTGCAGGCATCTCTCATCCTCTTCACAGGTCTCTGTGGTTGTAGGATGAGCTCAAGGAGGTCCACGAATAGCTGGCTGAGAGTCAAGTCACAGAACGTAGAATGGAAAGGAGAAAGGGGGCTAATAAACATTTACCAGATGGTGTAAACTCTTCTCACCACTGGGTCCAACCACTGAGGTGTCTTTTGCATTCCACCTTTCAAACATACAAATGACTTTGTCCCATCTCTGCCCTCATCACATATACCATTGAGGCCAAATAGTTATCTGCAATTCAAGCTGATTTTATGGTCTAAAACACAACTGAATTCCTAAAAGCAAGAATAGAAAGTAAGTTCTTTGAACTGAAGCACTCTATCTACCCTTGCCAGATATAAACTGACTTTCTAGCCTTGTAGTGTGTGTTGAATTACCATCATGAGAGTAGTGTGCTTGTATATCACTGAAAATTAAATACATAATACACCATTTTACCAAAGTCATACATCCATTATAGTCTGCCCTGGAATATGAATTAAAGGAAAACAACTGGGAGACAGAATAACACCTTTTGACTGCAATGCAGTTTGGGTGCTACTGAAAACCAAAGGGCTTTAAATTAGAGGAAAATGCTGGTCCTACAACTAAAAATGAAAAGGGAAGGAAGTTAATTCTTTAGGAAAAGTCAAGGAAGCTCATATTTTGAGTAGACTAGAAAAGATAAGCAGGGTTACATTTGCAGCCAGTCTCTAACCTATATCAGCAAATGTTTATTACTCTTAAGTACATTATAGATTAAGTCATTCTTATAATACCCAAGTTCAAATTTTCCGTGCACAATACACAGAATCCAATTTTGACCCTTCTTATACGTGAGTCTTGAGGTGCAATCCTGTACAGTACACTTTGGGGAACATAAGATCAAGAACTGAGTCAATCAACCATTCTTAACTGCAGCATCTGCCAAGTAGATGTACATAGTTATCAGACTTGGATATATATATGACATCTGTAATACTTGAGTGCATTTTCCTCAACCTCTTCACCCTTACTTTTCTTCAGTATCTCTGCCCTCCCTCATTAAAAGTTACCACTGGTGTCCAAAGCTTATTTAGACAAAGGGGTCAGGAAAAGGCTACAAGTCCCTGATTGTAGGCATTTCACTTTGTACTCTTTAACAAGACCTGCCTTTCATCTATCCCCTATTTTAGCTTCAAGGATAGAACTTTATTGCACCATGAATATGTTGTCCATTAAGAACGAGAATATAGTGGCAGACCTTCCCATTATAGGTTTAGGAAGCAAGGCAGAATACAAAATCTTACTTTTTTTAAAAAAAGGAGTTTCCAAAATGAAAAAATATGAACTTTGAAAAAATGAAAGTAATCAATGGCCTGAGGTTCATATATATGAATCTCAGTCTTGTTGATGTGCAATACACCTTGGTGTACACAATCAGTTGTATTTCCCATGCAGCAGAAATATGAAGTCCATATATTTGATAAGTGCCACAAATTGGGCATAATTAAGTTTCAGTGCAGTCTGCTTCTGAATACCTTTTGGGGGGGTGAGGTGGGGGGACAAACAGCAGGAGTGGTTTTGCCTTCATGCCCTTATTGGAGGCTCCCTGAAAGTATCTGGCTGATCACTGTAAGATGCTTGGCTACATGAATCCTGAGTTTTATCTACAAAGAGTGTTCTTATAGCATTAAATACTGTCATTTGCAATTATGCAAAAATGGCAAGAGAAGGATTTGGTAGATTTCTTAGGAAAGCTAACAAAACTGCAACCCACTGAATATTGTCAGTGTTAGTTACTCCAGCAGTGATAACAGAAAAAATATGAATGAGCACACACACAAAGACATTTTTTAAATAAAGTGCCCTTGAATCTCACTTTAATTCATCCTTCTCTTTAACTTTATCAAAACTATTATTTAGGGTTGCCAGGTCAGATGCATCCCAAACTCTGAGATTTCAGACGCGGACCCTTATGATGTAATGGGAAGAGTCCTAGTGATGTCACGGAGTGGGTCCTAGTGATGTCATTCATTAAGCATCAACCACAGTTGCTTGGAGTATGCAACTCAAACAAAAAAAAACATTTCTCTGATTAGAAATTAAGATAGAAATCTTAGCTAAAAGATGGTGTTCCCAGGTCCAGCTTAAGTGATGGAATATTCCTTCTCACCTGCTTAGGTTGCCTGGGTAGGGAACATTTAATCTAGCCAACTTGCTTTTGGCAAGAAGGGTTTAAGCACACTTAGGCCAGCCCAATCACTAGAAGACCACTGTAGAAAGAGGAAGCCTAGTGTGGTGGAGATGTTAGATAGGAGCACTCAAGGAATAAAGATGCATTCCCTGAAGGCTGCAATTTTAAACACACCTACTAAGAGACTAAGCACCATAGAAATAAATAGGATTTACTTCTGAGTGGATATGGTTAGGATTGTGCTGTTGGTAAGGCTTGACTAGGGATCCTCTGCAAAGATATCCATATCAAAGCAGGGTTGGCAACCCCCTGCCTAAAATGCCCTGCCCTGCCTTTTAACATGGCTGCTCCAAACTTCTTTACAGACTTGATCCTTCACTTCAGAAAGAGGTTTATGAAATAAGTAAGAGTAAGAAGACTCTCTACCCCTTTTTGCCTACCCTGTGGGCAGCTATAAATTCATTTTGACAGCCAACCCAATTCCAGTGAGTAACAATCGAAAGAGAGAAAAAAATACATGGTTTGGTCTACCTTCACAGACAGTAGCTTGGGAACAACAGCAACAATACATCCAAGTATGTGAATTATCTTTTACCACTATTGGACAAAAAACAAACCATCATGCAACCAACAAGGTGCATCATCAGTGGATTTAAGGGGGTTGAACTGAGCACATGGAACCACTGTTGTTGTTTCTATGGATGTAAGAGAATGAGGTTAAAGGTAAATGAAATGCAAATAGAAAAGAAAAAAACAGTGATGATTTCCTGAATGCAATACCATACCAACCACAAAAGATCCCTATGACTAAGGTAGAAAACTCAGAATACCACAACCAGTCAGGATTCCTAACCAAAACCCCAAACTAAAAAAATCCTGGCAGCCAGTCAGCCAAGGTCACAGAAATTCCCATGCAGCACAGTTAGTGCAGAATGCTGCTGCACGACTGCTGACATAAGTGTGACCCTATCAGTACATAATACCTCTGCTCTGAAATCTGCATTCATTGCTGATTTGCTACCAGGCAAAGTTCAAGGTGTGCTTTCCATGTTATGGGTGCCACACAGTATTTGTTCTGCTCTTGTAAGAAATTGATCCTTTACTGTGGCAGCACCTATGCTTTGGGACTCCCTGCCTATTGACATTAGGCAAACACCTTCATTGTACTCTTTTTGGCACCTGCTAAAATCTTTCATTCTTTCTCTCTTTCTTATTTTATTTATATCCCACCCTTCCTCCCAGCAGGAGCCCAGGCTGTAGGTTAGGCAAACCTACCTAGGCATGTAGAAGCTCTGATTTTTTAAATCTGTTTTTAACTCATAGTTGGTTTTATTATTCTGAATGTTTTAAATACCTGTCTTTACCTATTTTTGCCAATAATTTTATTGTTTTAATTCCTTCTGTAAACTGCTTTGAGGTTTGTTTTTTTTACAATAAAGCAGTATATAAATGTAAATAAAATACATAAATAATTTTTGTAGTTACTGTGGCCCTCAGCTGTCTTTCCTTTTTTAGGAATAAAGGAATCTGCCTTATACCGACTCAGGCCATTTGGTACCATCTAGCTCAGTACTGATGACATGGACTAGCATTGGCTCTCTAGGATTCCAGGCAATAGTCTTTTGCAGAGATGGAATTTTATTTATTTATTTATTTAATTTAATTTAATTTAATTTATATACCGCCCTAAGCCCAAGGGCTCTCTGGGCGGTGTACATAATAATAAAACAATCAGAGAATATATAAATACAATAATACAATGGAATCAAACAAAAATAATCAAAATAGCAACAAAATACATCAATAGATATTAATAGTACACATTAAAATGCCTGGGAATATAAAAAGGTTTTCACCTGGCGCCGAAAAGATTGCAGCGTTGGCGCCAGGCGCACCTCATCGGGGAGACCATTCCACAGTTCGGGGGCCACAACCCTAAAACCCTATTTCTAGTCACCACCCTCCGAGCTTCTCGATGGGATGGTACTCGAAGGAGGGCCTTAGATGTTGAGCGCAGTGTACGGGTAGTTTCATATTGGGAGAGGCGCTCCACCAGGTATTGCGGTCCCATGCCGTGTAAGGCTTTATAGGTCAAAACCAGCACTTTGAATTTAGCCCGGAAACAAATAGGAAGCTAGTGCAGACGAGCCAGAACAGGTGTTATATGAGCGGACCTTCTGGTCCGCGTCAACAATCTGGGCGCTGCATTCTGGACTAACTGTAGTTTCCGAACTATCTTCAAGGGCAGCCCAACGTAGAGCGCATTGCAGTAGTCCAATCTAGAAGTTACCAGAGCATGAACGACTGAGGCGAGGTCGTCACTGTCCAGATAGGGACGTAGCTGGGCTACCAATCGAAGATGGTAAAAAGCATTCCGTGCCACTGAGGCTACCTGAGCCTCAAGAGACAGGGAAGAGTCGAAAAGAACTCCCAAGCTACAAACCTGTTCTTTCAAGGGGAGTGTAACCCCATCCAGAACAGGGTGAACATCCACCATCTGGGCAGAGAAGGCACTCACAAACAGCGTCTCGGTCTTCAGTCTGTTAGCTTCCATCCAATCCATTATCGTGGCCAGGCAACGGTTTAGTACGTTAACAGCCTCACCTGAGGAAGATGAAAAGAAGAAATAAAGTTGCGTGTCATCAGCGTACTGGTGACAACGCACTCCAAAACTCCTGATGACCGCACCCAGCGGCTTCATACAGATGTTAAAAAGCATGGGGGACAGTACCGATCCCTGTGGGACTCCACAATGGAGAGTCCAGGGTGTCGAGCAGTGTTCCCCAAGCACTATCTTCTGTTGATGACCCACCAAGTAGGAGCGGAGCCAATGCCAAGCACTACCCCCAACTCCCAACTCCGTGAGCCTTCCCAGAAGGATACCATGGTCGATGGTATCAAAAGCAGCTGAGAGATCGAGGAGAATCAACAGGGTCACACTCCCCCTGTCCCTCTCCCTACAAAGGTCATCATACAGGGCGACCAAGGCTGTTTCGGTACCAAACCCAGGCCTAAAACCGGATTGAAACGGATCGAGATAATCAGTGTCATCCAAGAGCCCCTGGAGCTGGCCGGCCACCACCCGTTCCAGAACCTTGCCCAGGAACAGAACATTCACCACAGGTCTGTAGTTGTTCAAGTTATCTGGGTCCAAGGAGGATTTCTTCAGGAGCGGTCTCACTACCGCCGCTTTTAGGCAGTCAGGGACCACTCCCTCTCGCAAAGAGGCATTGATTACCTCCTTGGCCCAGCCGGCGGTTCCGGTCCTGCCAGCTTTCACCAGCCAGGAGGGGCAAGGATCCAGCACAGACGTGGTCGCCCGCACCAGTCCAAGGATCTTGTCAACATCCTCAAGCTGCACCAACTGAAACTCACCCAATAAATGAGGACAAGACCGTGATCTGGATGCTTCATTGAATCCAACTGCTATAATATTGGAGTCTAAGTTCCGACGAATGCAAGCGATCTTATCTTGGAAGTGTCCAGCGAACTCTTCACAGCGGGCTACAGATGAATCTATAGTATCCCGAGGGCCAAGATGTAAAAGCCCTCGTACAGTTTTTAAAAGCTCTGCTGGGCGGGAGAGTGATGCCTTAATACTGGCAGCAAAATATCTCTTTTTTGCTGCCCTCACCGCTGCTATATATCGCTTAGAGCAGGCACTTACCAAGGCATAATTGCATTCGTCGGGAGTCCGCCTCCATCTGCACTCAAGCCTCCTCCTCTCTTGCTTCATCGCTCTCAGCTCCGAGGTATACCATGGAGCTGTATGAGCTCTGCATAGGAGAGGGCGCATGGGAGCGATCGTGTCAACCGCCCGGGTCATCTCCGTATTCCACAGTTCAACCAGGGCTTCAACAGGAGCGCCAGTCTTCTCAGTCGGAAAATCCCCCAGAGCCTTTTGGAAACCCTCAGGATCCATTAATCTCTGAGGGCGGACCAATTTAATAGGTCCCCCACCCTTGCAGAGGGAAAGGGTCGCCGTAAGCCTAAACCTCAGCAAGCAGTGATCTGTCCATGACAATGGGGTAGATGAAAAACCCCCAACCTCCAGATCACCATCTCTCTGTCCAGTGGCGAAGATCAAATCAAGGGTATGTCCCGACACATGCGTTGGGCCAGTAACAAACTGTGACAGCCCCATGGTTGTCATGGACGCCATGAAGTCCTGAGCCGCCCCAGATAAAGCAGTCTCGGCATGGACGTTGAAGTCCCCCAGTACCAACAGTCTAGGGGACTACAACAGTACCTACAAGACTACCTCTGTCAGCTTAGTTAGGGAATTTGTTGAGCAGCAGGGCGGGCGGTACACCAACAAAATTCCCAGCCTGTCTCTCTGGCCCAGCACAAGGTGGAGACACTCCAAACCAGTCGTCACCTGTACAGGGTGCTTGGTGAGTGAGAAAGAACTCCTATAGACCACGGCAACCCCGCCTCCCCGACCTTCGGCTCTACCATGATGCTGAACCGCATACCCAGGTGGGCAGAGCTGGGTAAGAGCAACTCCTCCCATATCACCCACCCAGGTTTCGGTTATGCACGCCAGGTCAGCCGCCTCCTCCACAATTAAATCATGAACAAGGGAGATCTTATGCTGTACTGACCTGGCGTTTAACAACAGCATATGGAGATCCGAAGGCTGACTGATAGGACACCCAGCAGTCCTGGGGACGTGAGGAGAACCGGAACGGGTCACAGACACTACTTGTCTGGGACGGGTTCCCCTTACCTGGCATGTTCTCTTCACAACACCATACCTCCCATTACCCGTCACTACGCTAATTGGGGCCCCCGAAGGTCTCCCCGGTTGATGTATAATACACTCTCCCAGGCACATATTAAAAAAGATAAAAACACCAATACACACACACCTGATCACATTCATACCAAATGATACACATTTACAGCAAAACACACAAAAAATTCACACACATACACACACTTAATCAATAATACAATACAGTAAACATACACATAGTATACACATATATATACACATAGTATATATTAAAATAACTACAACACATTCCAACTAAAAACTCATACACTAACAGCTCAATCATTCACAAAACATAATACTCATTCAAACATATTCATTACATCCAGGTGGCAGCAATGAGTTAAAATGTTGCAATCTCAGAGCCGCAGCTATGTTAACAACACTGGCCGTTCTTAAAGAGGCTGTAATAGCAGCAACACAATAATGACACGATGGCGATGGGACAAAAGGTACAAAACCGCAGCAATATCCCAAAACAACAAAATCGACGTTCGTGTCCCAAACAAACGGCGATCCGCTCCGCCTCCAATAACAGAATAGCGAAGACAATGATGGTGAAAGATGTCCAAGCAACCAACGAACAGCAACGATGATCAACAACGCAGCAAGGCGGAGAGCAGACGAACAACGGCAGGGCAGAGCAGAGCATAAGCGGCAACAACGGCACCCACAACACCAACGGCCCGAAGCAGCAACGCCACAGCGACCAAAAGTCAGCAGCCCGAAAAAGGAGCAGCGACTCCAACGGTGAAGATGCCCCCACAGTGACAGCAAGCAGCGACAAGCAGCAAGCGGCGATAACGGCGGCACCCAGGCCGCTCGAGCGCAACACAACAGTACGGGCCACAGCACAATGGCCGCGGGATCAAAGCCACTCGAAGCCGCGGCGTCCCAGAGACGAAGGCCGCAACGTTGGCAAACTAACCCGTGCTCGACCACACTCTGTTGTTCGTCGCCTTCCACCAGGAATAGAAATAGAACAGTGGTTGCTTGGATACATCCAGATGTATCCAGAGTCCTGGGATAACGGTAAGTTGGTAACAATAAAATATTAAGATGTTAAAAGGCTAAATGCGGAGCTCTAAATGTGGAGCTCTAAAATGAGCTTCCAGCTCAGTCGCCATCTTTGCCTGAGTCTATGCAAAGTACATCCCCTGCCACTTCATATTGGGAAGGTTTTCAAAAAAGGCTAAGTATTAGATAAGTATGCTGTCGTCTTCAACAGCCCAGGAAAATCTAAACTTGTTTGACTCCTCATAATTAGGAAAGTATGCACTAATAGGCAAGAAGACCCAGGGCCTGCAGGAAGAGAACATCGCCGCCAAGGGAAGGAGAGTCTGCTGCTGTTGCTGCTGCTGTGGGATCACCACCTCCACCACCCTTCCCTGTGGGACTTCTGCCTGGCAGACCTGCATCCTGCAGGACCAGGCCCCAGGTACCCAGCCAGCTGGGACTGATTGCTACCACCTGTCCCTCTTTGGAGTGATACATAAGCCGGCTGGCTGGGGTGGCCTGGGAGACCCAGGGCCTGCAGGAAGAGAACATCGCCGCCCAGGGAAGGAGAGTCTGCTGCTGCTGTGGGATCACCACCTCCACCACCCTTCCCTGTGGGACTTCTGCCTGACAGACCTGCATCCTGCAGGACCAGGCCCCAGGTACCCAGCCAGCTGGGACTGATTGCTACCACCTGTCCCTCTTTGGAGGAATACATAAGCCGGCTGGCTGGGGTGGCCTGGGTGTTTGTTTGTTTTTTGTTTGTTTTTTGTGTGCTGCTTTTTTTGTGTGTGTGTGGGAATAAGGAGGATTAATTTTATGATGTTTTAATTGGAAATTGGTTTTAAATTGTTTAGGACTGTGGTTTGTTTTTGTATATGTATATTATGTATAGCTTTTTGTTATTGTAAGTCGCCTAGAGTGTCCACTAACCTGGACAGATAGGCGACCAATAAATAAAATATTATTATTATTATTTATTATTAAGAAACCTTGCAGTTTAAGAATGTACCTATAGCCAACAGATATTTTTATTAAACTTTAAAAAGCAGGGAAATTGGACAGCTATAGTGAATGCACCAGGGGAGCAGGAAACCTGACTTCCTCTCTGAGATATTGTACTGCCCTACAAATTTGTAAAAATACAAACACAATTTGGGTTGGTCTTTCACAGTCCAATCTACTTCCTGTGTAGCTTGGAAGAATTTGATAACATGTGCCTCCGAGCATCCATGCTGTCTATAGTATACAACCACTCTAGTGGCTATATAATAACACATTGTAATGGCACCATAAGATGCATGTACACTTTTTAAAAATTTGTGTTCAAAATTTGTTTGAAAGATAAAATGTATAATATGCTATTTTTGCAAGTAATTGAAAAAAACCTGCATGTACATTATATTATAATCTTACCTGAAATTGTTTACTGTGCATGCCTACCAAGATCCTGCTGTGATCTTTTGCTCTAGATCTTCTGCACACACAGAGAAAGGGACTTTTTTTTTACTGCTGAAAGCTATACATTTACTCAGTTTAAGAGATTTTCAGACAAGCAGGAAAAGGTAACAGTTTTCTGGACTTGCAATGGGTTCTAGCTATTGCCGGAAAGTCAACAAATCCCTTGTCAATCACATCTCTGACTTCACTACAAACCTGAAAGTGTGGGTTTAGAGCAGCCAGCTACAAGCTCATTTAACAGAAGTTGCGTGGGAGGGGGAGGCTTTCATTTTGGTGAATATCTCTTGAACCAAACTACCTAGGAACTTATTTTTTTTACAAAATGAAAGCTGAGGGTCCAGAGATTGGGGTGACACACCTGGAGATCTGGAGAGGACTGCAAAAATCTAGAGTCTCCGGGCGAAAACCGGAGTCCTGACAACCCTAGTATTATTTGACTACTTGGAAATAAATTTAGGGCTTGTTCTCACATGTTTCTGGCTATAAATTTACAGAATATTCCCCCCCCAAAAAATGAGAGAACGAAAGGAATGCAATTTAGTATTAGAAAATAAATTGCAATCAAGAAAACAAGTCTTGTATTTGACAAAAACTATAAAGAAATAAAGAAAAGTGCCTCCAGTTTCAAGATATTTGGTGCTCAGGCAACTAAATGCTTCTCTCACAAGCCTTCTTTGCCATTTTTTAAAGTTAAATACAGTTTACATTAACCTACAGACACCAAGCAATCATATTATGCTTCAGACCCTAACATTTAGGGTAACAGAACAGTCAATTCCCATCACCCTAATTCTGATCTGAGTCCATTTTGCAAATGTAACATTTGGTACTGCCATGAAATAAAAGAGTGAACAATTTAGGATTGTGGGCATAGTAGTATTTTTCTGTAGCAGAGTTAATTTCCACTGGATTGAATATCAGTCTGTATCAAATCTTTTGGAAGGAGTCCTATGTAGCCTTTGAGAGCCCACTACACTTTGTTTTGATTATGATTGTGAGCCTTTGATTATTTAAAATTCTATACTGAACCTAAACCAAGAAATAAAAAGGAGGTTGCACCAAATTGGTGAGCTAAATGTCTCAGTAGAACAACTCCCTACTTTTTCCATGTTGCAACAGGACCTGTAGAAGCTATGCTCCAAACTAAATTATTCAAGCAATTTAGCTTTGCACAATTGTGTGTATTTGTTTTAGACAACAGCCAGTGGGGCACAGGCAGGCTGCAATCAAGAAAACAAGCTGTTTTCCTGTTGTGCTCCTGATCTGAATCTGAGGGTGGGTAGCGGTTACTATCTGCAAAGAAAAAGCTCCCACTGGTCCTGAATTAAACTCCGTGAGCATCTTCTGTAAGCTACTATTTCTGACTTTAATGGGGCATTTTTAAAAGTAATTTATTGAGATAAGAAGTGAAAGTCCTTGTAATAATTGCAATCTCATTGGGACTTTATATGTTTTTCCTGTGAAAGACTTCCAAGTTGAAGTATTTGTTAAAACAGGGAATAATTAAGCACCCTCTTTCATTTTTACAAGTAGAGACATTTGAATGGACTCAGGCAGGATGTTAAGGACTGAAACAAAGGGCTGGCAATTTGATTTCAGAATGCAATTGACAAACTCTCTAATTTTGGTTCAGCAGGACAAACTATTGTTCATAGGTGCTCACATATCACCAGGTTACTATCTTCAAGTAAATTATAGAAACTATTACTATACAATGTAGCTACTATATATTTTGGAAAGATGCTTGCTTGTCTAAATGCATAGCAGACATGCACCAAATTTTGCATGATTGTTCCTGAATCAAGAAAAAGGCTTTTTTTAATCTATGTTTGGATATCTGGGACACCATTTTGAATCACAATGGCAGTCTGAACCTTTCAAAACTGCACAGATTTATTTTAACCATTGATTGCAAAACTGCGGTCCTTTTTTGGTTTCTTAGACTTCTTGAGCAATGCTGGGTATGAGGCGGCTGGTGATACAATATGTCAATGATACTCAAAGTTCAAAGCAAAATATGTGAGTGTGATTTAAATTACATATGCTGTGTGAATTGTTCTTACACAGAACAAAGACTTGATTCAGTATCTCTATATACTTTTGCACTTTAATAAATTTTGTACTTTAAGTGAAACAATTCATTTGAACAAGATATTGTCTGCATGAATATACTTCAGGGCTACTGTTTTGCTTATTAATTTTAAATAGAATTCTCCAGTCTATTAAGTGGAAATACAATATTGCATGACAATACCACCTTCTGTGTAAGATCCATGTACAAAGCAGAGTAAGCTGCAGAAATGATACCTGTCCTGAATTAGAACAGTCACCTACAAACAGCTGCTGACTCCTTTGCTCTCAGGCTATTACCCATGACTGAGAATTGCTTCTAATTATTATTTTAGGTATGTCAATCACTGTTGTGAAACCAGATGCTTTTTCTGAGGTTGACCTTGAACCTACGGGAGTTCTCTTGGCCAACTGGGAGCATATTCATAATGCTGAATTCATCAGTACAATCTAAGCCAGCAGTGAACTACAAAGCTGTGGCAATTCCAGTTCTTTTCAATGACACAAATGGGAATCAAACAATTTATCACAATTTTGTTCTAGTTCATGTAAGGTGCCAGAGGGCTTGAACTGGGAGATTTGGCAAAAGGACCTAGCCAGCTTTGTCTCTATTAGAAGGGAAGCTCATGGGTAGAGAGCCTGTTTCATTAATCTGGTGCCCTCCAGATGTGTGAGACAACTCCCATTATGCTGGCTGGGGCTGATGGGAGTTATAGTCCAAAACCATCTGGATGGCACCAGGTTGGTGAAGGCTGGTGGAGAGAATTGCTGACCTGTTCCTGCAATGTCATGCTACTTTCAGCTTGAGTTTACTGCTGGATTAGTCTGGGGAATTAATAGGCTGATGAAGGTCGTCCCATAAAATGACCAAGGCAGTTGTGTGTTACACTTTATTTGAACATATTATGCCAAGTGCTTTATCATTGGCACAAGCTCCCAGTATGTTTTCAGGTGCTAATTCAAAGTATACATTTTGATCTTCAAAGCTCCTAATAGTGTGAGACCACTGAAAGATTGTCTCCTTCCCACACATATAAATCCTGAAATCATCTTTAGTGGCTCTGTCTTTTCCAAGTGCCCCTTCCAAGAGGTGGGTGGTTATGAGAGAAAGGGCCTTTTCACTGGTGGCACCTTCCATATATTCATTTTGCCAGCAGCTGAAGATCTTTTCATTTTTTTTCTCCAGGCTTTTTAGAGCTGTGCCATTTTTATTCTGCTTTTAGTGAAGCTGCATGTACCTTATTCTATTGTTTTACCTGCTGATGCTGTGATTTTTATGTTGTGTTTGATCGGCTGATTGTTATTGTAAGCTACCCTGAGGTGAGAATACTGCTACTGGGTGGCATACAAATAATGAAAATAAATAAAATATAAAACAAGATGTTGTTGCCAATATTAGGCTGGGACAAGCTTACCAGCCTCCTGGAAAGGTATGTTCTCACTGTATCCTAAGGGCTCAAAATGGGTTACGAGATTTATTTGCAGCCAAGTTCTACTCTCTGTGCATGGAAAGGTTCACATACAGACATGCCTAGATAGTTGTAGTTCAAAGAACTTGAATGCCTCCACCGTCCATAATCTAGTGCTACCCCCCACCAACTAATTGGACCATTACTGAAGCACATGAAGGATACATGGCCTAAGTACAGACAAGTTATTGGAGATATTATGCCCTTCCCCAGGATGTCCTCTATGACAGAATGCCAATCACTAAAACAGATAAGGGTAACTGTGGTGCTTCAGATGCTGTTAGATTGCAACTCCCATTATCCTTGACACATTTTGAGAGCCACAGCTAATCCACCAGTGCATTGAAACAGTGATGACAGATGAAAGGTACAGTAAGAAATTGGTTCAGTGTGCATTAATACATAGAAGCACAAAATATTTAATCTTTATTCTCTTGAGGCTCCATCCTAATATTTTCAAGAGTTAATAAGCAGAAAACTTTAAATATTCAGAACTCCATAGGAAGGGCTCCCTAGGACACCAATAGTCTATTTCAAATCTGATCTCATATAACTTCATCCCTTCACTTCCAGTATAACTGAATTTATGGAAACTAGGCTATACCTAAAATAAGATTTTTTTAAAAAAAAAACACCTCAGACTAGAACAAGCAGTAACACTATTACTGAGGGAAGCACTACTGACAAACACAGCAGAATGGCAGAGTTTACTGTACATGCTAATCATGTTCCTGTCAGATTTTTCTTTCTACAATGCTTGTCTTGGGAATAAGAGATGCAGATTCAGCAAGAAAAACCTCAGACTGTCCCGATCTTCAGTTTCATGGAAGGTGTACTCAAGCAAGTCCTTAAGCATGACACTTAGTCTTTCCACCTGCTAGCCATATGAAGTTAGGGACTAGAATTCTATTCCTCTGCCCAGAAAACCCTGTGGAGTTCCACACCCTCCCACTGCCAAGGCTATTGGTAGAGAGAGGCTGCAGTTAATCTTGCAGCCTCTTGCATCAGCTGCTGGCTGGGTCAGGAGGCATAAAAGCCCAACTGCCCTTGGGGAGCCCCTTAGGGAGTCCCGAGGGCGAGGGAGCTACCCCCTTCTATTACCTTTTATTTTTTAATTTGTTTTCTGTTAAACCAATCTAGAGGAGATTGGTGGTGGGGAAGGCGTGTGGTGCATGTGTAGTTCTTGCACAGGGTGGGAGCCTGTGCAGTGAACTGAATGATAGGAGAAAGTCACCAGATGCCTTCAGAGTGAGAGTCTGTAACTGGCAGAAGGCTGGACCATATCCCTGGGTATGAGACAGGAGGAGGAGTAGATGGGTCCTGTGTGAAAAGTTTGAATGGGTATGACTGTTCCGAATCCTTGCAGAGGCCTACTGGGATAATTTCCTATGGCAGGTTTTGTTGGTGGGCTCATGTTGGGTCCATATCAAGTGTTTAGGAGGAGTCGTAATACAGAGGAACATGGGTGATGCCCCCAATTTCAGTGATTACAGTCAGAGGGAAATATAGCCATGGGGATGTGGTGAATTACCATAGAAGACGAGGGCAAGGCTATCTACACCTTGTTCCTTGCACCCACTCCTCTCATGGATGGGTTCCTCATTGCTCATCTGCTGTGCCCACTGGCCTGTGTGTTGATGTTTAACGCCAGATTGGTACACAATAAGACCACTCTCATCCATGATTTGATTGTGCATGAAGGTGCTGATTTGGTGTGCATTACTGAGACCTGGGTGGGTGAGCTTGGAGGAGTTGATCTGACCCAGCTTTGCCCACCTGGATACTCGGTACAACACCAGCACAGGCTGCAGGGACAGGGGGGGAGGAGTTGCTGTGGTCTACAGAACTTCCATCTCTGTCACCAGGAAACCACTCTGTCTTGGGGCTTGCTGTGAGGGCCTGCACCTGGTGTTGGGCTGAGGAGACAGTAAACTAGGGTTGCTGTTGGTGTATTATCCACCCTGCTGTCCGGCGGCTTCTCTGACTGAGCTGGTGGAGGCCATCTCGGCTGTGGTGTTGGAGGAGCCCAGAGCGATAGTGCTGGGTGATTTCAATGTGCTCTTGACACGGTTGCCCCTGAGCGCCCTCTCTGGCACTGTGGAGCCCGGCTTGCACCTTGGTATACCAGTGAGCTAAGGGCAATGAAAACAGGCTGGATGTCGGCTAGAGTGCAAGTGGCGAAAGATGTGCTGTGAGGCTGATTGGGCACAAGTAAAACATCATAACCATGCCTACTGTGTGGCGGCGAGGGTGGCGAAGAAGGCCCACTTCTCTGCCTCCATCACATCCTCAAGTAGCCGTCCGGTGGAGCTTTTCCATATTGTCAGGGGTCTGTTGACATCAACTCCAGGAAATGGAGTTTTAGACCCTTCGGAGGCTCACTGTGAATTGTTTGCAAGGCACTTTGAGGATAAAGTTGCTCGCTTCCGTAGCAGTCTTGATGCCCCATCCACATCTACTGTAGTCCCCAAGGAGGTGCCCAGTGCGAAGTCTGCTGCAACTTCTTGGGAACAGTTTCAGTTGATGCGGCCTGATGACGTGGACAAGGTGCTTGCAATCATGCGGCCAGCAACGTGTCCTCTCCACCCTTGCCCTTCTTGACCTATTAAAGCTTGCCAAGGGGGTCTGACCGAGTGGATCCAGGGTGTGGTCAATGCATCATTGCGAGAGGGAGTGGTTACAGCTGCCTTGAAAGAGGCGGTGATCCAACCACTCCTGAAAAAGCCCACCCTGGACCCATTCATTTGTGACAACTACCAACCGGTTGAAAATACTCCCTTTTTAGGGAAGGTGATTGAGAGGGTTGTGGCACAAGTACTCTTGGATGAAACAGATTATCTTGACCCATTCCAGTCTGGGTTCAGGCCTGGTTATGGGACTGAATTGGCCTTGGTCGCCTTGATGGATGACCTTTATCGGGAAAAGGACAAGGGGAGTGCGACCCTTACTCTTACTTGATCTGTCAGTGGCTTTTGATACCATTGACCATGGTATTCTTCTGGGCCGACTTGGTGAGATGGGTATTGGAGGCACTATTTTACAGTGGTTACAATCCAATCTCCAGGGTCTCTCTCAGATAATAGCATTAAGTGACTGTCTTTTGGCCCCCTGGCAGTTGCGCTGTGGGGTGCCGCAGGGTAGCATCTTGTCCCCCATGCTGTTTAACATCTATATGAAGCCCTTGGGAGCAGTCATCAGGAGATTTTGGGGCGAGGTGTCAGCAGTATGCTGATGATACCCAGCTCTATTTCTCTGTAACATCTGAATCAGGACTGGCCGTGCAAGCCCTGGACCGCTGCCTGGACTTGGTGGTGGGCTGGATGAGGGCCAATAAACTGAGTCTGAATCCTAGCAAGACGGAGACACTGTGGGGTGGTGGTTCCCGAGTTCGGATAATTGGTCAGTTGCCTGCTTTGGATGGGGTCGTATTCCCTCTGAAAGAGCAGGTTCGTAGATCCATCTTTGTCGCTAGAGGCCCAGGTGACCTCCGTGGCTAGGAGTGCCTTTTACCAGCTTCGGCTGGTAAGACAGCTGCGGTAGTTTCTGGAATGGGATAGCCTGCCCGCTGTTATCCATGCACTGGTAACCCCCAGGCAGAGCTTGGAAAAGTTACTTTTTTGAACTACATCTCCCATCAGCCCAATCCAGTGGCCATGCTGGCTGGGGCTGATGGGAGTTGTAGTTCAAAAAAGTAACTTTTCCAAGCTCTGCCCCCAGGCTGGATTAGTGTAATGCGCTCTATGGGCGGCTGCCCTTGAGGTTGGTCCAGAAGCTGCAGCTCATGCAAAATGCAGTGGCGTGACTGCTCACTGGGGCAGGGTATCGTCAACATGCCACCCCGCTGCTGAAAGGACTGCACTGGCTGCCCATTTGCTACCAGGCCAAGTTCAAGGTTCTAGTTTTGGTGTACAAAGCCCTATACAGCTCGGGACCAGGATACCTGAAAGACCGTCTTACCCCTTATATACCCAGCCGATCACTGGGCTCTGCAGGTGAGGGCCTCCTGCAGAAACCATCTTATCAGGAGGTTCTGCACAATATAGGAAATGGACCTTTAGTGTGGCGGCATCTACCTTGTGGAATTCCCTCCCGTTGAATATTAGGCAGGCGCCATCTCTGCTATCTTTTCGGCACCTTTTGAAGACTTTCTTCTTTCAACAAGCCTTTTAAGTTGAGACCTATCCCAGTCTGCTTCTGTGTTGGAATTGCTTTTTAATATTTTTGTAAACCTTTTTTGTAAAGATATTTTCAAAGCTTTTTTAAAAAAACGTTTTTAAATTTGTATTGTTTTAATGTATTTTAAAGTCTATTTTAATGATGTTTTAAAATGTTTTTAGTGATTTTGTTTGCTGCCCTGGGCTCCTGCTGGGAGGAAGGGCGGGATATAAATCAAATAATAAATAAATAAATAAATAAATAATATTCACTCTCATCCTGGAAAATATGAGGTTTCCCATAAACTGTGCTGGCCCATGAGCTTTCTCCTACAGCCAACTGTCACGTGAGCAGGCCTATAATGCTGTGATAAGGAACGTGTGGCCCTCCAAATGTTGTTGGAGTCTAATGACATCTGGAGGATTACAGCTCCCCCCTCCGCCATAACGTGTACACCTAGATCACTGCAGTATATTTGCAGCTCTTCCGAATCAGGTGTAATTACAATTATATTTGATGTATAGATTACCAAAGTCTTTATATAAAATAAACAGTGTTGGCAGTAACCAAAGAAAGGTATGTACAAAGCAACAAGTGAAAGTGGTGTATCGTTGTGGAGCTCTTCATAGGATACTTGGGATTTCACCAGCCTGAACAACTTTGTTATAATCTGCAAATTCGCCCTCCTAACTTTCCAACCCCAATTCCAAACAATGTATGAGTAAAACTAGCATTGTACTAGAGAAAGTGAGTAAGATGGCAGAAATCCAGTTCACCTCCAGCGAATACTAGAAACTAAAGTGAGACCTCTCCTGCTTGCTAGGTATCAGCAGAGAAAGCTCTCTGCTGATACCTAGCAAGCAGAAGAGGTCTCATTGTAGTTTATAGAAATTTTTGGTTCACAATCATTTGATATTTCTAAAGCACCTATAGTATGCAAGTCGCACAATATAAATGAGTTGTAGGCTAATACTTCCAACTTAGGATGACCCTTCAGTATGATTTGTTTCAACTATTTCAGTGCAGAAGCAATTACTGTACAATATATGTATTAATGACATTTTTAGATAGCTCAACAACAAGGTGTAGTTTGTACTGAGAAGAGAAAACAAAACAGTGACAGTTTTGGTAGAAACCACTATGTTTAGATCACAGGTTTTTGATGGATAAAGCACAGGAATTGTACATCATCAGTAGCTGTACACCTGCATTTCTGTTTCACATAGTTACCACAGATGACTGGAAAAAAGTTAAAAAGATACACAGTAACCTGAAAGCTTCCTCAGAATAATACATAATTGGAGATATTCTGGAGCCCTCAGGGCATTTGGTAGACAACTGGAAATCCTCAAAAAATAAAACTTCCATATTTTGCAGTCGAAAATTAGATTCTATAGTCATGTGTATTTGACTTCTAGACCCTCTAGTAGTAGTTTTACTGTTATACTATTTATATGAATGGTTGTCAAGGAAACTAGGTGCCAAGGATAAATGTGGAACTTGTGCAGATTTAGAATGTCTTGTACATAAGAAGAAAACATAAGTCATTCCCAAGAAAGCAGCACAGGAGCTGATGTGCTTTACAAGATCTTTTTTGTAACCCATATAATGACATACTTTAGTGGGATATGTTGTTTCATGGAAAGCCAAATACTTGACCTTTTTGCATTGACAACAACAGGAAAAATGATGCCAGGCTAGAGTTAAAAAGACAACTATTGAGCAGTTCTGCCAAAAGCTGGTTAAAACAACTTTTAAAAATTCATAAGACCTTTCTGATTTTGGTATAGTTTTCTCTGCAGATCTATATTGTCATTTTCCTTTAATCAGCATGTGTTCTCTATCAGTTAATAAGGGACCAGAATTCTATCTCATCTATCACTGCTTGGGTGCACAGAGATATTATTAAGCAAAGATACAAATAAGCTTTCTGCCTGCACTTGAGCCTCTTCAATCTTCCCTTTTCAGTGCACAACAATCAAACCAGTTCATTCTGGACAGGAACAGAAAACAGCTGGACAGCTGCCTGTTACATATGCTTTAAGTTGGATTCCTGTATTGAGCAGGGGCTTGGACTCGATGGCCTTATAGGCCCCTTCCAAATCTACTATTCTATTATTCTATGATAATTAACAGAAAAATAAAATATTTTCTTAAACATAAAAAATGCAAATAAAAATAAAATACAAAAATGCAATAAAAATCCACATATAAAGCGTCATCAACAACTAAACAAAATAACTGTGATGGAAGCTGCACCCACACTTCTCCCACTCCCAAGGAATATCTCTCAAACATATCCTTAGCAACCCTTAACTTACAAACCTCACTCTTAAGCATTCCCACCAACCATACACACAACAGTTAATCCCTAACCAACTACTTGTTGCAACATGAATGTCTAGTCTACAAAAAATCCCTGGAAGCATTAACCATAATTTACAACAAGCTCATTCACCCACTTCCATCTAGGGCAATATAGTTAACATACAAACAGCACCATAACCACTCCCTCCCCTTCTCCCACCTGGGTAGGGCCTCAGTCTATTGGGATTCAGCCTCTCACTCTGAGGCTGCTTTCACACTGCACTTTATTGTTATTCTGATGATTTCTTCCCTAGTTGTTGTTGTTATGTGCCTTTAAGTCAATTACAATTTATGGCGACCCTATGAATCAGCAACCTCCAAGAGCATCTGTCATGAACCACTCTGTTCAGATCTTGTAAGTTCAGGTCTGTGCCCTCCTTTATGGAATCAATCCATCTCTTGTTTGGCCTTCATCTTTTTCTACTCCCTTCTGTCTTTCCCAGCATTATTGTCTTTTCTAGTGAATCATGGCTTCTCATTATGTATCGAAAGTATGATAACCTCAGTTTCATCATTTTAGTTTATAGTGATAGTTCTGGTTTAATTTGTTCTCACCCAATTATTTGTCTTTTTTACAGTTCATGGTATGTCATGATGTACAAAACCAGCTCCAAAATTCTAGTGGAATGTGGTGTAAGTTTAGCACAAATTTCTGTGATAAATGATACCAGAAATAATCCATTAGCAAAGCTGGGAACCCGAAAATTGTGGAGTTTTTCACTAGCTGCAGCTGCTCACGTGACAGACATTCCTGCATGGAGTGCATTCTCGCCCTTTAGTTGCATGGGGTTTTTTGCCTGACGAAAATTGTACTGGTGTTCCAGCACTGGCGCAGGAAGCAGCAGCATTTCCCACACACACCTGTGTCGTTACAACTAAAATAATTTTAAAAGTCAGATCCTAAAGGGAGAGGGCTTGCATGGCGATGGGTCAAGAATTTAGACCTCCTACACAATGGGGAACAGTGTGCACGTGTATAATGAGTGACGGACAAAAACAAGCTGTGTGAAAGACAGTTGCGCAAAATGCCAATATATTGGCTGAAAAAGCTGCTGTTCCTTAACGCAAAAGGTACTGCAGTGTGAAAGGGATTTTGGAAATTGGGACAGAAGTGCTACCTTTTTAATCCATTAAACTAACGCAATCAGTCCCAAGTGTGAAAGCAGCCACAGCAGTATCCTTCAAGCCAGTGAAAAATGGCTAAATTGTAGTGGCATAACAGGCCACGGAGAGGTATATGGCATTACAGACATGGGTAGGACAGTGCTGCAGTCTGTAGGGAAAAAATATACTAAAGTGGTAGAGATCAGCCCATATTTGCTCAAGGTGTTAGTACATGAAAATGTGCTGCTGCAACAAATCAGAACTCACAGTTTACTGGTATCATGTTCCCTCCTTGGGCCCTTGAAACAAAGTCACATTGCCAGATTCTGCGGGTAGCTTTCTCATTGAGCTTCCAGAAGTAAAACAGGAGCAGTCAAAGCCTTCATTACTGCAGTTCAGGGGTCAGCATCTATATACATACACATGATCTTTGAAAGTTTCAAGAGCCCTGAATAAAAAGCTTTCACTTTCCCAAACCTGCTTTTCTTCTGAGCCTGAAAGCATATGGTGAACCTTTATTCTGCATAACAACTGTTTAGTTGTACCAATATCCTACATGCAGTTCATTCTGGTAATCCGCTCTACCCGGCAAGCTGCTTCTTGAATAATGCACCTTGAGTTGTTGTTTTATTGTTAAAATAGGTGTAATAATAAGAGACTGATTTCTGTGTGTAGGTGTAATAATAAGAGACTGATTTCTTTAAAGCAGGGACGGTGAACCTGTGGGTCTCAGGATGTTACTGTACTCCAACTCTCATCAGCCCCAGTTAGTATGGTAAATCGCAGAAGCAATAATGGCAGTTACACTCCATCGACATCTGGAGGGTCACGGACCCTCACCCTGCTTTGAAGTAACTTCATGTTATTAAAAACACAACCCATTTAGTTTTACTCACTGGGACTCATTCCTCAACAACTGCATTATTAAAAGAGGTAATTGTTACAGATTGACTACAGCATCCATCCTATTCATGGGCTATGCATGTAGAACAATGACGTGACTTTCATCATATGATTCACGAAAGAGCTTCAATAAGGATCCAATGCATTCAGTGGAAAGGAAGGGATAAAAACACTGTCTGCTTTCTCAAGAATTCAAATGCCTAGTGGTGTAACTGTCTATAAAATGCTTTCCCCCCCCGATGCCTGAATATCAAGCAGTTCAGGTGTGTATCCACCATATAATTCATTCTCCTTATTTATTGCAGTGTAGGGATGGAGAAGAATATCTGCTAAATCGGACTTATTACCGGATTTTGACATAATCTGACAATCCGTTGTCTTTTTGGACTGGCATTGATTTCTTGCGGTGTGTTGCAGCTGTCATCGACACTTTTTTCTAAAAAAGAATCTGCTCTGAATTTTATGTTATTGTCTTTGTAATTGGCTTTCCTCTAAGCTGATGCATTCTTAACTGCTGTCTAGGTGATGACGATCACTATTTACATCTATTAACCTCCCTCTAATTTTCCTTTTGTTCAGTTAATTCTCAGAAATGGCTATTAATATTCATGTTAATATTTTTTCTTAGTTTGTTCTCTAATTCTTGTGTACTTTAAATAATGTTTAGGTTAGGTTTTATTAATTTCTCTGCAAAGTAAAAAAAAAAAAGGAGAGATATACCACAACCACACAGCTGAAACTAAAAAAAAGGGAAATGGTGGATGATTTTTGTGGAATTTTTGGTAAAAAGTATTTACTTTTTTTTTAAAATCAAAATTTAGCAGAAAAGAAGAGGTTAAAATAAGCAGTGGTGGTCGACTTTTCAACGGTAAAAATCAAAAGTACTGCAAAACAATAAAAATAGCGAAGGGGGAATCGTTAAGCAACACATCAGGTAGTCTGAGGCAAGAGAGACTCAACGGGTAATTATCTGCCTAATTGATATGTAAATAGAAAAAAAGGTGAAATAGCATAAGCATTTAACATAATTAAAAATTCCATTTTTTTCCTTAAAAAAATCAGTGGATCAGCAATTGTGAAAGCAAAAACAGGAACATAAAAGAGGGCAGATCGGCATTGAAAGCCAGACTTTTGGAATTCAAGCAGATCGGAACTAAGCAGCAAACCCCAACCCCATTGCTGTGCCAAGCACACATAATCACTTCATTTTGCAAACTTGAACAAGCTTAATGGATGTTTTTACTGACTGTTTTAATTGTTAGCTGCTTTGGGAACCCTTCAGACTTGAAGAACAGCAGAATATCTACATGTAAATAAAACAAAACAAACAAAACAATTCTACTGTTTGGGGTGTTCCATTTTAGTTAGGTTCAGTGGATGATATAGGATTGCTTTCTTTCTTTCTTTCTTTCTTTCCTTTCTTTATATATATATATCCCGCCCTTCCTCCCAATAGGAGCCCAGGGTGGCACTTACTTATACATTGCTTACTCGAGATGTCAACTTCCAAGGGCACTATGTGGTTCTAAGACTGCTAGTTTCCTTAAGACTGAGGTCAAGTTATCAGGAGGTTCTGTTTTGTAATGTATCTTAGGGGCAAGTCACACAGAATTCCAGTGTGAATGGTTCACAGGAAGGCAATGAAGATGGTCAGTGGTATGGAAAACAAGACCTATAAGGAAAGGTTGAAGGATAAGTTTAGCCTGGAGAAGAGAAGCCTGGGTGGGGAGTGGGGGGGACATGACAGCTTTCGTCAAATACCTGAAGAGAGCTGAGACTTGTTGTCTGCTGCCCCAGAAGACAGGCCTAGATCTGGTGGGCTTAAGTGACAGGAGGGTAGGTTTCAGCTGAACATTAGGAGAGTTTTCTTGATGGAAAGAGCAATTCAACAATGGAGCAAATTACCCACTGTGCTCCTCTTCACTGGAGATCTTCAAGCAGATGCTGGACAGTCATCTGTTGGGGATGTGCCAGCTCTGGACTGCATGCACTGAACAGAGAATTGGACTAGATAGCCTATCATGACCTCTCTAACTCTATGGGCAATATTCTACCAGCGTGTCTGTCAGCACAATGATTACCACTAGCACAATGGGACTTCTCCCACTCTCACAGCACATGTTCCCCACCTTCCCCGAATTGGCTCTGGAGGGTTGGGAGGACCTATAGAACAGATTTAGGGGCACAGGGGGAAGAAAGGACACACAGTTCCATTGTGCTAGAGCTAATCCTTATGTTGATGGGACCTTGACTTAGCACTACATTGGATACAACCTTATGATTCTATAGTCATGCCTAGGGACAATTGGGATGCATCATGCAGAAGAGCTTTTCGGATGTATGAACCAGCCCTAAGCATCTGTCCCAACTTGTTCCCTTGGTAAACATGTCAATGGCTGGCAAAACCTTGTGCCCTAGTTCAGAATTATAATTTGTATCTCTCTGCTCACCCCCTCTGCTAGCTATACATTTGTGTTGCCCCCCTACGCTTGACCATTCTGTGTGATAAATTAATTCTGTGGTGAATGAAAGCTTGCATCCATCATTTAACACTAGCTAGACCAAGAAGAAAAGGTATTGTCTCAATTTGTTTTTAAGTGTTTTTAATGTACTTTATATTGTTGAACCCCCCCCCCCGGGACCTGCTGGTGGAGGACAGGTAATAAATTTAACAACAGCAGCAGCAGCAGTTTCACATTTCTTATTCTGTGCTCTTCACATTGTTAATAACAATTTGACCCACCCAATAATTTGTTACATTTTTGCTTAAAAAATCATAACCTGCTTTTCAATAATAACACTCAAAAAGGTTTACAATTTTATAAAACAACATTACAGCATGAAAGCATTATATATTCAAAAACATGAAACAATAGCTGAACAGTTAGCAAACACAAGACATGTATAAAAACAGCTCAAAAAATAAACAATAACCTCAAGGCCTGCCTTAAAATAATGTTTTTCATGGTCTAAATAAAAGGCAAGATTGTGTAGATCTGGCATAATATATTACTGAAAGTTTTGCAAAGTTGAGGAAAACAAGCCTTATTTCCAATACTGGTGGCATACACAGAATGTCCTTACACCTGTATATACAAGTATATACAGGAAAAATAACTGTCCCCGGCCATAAAGAGGTTAAAAGGTTAAAACCAGCACATTCGTTTTCAGTCTGGAAATTGGCAACTAGTTAAGTCTGAGTAATACTGGGGTCTCTAACACTGGAAGCATTCAAGTGGCAGCTGGACTTCCACCTGTCAGGTATGCTTTTATTTGTATTCCTGCATTGAGGAGGGTTAGACACGATGGTCTTATAGGCCCCTTCCAACTCAACAAGTCTATAATTCTATAAAACAGTTAGCTTTCCTCCTCTTGTGGATGCAAGCAGTACATTAAAACAGTCATAATGTGAATAATGGCAGCAAAGTCCTTGTTTTCCAGAAGGGCATGCCTAACATATCAACCAAAGCTGTTATAAAACACTCTTGGCCATAGCCACTGCTTGAGAATCCAAAGCAGGTCAGGATCCAGGGGTACCCATAGATCTGATCCTTTGGAGGGACTGTAACCTTCCTTAATCATTTCCCCTTTCTCTCAATTGAGCTTCAGTTTATTCACCCCACCCATACCGTTGTTTATTATTATTATTATTATTATTATTATTATTATTATTATTATTATAAAATTCTATCCCGCCCTTCTAGGGTGGCAAACAAGGGACAAAACACTAAAAACATCTTAAAAATAAAGCATCTTACAAACACCTTTTTAAAAAAAACAAAAAAAAAAACTTTGAAAACATCTTAAAAAGCAATTCCAACACAGATGCAGACTGGGATAAGGTGTCTACTTAAAAGGCTATTATTCAGGGATAACACTGCTCATGTGACTGCAATTGCAACCAGCAGTAGTAGTTTAAAACAAAACAAACACATCATTTTTCTAGACTGGAAGCAAACCAAAGTCTCCTTTGTTGAACGTTATTCCCAAAGAAGAAGAAACCACACACACACTTCAGATTTACCCACTTCGTGTTCATTCTGCTATGTTGTATCAAGAAAGTAGGGAGCACCAAGGTAGCTTTTTGTGATCTAAGGACCCATTTCTCATATTTGAAGCAAGAGATTGCCATTTATTTCCTGGACAAGCCAATGATCTAGATGAAACTAGTGTCACATGTTACGAACTCAGGAAAAAGCATCTGCTGCAATATCATCTGCAACGGTGAACAGAAGTTGGGCCTGACTATTACCTGCACCTGTGGCCCTCCATATACTGTTGGATTTTTAACTCTTAACCCCAGTCAGCTTTGACAATGGCCAGGGATGCTGGGAGTTTTGGTTAGGCAACTTCTGGAGAACCACAGGTTCCCAACCCTGTTTTAGAGCAGGGGTAGTCAATGTGGTGCTCTCCAGATGTTTTGGACTATAACTCTTGTAATCTCTAATCACTGGGCATGCTGGCTGGGGCTGATGGGAGCTATCATTATTTATTAAATTTCTATCCTGCCCTTCTTCCCAGAAACAAGAGGCAAACAAGAGACAAACCACTAAAAACACCTTAGAACATCTCAAAAACAAAACATTTTTTTAAAAAAAATCTTTAAAACATTTTTTTTTAAAAAAATCTTTAAACACATCTTAAAAAGGAATTCCAACACAGACGCAGATTGGAATAAGGCCTCTATTTAAAAGGCTTGTTGAAAGAAGACGTTCTTCAGTAGCTGCCAGAAAGATAACAGAGATAACGCTTGTCTAATATTTAAGGGGAGGGAATTCCAAAGGGTATGTGCCACAACACTAAAGGTCTTCTTCCTGTGTTGTGTGGAATGGACCTCCTAATAAGATGGTATCTGCAGGAGGCCCTCACCTGCACAGTGCAGTGATCGACTGAGTATATAAGGGATAAGACGGTCTTCCAGATATCCTGGTCCCAAGCTATATAGGACTTTGTACACCAAAACTAGAACCTTGAACTTAGCCTGGTAACTAACTGGAAGCCAATGCAGTTCTTTCAGCAGTGGGGTAATGTTGGTGACATCCTACCCCAGTGAGTAGTAGTGCTGCCACATTTTGCACCAGCTGAAGCTTCTAGACCAACCTCAAGGGCAGCTCCACATAGAGCACACTACAGTAATCCAGTCTGTAGACCAAACAGTTGTATGAGTTGCATAATTGTGTGAGGTGTAGACCAAAACATATGGGGGACACCACATTGGCTACTCCTGCCTTAGAGGATAGGTGACAATACAGTCATAATAAGCAAAATACCAGTGTGGCTGCTTGGTA
The DNA here is from genome assembly GCF_030035675.1 of Rhineura floridana. NCBI lineage: Eukaryota > Metazoa > Chordata > Lepidosauria > Squamata > Rhineuridae > Rhineura > Rhineura floridana. Next base: position 39,039,647 of record NC_084487.1, read on the forward strand.
ATGGAAATGCTTCTCTCTTGAAGTTGTTAAAATAAAGAGAAAGGAAGAGACTGTGGAGGAAAAGGACTATCGTTTTAATTAATTAAATAGTTTCTCTCTGTGCGCTCTGTTTTAAATAATAATGCGCAACCCTACAAACAAAGCCTTAATTATCTTCAAGATGCAGTCCCTAGCAAGAAGATGCAAGTAGGTCAATATTTGTCTGCCACTTAATATGCAAAATATCCTGAAGTCATCTCTTTGTTGTTGTTTTTTAATGTGAGTATTTTCTGACAGATGATCCTTCCCCTTTGCCATTTCTTCTAATTATATTCTGTTTTCACTTCCTCCTAACACGTGGAGTGGTTGGAAATTTCCTTAATTAGCACAGCAATTTGCTAAATTTTGTTTCTACCTTTTCACAGGATTTTAATCAAGTTTAGCATGGAACTGATTTGATATGCCATACAAATTACTCCCACAACCTTCAGATGCCACAATCTTCAGATGCCAAGTTTCTGAATATTTTCACTGGTCTCTTTGGAAGACATTTATTCTGCACTTCCAATTCTTTGGTGAGAGGCCATTATCCAATTTAAGGCTGCAACTATAAGCATGTTTATTGAAAGTAAATTCAGTGAAATAAAGTGGATGACTTCTAAATAAATGTGGCTAGTTTTCTAGTGGGCTTTTATGTAGTTTTAATGAAAAGAGCACAGGGGAAGAAACTTACTATTACATTATTGGGAAAAAAAGAAGAAGAAAAAGAACTTGGCATAAACTACTCATTAGCACGTGCTACTAATGTCTGTTGCCCATGTCCAGACATATTGTTACATGGAATATCTCTTACATTTTAAATGTGCTAACTCAGAGCTAGCTAACCTGTGGCCCTCCGGATGCTGTTGGACTACAACTCCCATTATCTCTGATCATTGGACATGATGGCTGGGGCTGATGGGAGTTGGACTCCAACAATATCTGGTTAAACAACTCTGTGCTAACCAGTGATAGGCAATACCCACACAATTACATTGGTTCTTTCAAACCTTCCCAGAGAACTGTCAGAGATTTCATAATATTGAAACTCCCAGGAACATTTCCTGCCACTTCCCTCTTTCCAAAACCATAGTATTGCAGAGAGGATGCATGGGGCAGTGAAAGCTTGTAGCAATGGCACAAGGCCTCACAAGTGAGGTCTGGAACCTTGACTAAACATTCATTACCACCAAGCAGTGTGGAAAATGCAGTTCCAATGCCTCCCACTTCTATCCACTGGGGTAAGGAGCACAGGAAACTACATTTCTCAAGCTGGTATACAGAGTCAAATGCTGGTATACCTGCACATCAGGTGAGTATGCTAGCAGCATGAAGACCCTTGGAAATAAATCAGCATACTAGCATTTGACTAATTAAGTCAAATTCACATTTTTCCAACATTACACTGCTGTCATGAGAGTGAGTGATCAAGCAGGCAATTACTAGGATTTATCATGCAAACTGTAACAATTTTTTGGTTATTGTAAATTATTTACCAGTCTATAATATGGGTACTAGGGTGTGGCTTGTTACTCAAACCTGGTAACCAGGGTGGGTGGGTCAGGTGGCACCTCTTGGGGCCATATTTGACCTCAAAGCCTGCAGCTGATGCTGCTTCAATTGTACATGATTAAACAGGGTAAATTGAAAACAATACAGCCTTTGGAATAGGATCACATATTGCTTTATGGTACCTTCAGCTCATCTGCATCATAGAAATCTATGCGCACTGCAGGAACCATCCACGTCCGGAAGAGAGTAGCAAGGATCTGTTTTGCAATGGCATCTGCAATGAGGTGGAAGTGAAGAGGGTTTCGTCTGATGGAAACAAAAGAAATAACAATGGTAAATGCTTCAAGCTCCGTTTATAAAAGAAGCTCTCCCCATTTACAACTTACACTGTTTTATATTAGGTGTGTGCAGCCATACAATGTTCTAGCACTTTATTTTTTAAAAAGATCCATTTTAGTTCAGTTGTGGTCTAAAACACTCTCATATATTTGCTCCTTCAAAAGCTATTAATTCACTCTCACTTTTATATACTGAAAAGTGCTAGTCTGTTTTGCTTTGAAGTTTCTGAATCACATCAGCAGACTTGGTATAATTAGAAGCTCCCCCCCCACACCCCTAGAAGAATAGAGAAGAACAGAGGATAAAGGGTTTTTTGGTGGGAGGGGGAGGCCAATAACCAACACTGCCAAGTCTGCCCACTTAGTGACAGACTTTCCATGTAGCTCAATCCCGGTGTGCCCTGAGCCTTGAGAAATTATGGAATTTTTAAAATCAGTTTTGCTCTCTGTTATAAGCATATGCTTCTATGGAATTCAAACTGTATTACAATAAAATACAACATAAGAAATAAAAGGAACAATAAGAATACAATGAAAAATCATACAGCACCTGGCACAGCACCTTACAATTGCTACAAAAGGCAGGACAATCATTGAGTGGCCGTCAAGACCCTAAGCAATTTGCAACTGGGGAAAAATGTTTGGGAACCAGTGAGCTAGATCATTCTAAATCCAATCTCACAAATAACAGATGAAGAGATAAACCTGTGTCTGGAATGCACCACGAGGCAAGGCTCACAGGATTGAACTGTTCTTTGCATTTTAACCACTCTCCCCCAAACCCCCTATATATAAAATGTACATGTTAGGGAGAAGTCTTGTAGCCTAGCCTTCTTCCTGATATTCTAGTTTCACAGGTGTAGAAAAGAAATTAGGCTGTGTGTGTGCATTCAATCATGTGAGCCCCTATTTGCAGTGGAATCTCCCAGAAACTTATTTGGTACCTCATGCCTCTTTGAGAATCAGACCTTAGTCAACTACTGTGATTAAGTTGTATGTAGGAGGAACATTACATATTTATCTACTGTTGTGCAACTTCCCCCATAGCATGGAAGGACAGAAAAATGAAAAAGCCACTAAGACAACAGATGGTCAGTTTAGCCTTTAGTTTTTTCTCAACCTTTTTCCAGTATTGTAAAGGGCATGATGTGCTCCCATTCATTTGGAATTTATAAAGTTAAATAGTTGTATCTGTAAAGTTTAATTTTTGTTTTGCCCACGATGGGATGCTTATACAGTGCTGCATTAAGAGAGTGTTTGGCCTGACTATATCCTTTTTTGGAAACAGAAAAAAAGGTAATTTGACCACGACCTGTTATCAACATCATAAAGATGGCCTTAATTCCTGCCACTACACTACAGGTCAATTGCATGCCTTCCTCCAGAATGCACTAGAATGCAAAGAATTCTAGAGCACTTTCATCTGGTTAACCCAAAGCATTGTTCCCCTTCCAAAAGTCTAACTCCACAGAACAACCTAGAAAAGTCTGTATGTTCTTTTTTTGGCTCCTCCTTAAATGTTCTAAGAATGTTTAAAAAGAATGAATAAAGTCATACTAGAAAGAAGGAACCAAAAGAGGGTAAGGGAAACAGAGAATCACCATTATGGAAATAGTGGTGGCTCCGCATCTGTGGAATGATCTTCCCAAGGAGGCATGTGTGGTGCCATCACTGTCTTTAGGCACCAGGTAAGAACAATTTTTTTTCATCCAGGCCTTTGGAGTTTGAGAGCCAGTGTGGTGTAATGGTTAGAGTGTTGGACTATGACCTGGGAGACCAGGGTTCGAATCCCCACACAGCCATGAAGCTCACTGGGTGACCTTGGGCCAGTCACTACCTCTCAGCCTCAGAGGAAAACCCCCTCTGAATACTGCTTACCATGAAAACCCTATTCATAGGGTCACCATAAGTCGGAATCGACTTGAAGGCAGTCCATTTCCTTTTCCTTTGGAGTTTAATTTTCTCTTTGTTTTTAGTCATGTGTGGAGAAGAATTTTGTTTTTATGTAGTTTGAATATTTTAAGATGTTTTTATTCTTGCTTTTATATTTGTTTTTAATGTTGTAAGTCTCTTTGAGTTTTCAATTTGGAAAAAGGCAATGAATGAGTGAATGAATGAATGAATGGATTCAATCTAAGGAAATCATGTTTTCAGAATTCAAGATATAAAGGCCATGAACCAAAGCTTAACATATCTTGAGTGAGCACATGGAACTACATGCAAATAGGTGCTTCTTGATTGAACTCCCATCAGCTCCAGCCAGCTTAGTCAATGGCCAAGGATAATGGAGTTGTAGTCCAACAACATCTGGGTACCCAAGGTTGAAAAACAGTTCTGTAGGCAATGCAACAGAGCCAAGAGGCTTATTTCTATTACTGTTGCAAATTCTAGCTTTGCAACAAGAGCCAATTCCAATAGCCGTTATATGCAACCAAAAGGTTTCCACCAAATTCAAGTGTTTGTTCAAATACTCCAAAGTATTTGACAAAGATACAGAAAGCATAGTAAGAAAATGAAGAGACAGAAGCAAAACCCACAGCTCAAGCCTGCCTGTCTCTAACCCCATACATAAAGAAAAAAATCTAACTGAAACCCACATTATACTCTTATGCATATCCAACTAGGAAGACCTTATGGAACTACGTATAGTCTGACAACTGTCATCCAGGCACTGGTAACCTCTAGATTGGATTACTGCAATGTGCTCTATGAGTTTGAGGTTGACTCAGAAGCTGCAGGTAGTGCAAAATGCAGTAGCCCACTGGGGCAGAATATCACCATCAAATTATGCTACTGGTGGAAGCATTACAATGGCTGCCAATTAGATACCAAACTAAGTGCAAAGTGCTCATGCACAAAGCCTTCTACAGCTTGGACATTAATGCCCAACTGATTACTGTGCTCTGCAGGCAAGGGCATCCTGCAGATACCATCTTATCAGAAGGCTCGTTCCACATGATGTCAGAATAAGGCCTTTAGTGTGGCGGCACATACCTTTTGGAACTCCCATTACATATCACAGGCAGTGCCTCTATTGTCTCTTTTCATGTCTGCTGAAGACTTTCCCCTTCAACAAGTTTTCTAAGTGGATATATTTATCTCAGTTAGTATCTTGATTTGATTTGAAATTGTTTTTTTGTATGCAATTTTTGTAACTGCTTATATATATGCAGTTGTTTTAACTGTTTTTATATGCAAATATATATTATACAGCCACAAGAGTGGCTAAATACTATACTCAGCATGGATTTTTCACATTCTACAATCTTAAATTGAAAATACCCCCATGCCATTCTGATGCTTCCCATAAGCTCATTTTAAAACAAAACCTTACAGAACCTATAGTCCTGAACTCAGAAATGCTTGCTTAACAACCCACCAAATTTTCATGGCGATACACAGAACAGTCAGAGAGAATTGAGAGTTCAAAGTGTAAAAAGAGAGAGAGAAAAACCCTGTTGGACTTTTTTCTGTCAGAGTTCTCATAATATGTTGAAATTAATTAAAAATCAGCCACATTCACTGAGTACCTGTAGTCCTATTACTGACCTTGCCCCATACTCTGATCTTCATCTTCTGCAGTTTAAAAGTTAAAAAAATGCCTGGCCGATTTTTAATTAATATAAGAAATTTTGCATTGAACTCAATGATAATGTCAGGCATGCTCAGTAAGAACCAAATGTCAGTGTTCTCAAAGCCAAACTCATAGAATCATAGAATAGTAGACTTGGAAGAGGCCTATAAGGCCATCAAGTCCAACCCCCTGCTCAGTGCTGGAATCCAAATCAAAGCATCCCCGACAGATGGCTGTCCAGCTCCTTGTCATGGCCCCGTCAGAGGACTCATCAGATGAGGATGACTCGGGAGTAACAGCAGCAGACCCAGAAGGAGAAACGGAAGAAACTCCTGAGAACCCAGCTCCTTCTCCCCCTCAGCTGCAGAGCACCCCAGACACAGCTGAACCCCTTCAGCCAGACACAGACAGTGAACAGGATACTCCCTCCTCACCTGCAGAACGTAGACAGCAGAAGGTCAGGCAGAAGAGGGGCAGGCCTGTCCACTTAAGGTCAAAATGCTGAGGGCTCACACCTGCTGACAAACCTGCTCCTTAAAAGTCAAACCTTGGCTTCAGCTTGTTGCTGACTACAATGTCAGGCGTGGCTTCGTGTGTTTCTAGTTTCCCTGAATCTTATCTTGGACTGACCCCTTGGCAATTGAACCCAGACCTCTACTGACCTCACTTCTGGACTTCTGGCTTGGCACGTAAGCTTAGGAAGGGCCTTGTCCTTATCATGCTTCATCCTCGTTAGCCTGGCAGATTTACGACCAGACTGCCAGCTAAGGACTTTCCCGCCCTGATAACTACCCAGGAATTTCCAGCCCCCACCGGCACTGCTGTCCCAGTGCAGAGCTGACACTCCTCTTGAATGCCTCCAGTGTCGGAGAGCTCTCTAGGTAATTGGCTCCATTGTCGTATGGCTCTAACAGTTAGGAATTTTTTTCTGATGTTCAGTCAAAATCTGGCTTCCTGCAACTTGAGTCCATTATTCCGTGTCCTGCACTTTGGGATGATCGAGAAGAGATCCCAGCCCTCCTCTGTGTGACAACCTTTCATGTACTTGAAGAATGCTATCATATCTCCCCTCAGTCTTCTCTTCTCCAGGCTAAACATGCCCAGTTCTTTCAGTATCTCCTCATAGGGCCATGTTTCCAGTTCTCTGATCATTCTTGTTGCCCTTGTTTGAACCTGTTCCAGTTTGTCTGCATCCTTCTTGAAGTGTGGAGACCAGAACTGGATGCAGTACTCAACATGAGACCTAATCAGTGCTGAACAGAGGGGAACTAATACTTCATGTGGTTTGGAAACTACACTTCTGTTAATGCAGCCTAATATAGCATTTGCCTTTTTTGCAGCCACATCGCACTGTTAGCTCATATCAGCTTGTGATCAATGACAATTCCAAGATCCTGCTTACATATCGTTCTGCTGAGCCAAGTATCCCCCATCTTATAACTGTGTATTTGGTTTCTTTTTCCTAGGTGTAGAACTTTGCATCTATCCCTGTGGAATTTCATTCTGTTGTTTTCAGCCCAATGCTCCAGCCTATCCTTTGAATTTTGTTTCTGTCTTCCATGGTATTAGCTGTGCCCCCCAATTTTGTATCATCTGCAAATCTGGTAAGCAGACTTATCTGTGATAAGACTGACAGCTGCTGGGCTTGTCTAATCAGGGGGCCACTCCCATACCAGACTTTGATTTCACTTGAGACAGTCATGACTTCCCCCAAAGAATCCTGGGAAGTGTAGTTTGTGAAGGGTGCTGAGAGAGGGCTCCAATTCCCCTGACAGAGCTCCAGTGGTTTAACAGTCAGCTACTCTGATTGAAGCTCTGTGAGGGAAACAGGGCATCTCTTAGCAACTCTCAGCATCCTTCACTAACTACACTTCCCAGGATTCTTTGGGAGATGCCATGACAGGAGTAAATCCCACTGAAGACAAAAAGCATGCAAATGATCAAACTTACCTTCCCCTCCTCCTCCCTCCTATCCCTCTCTCTTGCCCCTTCCCTCCCCCTTCCTTCACCCCTCTTCCCCTCCCCATCCCCTTCCAATCCACTCTTTCCCCCTGCTCCTCCTTCCCCTCCCCTCCCCTCTCTTCCTCCTCTGTCAGTTTTACCTATCATAGGACTATGACCTGGGAGACCAGGGTTCAAATCCCCACACAGCCATGAAGCTCACTGGGTGACCTTGGGCCAGTCACTGCCTCTCAGCCTCAGAGGAAGGCAATGGTAAACCACCTCTGAATACTACTTACCATGAAAACCCTATTCATAGGGTCACCATAAGTCGGAATTGACTTGAAGGCAGTCCATCTCATTTGAAAGCATGATTACATGGGATTAAATCCCATTGAACTCAATAAGCATGCAAATGATCAAACCTGCCCTCCCCTCCTCCTCTCTCCCATCACCTTCCTTTTGCCCCTTCCCTCCCCCTTCCCTCACCCCTCCCCATCTCCTTCCAATCCCCTCTTTCCCCCTCCCACTCCTTCTGCTCCCCTCTACTCTCCCCTCTTCCCCCTCCCCCTCCCCCATAGTCAGTTTTACCTATCCTAGCCATGATTGCACAGGAGTAAATCCTATTGAACTCAATAAGCATGCAAATGATCAGACCTGCCTTTCCCATCCTTCCCCTCTCATCTCCCTTCTTTCTCCCTTCTTCCTCTCCTCTCCTCTCCTCCCCTCCCCTCTTTCTTCTTCCTCCTTCCCTGCCCACTACAGGCCTCCCTCCCCATGGTCAGTTTTACCTATCCTAAGCATGATTGCACGGGAGTAAATCCCACTGAAATCAATAAACATACAAATGATCAAACCTGCCCTCCTCCTTACCATATGCTCATAGGCACGTTAGTAAATTCTTCCAAGCTACACAGGAAGTGGATTGGACTGTGACAGACCAACCCAAATGGTGTTTGCATGTTGACAAATTTATATCAGAGATAAGGTCAGGTCTCTTGCTCCCCTGGTGCATTCACTGTAGCTGTTCAATTTCCCTGCTTTTTAAAGTTTCATAGAAACATCTGTGGGCTATAGGTATGTTCTTAAACCACAAGGTTTTTTGCCTGTTAGTGAATTCATATATAATTGTATTGTGAAATTGCTTTGAGATGCTTTTTAGGAAGTGATTCATACATGGCTCCGTATTATCCCCAATGTTATTTAATATTTATATGGAGCCCTTAGGAAGGATCATCCGTGAATTCGGAATACACTACCATCAATATGCAGATGATACCCAACTTTATTACTCTTTCCCTCCAGATGTTTCAGAGGCGGTTCGTCCCTTAAACCAATGCCTGGCTGCAATACAGAAATGGACTAACAGGAACAAACTGAAACTTAACCCAGAGAAGACGGAGGTTCTACTAATTGGACATAAACCCTCTCATGAACTTAAAAATGTACTTATTTTAGATGGGGTCCCACTCCCTCTGAAGTCTCAAGTTCGGAGTTTGGGTATTCTTTTAGATTCTGCTTTGACCCTTGAACCCCAAATTGCAACAGTATCCAAAAGTGCTTTCACCCAATTAAAGCTAGTCCGCCAACTTCGTCCATTTTTAGGAATGTCGGATTTGAGGCAAGTGACACAGGCTCTTGTGACCTCAAGATTGGACTATTGTAACGCTCTTTATATAGGACTATCTGCTAGATCGCTTCGCCCGCTTAAGTTGGTTCAGAGAGCGGCGGCCAGAATGCTGACTGGAGCTGGTCCACAAATGCATACTACACCTCTTCTTTATCAACTTCATTGGCTACCGATTTTATTTCGACACCAGTTTAAAATTTTCGTATTAAGTTTCAAGGCCCTACATGGATTAGCACCAATATATCTATCAAACCGTATTCTGGAATTTAAATCTCAGCAACCGACAAGAGCACCCTTTGAACATTCTCTTATCATTCCATCTACCTTTATAATCCGCCGCTCCAATACAAGGAATAAAGCTTTTTCGTGCATAGCTCCCATCTTATGGAATAACCTGCCACCAGAGATCCGATGTTCCTCCTCACTCATGGTCTTTCGCCGTCAGTTAAAAACATTTTTGTTTTTTCAAGCTTTTAAAGTTAACATTTAAATTGTTATAACGACTGTATAATTGATTTTCTTAACTTTATTTTTTAATTGTATATTGATTTATATTAGACATTGTCTTATTTGTTCGCCACTCTGAATTCTAGGAACTAGGGCAGGATATAAAATGTTTAAATAAATAAAATAAAATAAATGAAATACACAACAACAACTAGAGGGAACAGACCAGGTCAGGAACAAAGAAACAACCAAGTAAACAACAGTTTGCCAGCCACCAAATATATTTCTATGGGTAACCCAAGGGAAAGACAACTTCTACTGACCAACAGGTATGAACTAAGAACTGTGTCATTAAAGAGAAATCGGGCATTTCACCAAGACTACAGAAAGAAGAATGGCATTAAATTGGAAATGTTACATACTCTCATAGGAGAGATTAGGAAAAAAACACATTTCATTTGAAGACAAAAGGTCAGGAGAAACAAAGGCCAAAAATCAGTGAATTGGAAAACCCAAGTATTAGAGAGCAAGGTCCTCCATTCTTTCCTTCAAAGAGGGAAAACAGCTAAGGATTATGTGTAGCCTCTTGGGAATATGCCTGTGCAACTAATACTGTCAAAAATAGAAGGAGGAGGAGGAAAAAACAGATCCTTTGTTTGCGTCAGTCAGTGAAGTTTTATTGATTTATTCCAATTGAATAGTTGATATTATGGAGTTCTAAAAGTAGAGCACATCACAAATATCTGGTATTTTTGTTTCTAAAAATCTGGAACACAATATTGCTATTGGCAGTTGTCTGCGATTGGCAGAAGCATGTCTGCACATCTCTCCCTGAATGTGACCTTGTCTCTGAATCCCTTGAACAATGTGTGCAACTCTCTACTCATTTAAGACAATTAAAACCTGCAAATAAAAACCAGACTCAAGAAAAAAGGAGTGATTAAAACACCTGAGTTATTTGCTGTAAAAAAAAAAAAGATTTCTACTAGCAGAGAAGAGCAGCATTCTGCTTTGAAAAGAATGATGACTGTAAAACACATTGTTACTCTGCCTTAATTAGGACTATTTACAGACCCTTTAAAATCAGCCCAGGTCAGCAACCACTTCACAAATTATGGAGGTGTCCTTAGAAAACTTTTGCGACGTTTGCAAAAATTTGATTCTTGGTCATTCATTCACTCACTTACTAAATTTACATTTTACTTTTTTGCTGTTGCCTTCAAAGATGCAACATGGATCTCAGTTACAACACAATATTAAAGTTAGTTTTAAACTACTAAAACTTAAGCTGAACAGACTGAACAGCAGGAGGATAAAACTAACACCAAACCTTCAGTGAAAAAGGCTTTGTAAAACAAGAATGTTTTCAGCTCTCCTGAAAGGGAACAAGTACTGGGGTTCGGGAAGTTTTCTAGGAGGAAAGAATTCCACAGCACCAGGCAATTACTGAAAAATCCTTTCTCCTGGCTGAGACTAATCTTGCATCTTACATTATGTTACCTTGAGCTAGATTTCACTTACAGATCTTAAAGCATGGATAGTCAACAAGGTGTTTTCCAGATGTTGCTGGACTTAAGAACATAAGAAGAGCCCTACTGGATCAGGCCAATGGCTCATCTAGTCCAGCATCCTGTTCTCACAGTTGTTATGAATGGACCTTGGACTCCCTCATGAGCACAGCTCACTAGAAATGCAAGTTCCCCTATTACGAGGGTAGCAAGGCTTTTTGCTGGAATAACCCCACATCACCCCTTCTTGGGATGGCGCCTCCCACTGAGCGACAGGCAGGGTCTAATATTCTGATTGCCTCATCCAAGGGGAGGAGTTATCCCGTCCTCCAGACTGGCTGGAAGAGCAAGGATGGCCCTTCAACCCCCACTGGAAAAACTCTGCATAGTCAGCCCAAGAAAACTGAGGAGTTCCACCACCTTGACATCATTGATAACCTGAACAAGTTGAACCAGGGAAACTAGCTGCCCTAGTAAAACATGACAGTGAACTAGACAGACAAAAGGAACATAACATTAAGAAAGAGAAAGAGTAGAGAATGCCATGAAATCCCCAGGAAGGCCCTAAATACCTCCCCCACATGTAGGACGCCAGCAGAAGCCACTAGGATCCATCATGACTAGTCGTGTGGCACCAGAACAAAGAGGTGGGAGAATGCCCTCCAGGAAGCCCTGGGAAGAGAAATTCATGGTAAGAATTTCTATTTATTCCTCAGTGGTTCCTGGAGGGCATTCAGCTTCTCGGGATGTACCAGGGCACAATAATCTACTGGACAGGATTCTGGGTGCAGACAAGTTATGCATCGACTACCATTTGGAACACCCTCCTGCCGAAGGCAGCATCCGCCAAAGCCCAGGAATCAATTTTGTAGTGTTTGGAAAATGTATGCAGCTAGGTCCACCTGGCCGCCCTACATATCTCCGCAATGGGGAAACACTCCTTGAAGGCAGTGGAAGTCAAAACCCTCGTAAGGAGTGAGCCGTGAGTCCCCCCTGTGGTGATATCCCCAGTGCCTGGTAGGCCTGAACAATAACCTCCTTGAGCCACCTAGAAATGGAGGAAGAGGAAACCTTCCTTTTCCTGGTCACCCCACCGAAGGAAACAAAAGGAGCCTTGGACTTCCTGAACCCAGACGTCCTATCCAGATAAAAACGGAGTGCTCTGCCCTATTATAGGGTAGATGGGCGGGATACAAATAATTTAAATAAATAAATAATGTGGGCTTTGGACAAAATGAGGGGAGAATCACCTCCTGCACCCTATGAAACATGGAGTTAATCTTAGGGATAAGGGATGGATCAGGCTTCAGGACTACCTTGTCCTGATGAAAAATACACTGCTGTGAGTCAGAGGAAAGAGCTCCCAGCTCTGACACCCTGTGTGCTGATGTGATTGCTATGAGAAACACTGTCTTGAGCGTCAGGCACTTATCATTGCATGTAGCCAATGGCTCAAATGCATGCCCCATCAGAGCAGAAAGAACCCAGTTCAAGTTCCATGTGGGAAACCTATGAATCGCTGGAGGATTCCACTGCCCCACACCCTGAAAGAAACAACACAAAGGGTGCGTGGCTAAAGACCCTTATATCCCAGGATACTGCCAATGGCAGCCACCTGCCATTTCAGAGTATTAGAGCTTAGCCCTTTCTCCAACTCCGCCTTCAAGAATCTCAGGACATCTGCCACCTTTCTGGAAGATGGGTTCCTCTCATTGGCCGACACCACTCCATGAACACTTTCCATGTAGAACCATAAGTCCTATATGTGGAAGCCTTTCTAGAGGCCAGGAGTTTATCTAGAACCGCCCCAGAGAACCCCACCTCCACTAGCCAGCCCCACTCAGCCTCCATGCAGTCAAGCAGAAGAGCTCTGGGTGCGGATGAAGGACTGGTCCCTGCCTTAGCAGATCTGGTCAGAGAGGAAGACACCATGGTTCCTGAATTGACAGGTGTAGAAGCTCTGGAAACCTGGGTCTCCTCAGCCAATATGAGGCTACTAAGATAACCTTGGCCTTCAACTGCTGGATGCACCTGACAGTCTGTAACAGGAGAGGAAAGGGAGGGAAGGCATAAAATAACCCCACCGGCCAATCTGCCACCACAGAATCCCATCCCTGTGCCTGTGGGTGCTGAAAACGTGTGGAAAAATCTGTTGAGTTGGGAGTTCTGGTATGTTGCAAAAAGATCCACCTGTGGACTTTGAAGCCCCTGAAGATCTGGTAAAATACTTGGGGGTGAAGTTGCCACTCCAACTCCAGTAGTGATGTTCTGCTCAACCAGTCTGCTGTTACATTTTGTATTCCTGCTACATGTTCTGCCTTTAGCAACCCAAGATGAGACTCCACCCATTGGAGAAGAAGGTGGGCTTCCTTTACCAAGGCCCTCAACTTTGTTCCCACCAATGGTTGATATATGCCTTGGTCGCCACGTTGTCAGTCCGCACTAGGACGTGACCTCCTATGACATACGGTGCAAAGTTTAGAAGTGCCAGTCTAACCACTCAGAGCTCCAGCCGATTCTCTGACCCAGTTCTCTCACCATCCTTACTCTCTGTGCTACATGGGACTCCAGATGCACCCCCAACTGTATAAGCTGGCATCTGTCGTGAGGATCTTACTCGCCAGCATTTTCAGGCTCACACCCCTCAGCAATCTCTGAGACACCCACCATTTCACTCTGCACAACAACAGGCTGATTGCGATCAGCACCTTGCAGGATTGCACAGTTTGGTTCTGGAAAGGTAGGAGCATTTGTAGCAGAGGTTGGGAATGGAAACAGGCCCAGTTCACCAGATCCTGACAGGATAACAGCATCTCCTGGAGTTTGGCCAGTCCCACAGCATCCCTTCAGCACTGGTTCCTCAATGGGGCCCTGACGAGAATGCCATCAAGATATGGGTGAATCTGCACCCCCAGGGTCCTCAGATTGTCTACCAGTGCCACCAGGACTTTGGTGAAGAACCTGGGGGGGGGAAGTCAGACCGAAGGGAAGAGCCCTGTATTGATAATGCTTGTTGGTGTAACAGAAACAAAGGAATTTTCTGTGCTCCTGTTGAATTGGGACATGGAGGTATGCCTCTGTCAGATCTATGGATGCCATCCAGTCGACTTGACTGGATTTTGAGGTTTCCATTTTGAATTTCTTGTAGGCCATCCCCTGGTTGAGCCATTTGAGGTCTAAAATAGCCAGTACATTTCCATTCTTTTTCGGGACGAGAAAGAAAATAAACTCCCCACGTCCGTTCCTGACCTGGTACTGATTCCACTGCTCTGATGTCCAGGAGATGTTGTATAGTCATGCAGAATGCCTGGTGTTTCTCTGGCTTGGTCGACCTTGGGGTTATGACAAATTTCTCTCTTGGACACCTTGAAAATTCCAAGGAGTACCCTGAGGAAATTGTTGCCAGCACGCAACAATCCAATGTTCTAGCCACCTTGAAGTTGAGTAGGTGTCCCCCTATGGCTCCTTGGTGAACCAGCTACCTGGCATCAGGAGGATTGCCCCTTCTTTGCTCCATTCTGGAACTTCGATTGAGAGGAATGGGGAGGTTGATGGGATCTTGACTCGTTGGAACTCATGTACCTGTCTGGTCTCCCCCACCAAGACTTGTATCCTGTTGATACATTCTGGTGATAGAAAGGCTTTGAGCTCCAAAAAGACTGTGTTTGCTTACTCTTACATTCGTCCTTCTTGGCCACTGATAGGGCCTTCTGCTTGTCCCTCGTCTCAGTGAGGACCTTTTCCAGTGGTTCCCTGAAGAGTTTGCCCCCCCAATGAGAGTTGGCAAGATGGCCTTAGGATCCAGGGTCCACATCCCAATGATGAAGCCACAAGTTGCATCTCGCCACTGTGCTGGAAGCCATTGCCCTGGCATTAAGCATTATTTTGTCCTGTGTGGCATCTGCTTGGAAGGCCGCTGCCAGCAAGATCTTCTTCAGACCATTCTTCAAACCATTCTTGATGCTTTTGGGAACATCCTCTCTGCTGGCTAGCTCATTCACCCGCATCATGTTTGCCCTTGTGAACACTGAAGCAGCTGCGGAGGTTCTGAAAGTGATGCCTTGTGCTTCAAAGTCCTTGCACAGTGACATCTTGACTCTCTTGTCACAGGGATCCTTGGGTCCCCATTCCCCCTCCATTGGCAGAACTGCCAAGGAAGAGAGATCAATGATTGGTGGGTCTACAGTTGGCATCCAAAGCTGCCCCATCGCTACTTACCCCCTCCATCTGGCGCTCCCATGCTCTCGAGGCCCGCTCCAAGTGGCCAGAGATGATGACTGTTCTTCCATCTTGCTAATTTGTATATGCTCCTGCTCTTCTAAGGGACTGCTGGTCATAGAGGATGGATGATGCCAGGCCCACCAACCCTACGGCGGTGCTGGGAAAAAGGCCTGGAGTAGCGTAGGGGCCTAGCGCTGCTTTCCTGCCTTTCCTACATGGGTGCTCCCCTTAAATATTAGACAGGCACCATCTCTGTTATCTTTTTGCTGCCTACTGAAGATCTTCCTCTTTCAACAAGCCTTTCAAGCAGACACCTTATCCCAGTCTATGTCTGTGTTGGAATGGTTTTTTAAAGATGTTTTTAAAGCTTTTTAAAAAAGTTTTATTTTAATGTTTTTAAGATGTTTTGTAATATGCTTTAAAGTCTGTTTTTATGAGGTTTTAGAGTGTTTTTCCATGTTTGTTTGCCACCCTGGGCTCCTACTGGGAGGAAGGGTTGGCTATAAATTATTATTATTATTATTATTATTATTATTATTATTATTATTATTATTATTTCAAACAAATATGGTTCTCAGTATTTTCCTAAGACTGATTTAATAGTCCATCAGCCTAACTCAGAACGTAAGCTTAAAAAAACTAAACAAAATTGTGCCTTTGGAATTTTGTTTGTTTGAATACTGTACTGCATTAACAATAACATATTTCAATGTGACTTTTCCCCCCCAAGAATGAAAATCCTGAAGGTACCTTTCAAGATAATTTATTCACATAGTTCTTACCTGAAACAAAAGGAAATGTTAAGAACAAGCTGGCTCCCATCACTTTAAAACCATAGGTTTTTAAAGTATCAAGTATGCTAAATATTAACAAATGAAATTAGTCACATAAAATGGAAGGCAAATTGGTTTCCTGGCTGATTTATAAGTCCCTGAACGTATGGAATGGAACTGCTGACCAGTGGCTAAATTTCTTTACTCTGTTCTACAACGATATAAATAAATAATTGGATATAAAGGATATAAAGTGATGCACAAACATCACCATGATGCAAATTCAATACATTCTTAAGGTGTTGCTGAATTGCCAGCAGTAAGAAGCACAGCTAGCAACCAAAACAATCTGAAGAAAGGCTACTATTTTTGTCTCTCTTTCTCCAGCCAGGAAATGTTTTGCTAAACCTTTTGAAACCAATCTATTTCATTACTTTGTGCTAATTATTGGCAATTTACATAATAATTATAACATGCAACAAGCTTTTCATGTCCTGGCAAGAAAATCATTACAATGCTCAGTTTGAAGACGCTGTTGAAACAGACGATAACCTCTTGAAGCCCATAGTGGTTCCTGTGTCTGGTAGATTGGGCATTTGCCTGTTCTGGATGGAGTTGCATTGTTTCTGAAAGAACTGGTTCATAGCTTGAGGGTGCTCCTGGGTCCATCATTGTCACTTGAGGTTTAGTTAGCCCCAGCAGCTAGGAGTCTTTTACCAGATATGGCTGGTACACCATCTACATCCACTCTTGGACAGGGATAGCCTGGCCACAATGATTCTGTTGGGAGTGCTTTGATCTGGATTCCTGCATTGAGCAGGGGGTTGGACTCGATGGCCTTATAGGCCCCTTCCAACTTTACTATTCTATGATTTTATTATTCCTGCAATGGTAACCTCAGCACTTGATTGTTGCAATACATTCTATCCTGGGCTATGCTTGGGCCTAGCTTGGAGACTCCAGCTGGTGCAGAATGCTTAGGTGGGGACACATACTGCCAGAACATGAAATCTCCACTATACAAATTGGCAGAAAAGTGGACTGGGGGTGGAGCAACCAAATCTGGAATGATTTTGACACAAATCAAATAAGGCATATAATTCTATTCATCTTGGATGATGAATTGAAACAATGGATTAAATTAGAGTCCTATAAGATAGAGAGCATACCAATTGACATTTGCCTCTTTTGGAAACATATGTTTTGTTTGTTCCGTCGGTTACAAAATTGTTTTACTTTGCTGATGTTTTGGGCATGCAAAAATAGACCTGGTATTCTAGCTGCTGAACTATCACCAGTGGTACCAATTGCATTTCATCCTTCTTTTGAGGGCAGACTTTGGCCATCGGATATTGGGATTTGGTACTAAAGGATCCTATAGGTTAATTTAATATCAGAGACACTGACCATGGAAAAGTTAGGGGGACTTCACCTTCCTTGGTTTTTGTGGGGACATATGTGCTCTTTCCTTTCAAAACCTGGGATTAAACCTGGTATCTGGCCCAGTTTGAAAGAGAGCAAGAGCTTGCCATTATAGTAGTTCCAGAAGATTAGAATTTTTTGTGGAACAAACAACCCTTCAAAACCATATCTGCAAGTGTCAGGAAGCTCTTGCTTAAACTCATTCACAAATGGTATCATAATCCCAGGAAATTGACATATATATGCTCCAGGTTTTCCCGCATGTGTTGGAGGGGATGCCATTCAGTTGGCACATACCTCCATGTGTGGTGGACCTATGAGAAGGGGCAGGCCTTCTGAAGATAGATTTTTCTAGAAATCAGTTCTATTGCATGACAATAGGTGAACCCTTACTAAACTTGTTTTTTTACTGTGATCTTGATCTGAAATGAAAGGAACTGATTAGCCATTTGTTGTCAATGCCCAGAGTTATTATTGCCTGCAATGGGAAAAACTTTACAGGGTAGATTTAGAGCTATGGTATCATCACATTTTTAGAAAAGTTAACCCCCAAAAAAGAGTAGCCTAAGGACAAAACAAACATGACACTTTTGAATCTATATGGTCTCATTTTATTTGTTTTGTAAACAATGTGAATGATGGCCTTTAATTGTCCTTGGTGTTCACTCATCTTTAAACCCAATGATGGTGGTTTCTTGTTTTCATAGATATATTTTTGCAGTCATTCTTGCCAGGAAACAAGACAATATTAAGACAGTGTTTCATTTATAATGTAACTCTGTCATACACGCCAACTTCTTCGTATGTATGTCCTCTGCTCTTAGATTTATTTGTTTCAAAAGTGTCTACTCCTGGGGAGGTGCTTTTGTTTCTTTTTTTTTTGTATTTTGGTCTTTATACTGATTCCAGCATACTCTACAGGGAGAGGAAGTCCTCCCAAGAACATCTCTACAGGAGAGACAATGCCAGGAAAGTGTACCATCTAGCTGCTGTTGCTGCTCTTGCCGGGTTGACTCCACCTGTGGGACTTCTGTGAGAGACCTACCTCCTTGCAGACCCAGGCCCCATCAGCTGTGACTCAGCAGTTTCTGCCAGCAAGGACCACCTACCCCAGCTGGAGCAGTTGAGGGGCTGGCAGATAAAAGCAGGACTCCTGCGGGGGTGGGTCTGCCGCTGAAGGGGGTAGCCCCTTTGGGGTAGCCACTTCGGGGGAACACAAGGGATAGGGCTTGTCCTGCTGCCCAGAAGAGGGGAGGAAGGTGCAGAACCACAGAGGAGTGGGGGCCTGGTCGATAAGTAATGATTTTAAATTAATTGTTGGTGGGGGAAAGGTTTTTTTTGGGGGGGGTTGGGTTGTTGTTTGGTGGTTTTAAGGGTGGGTGGCCTGCCTGAGTTGTGGAAGCCAGTGTCAGGGGCATGTGTCAATCGGAGGGGAGTGATGGGGGGAGGGGGGAGGCCAATATATAACGAGGCTGGGAGGCAGAAGCTGGTGGAGTGCTAAGGGCAGGCCACGTCAGGTAAGAGGAACTATGGAGAGATGTGTAATATCTGTCCCCTGTTCCGGGCCTGTCCAGAGACGAAAGATAGCTAGGGGATGCTTGACTCCATAGTCTGGCCTTCGATTGCTGATGTGCAATGCCAGGTCTGTTGCCCAAAAAAACCTCTCATCCATGATACGATATTGGATGAGGGTGCGGATCTGGCATATATTATGGAAACCTGGCTGGATGAGGCCGCTGCTCCTATCCTCGCGGCCATGTGTCCAGCTGGGTTTTTGTATGCACAGCAGCCGAGGGTCGGTAGTCAGGGAGGGGGAGTGGTGGTTATTTAACGAAGGTCCCTGGTTCTCACCAGGCTTCCTCTCCGTGAGACCAAGGTTGTTGACTGCATGTACTGGAGGTTGGGCCCAAAGGGCAGTCTAGGGATTCTGCTCTTGTACAGTCCACCCCGCTGCACGACAGACTCCCTGGCAGAGGTACTGGAGGTGGTCTCGGATGTTCGTGGGCAGTCCCCAAACTTGCTGGTATTGGGAGACTTTAATGTACATTTGGAGGCCATCCTCACGGGGCGCCTCGGGATTTCATGGAAACCATGGCTTCCTGGGAGCTGCACCTTATTCCAACGGGGCCCACCCATGTAGCTGGTCACGCACTCGACCTTGTGTTTGTCTCAGAAGAGGAGGAGAGTGATCTGAAAATTGGGGGTACATCCATCACCCCCTTGTCATGGTCAGATCACTACTTGGTGAGGGTGGACTTCTTGGTGCCACAAACCCTCCGTGGGGGTGGAGGACCCATTAGGATGGTCCGCCCCAGACATCTGATGGATCCAGATGGATTCCTGAATGAGCTTGGGGATTCTTTGGAGCATGCACATGGGCACTCGGCTGAGACCCTGGTGGAGGGGTGGAATGCTGCAATCACCGGGGCATTAGAGCAGGTGGCTCCGAAATGCCCTCTCCCCCTGAATAGAGCTCAGACGGCACCGTGAAATACTCCACGGTTGCTCTGAGGCGGGAGGTGAGACGGCTAGAGCTCCGGTGGCGGAAATCTTGCTCTGACGACGATCGGACATGGGTTAGAGCGGCTGTGGCAGCCTACCATGTGGCGTTGAAGGCACCAAAAAAGGATTTTTATGCTGCCTCTATTGCGTCCATAGAGTGCTGTCCCAGGAGGCTGTTCCAAGTGGTCCGGAGCCTGGTCGGTCCAGCTGCCCCGGAACCGATGGAACATGCTAAGGCTTCCTGTGATGAGTTTGCAAAGCACTTCGCGGAGAAAATCGATCATATTTAGAGGGCAATTCCGTGCGCTGTGGACACAGTGAGCAAGCCAGAGGCGGCCAGTGGTGCTCCGGTGGTGTGGGATCGGTTCCACCTTCTTCCTTCTGATGAAGTGGACAAGGTGCTTTCAACCTTAAAGCCAACCACTTGCTTACTCGACCCTTGCCCGTCGTGGCTCATTATGAGCTGCAAGGACAGACTGGGCGAGGGGATCAAAATGGTGGTAAATACATCCCTGGAAGAGGCAGCAATGCCATCAGCTCTCAAGGAGGCAGTAATAAAACCAATTCTAAAGAAGCCCTCCTTGGATCCCCAAGATCTGAACAACTTTCGCCCAGTCTCAAATCTGCCATTCCTTGGTAAGGCGGTTCAGCGGGTGGTGGCGAAGCAGTTGCAAGTGCATTTGGAGGAAGCAGATTATCTGGATCCATTTCAATCAGGCTTCAGGCCTGGACATGGGACTGAAACGGCCTTGGTCGCCCTGGTGGATGATATGAGGAGGGCGTGGGATAGGGGCGAATGCACCTTCTTTGTCCTCCTGGAACTTTCAGCGGCTTTTGATACTGTTGATCACGGTATCCTTCTGGACCGCCTGAAGAGGTTAGGCATAGGGGGCACTGTATTGCAGTGGTTCCGTTCCTTCCTCTCTGGTAGGTACCAGAGAGTGGCATTGGGGGATGAGGTTTTGGATCCTTGGCCTCTCACTTGTGGGGTGCCACAGGGCTCCATCCTCTCCCCGATGCTGTTCAACTTCTATATAAAGCCGCTGGGGGCTATCATCAGAAGATTTGGGCTGCAGTGTCACCAGTATGCGGATGACACACAGCTCTATCTCTCATTCAAATCTTCACCGAGGTTGGCTGTAGAAACCCTATCCAAGTGCCTGGAGTCGGTGAGTGGCTGGATGGGAAGGAATAAGCTGAAGCCGAACCCTGACAAAACCAAGGTACTGTTTGTGGGAGACAAGGGAAGGTTCGGGGATGATGACCTGGTGTTCAATGGGGTACAATTGCCCCTGAAAGACCAGGTCCGCAGCCTGGGGGTCATTCTTGACTCCCAGCTGTCCATGGAGGCTCAGGTCTTGGCTGTGAGCTGGGCAGCGCTGTATCAACTCCATCTGATACGGAGGCTGTGCCCCTATCTTCCCAACCATCTGCTCCCATCTGTGGTACATGCCCTGGTCTCCTCTCGCCTAGACTACTGTAATGCGCTCTTCATGGGGTTACCCTTGAAAATGGTCTGGAAGCTGCAACTGGTACAGAACGCGGTGGCTCGTCTGATTAAAGGCAGCCACTGGTGAGATTACATCACTCCAGTGCTGAAGGAGTTTCAGTGGTTACCGGTTGTTTTCCGGGCCCAATTCAGGGTGTTGGTTCTGACCTTTAAAACCCTGCACGGTTTCGGCCCATTCTATCTGAAGGAGTGCCTCCAACATCATCAGGGATGCCGCTCAACAAGATCATCCTCAAAAGGCCTTCTCTCTATCCCACCAGTTAAAACAGCTAGACTGGTGAGGACTAGGGAGAGGGCTTTTTCAATAGTGGTCCCCACTTTGTGGAATTCCCTCCCAAATGATCTCCGCCATGCCCCCTCTATGATGAGCTTCCGCCGGGCCTTGAGGACCTGGCTCTTCAGTCAGGCTTTTGGGGTGGGGTAGGTTTTATTATTATTGCTGAGATTTAATATTTTAATGTATTTGTATGTTTTTATTTTGTACGTTGCCCAGAGTGGCTGGACAGCCAGCCAGATGGGCGACTAATAAATTTAATAAATAAATAAATAAATAAATAAATAAATAAAAATAAATTATTTGCATATATTGAAAATGCTTAATAAAAAGGTTATATTTAAAAAAGGGATGATGAGAGTTGTAAGTAGCTGTGGAAAGGAGTTCTGAAGCTTTCATTTTCATTTTAAATTAACAATAACTTATTGTGTTGTCCAAACCCCCAAAAATGTGTCAATGTTTCTTATCATTTGACAAAACAGGCCAACTTTAAGCCATAGTTTAAGAAGCTGGCTTGTTTCAATAAACCAGAGTTAAGATTAACAACGATTAAGGCTTTGGACATAATGCTAAACAGTGATTAATCTCAAACTGAAATAGACACTTTCAATCTCCTTGAGACCATTGTGGAGGGAGGAGGTGCATGATTCTGAGGTTCACTACAGCTTAGTCCTTGTAATGTTGAACTATGGTTTAATACCATGTGTGAATTAGGCCAATGTCTGATAATGACTGTAGAATTTTGTGGCAAATCTGAACATACATTTTCCCTCACTCAATGACTGCAACAGCAGTCACAGGCCAAACACCACACGGAACTATAGAATAGTAGAGTTGGAAGGGGCCTATAAGGCCATCAAGTCCAACCCCCTACTCAATACAGGAACCCAAATTAAAGCATACCTGACAGATGGATGACCAGCTGCCTCTTGAGTGCCTCCAGTGTCGGAGAGCCCACTACCTCCCTAGATAATTGGGTCCATTGTCATACTGCTCTGAGAGTTAGGAAGTTTTTCCTGGTGTTCAGCCGAGCCCCTTATTCTGTCTCCTGCACTTGGGGATGATTGAAAAGAGATCCTGGCTGTCCTCTGTGTGACAACTTTTCAAGTACTTGAAGAGTGCTATCATATCTCCCTGCAGTCTTCTCTTCTCAAGGCTAAACATGTCCAGTTCTTTCAAGCTCTCCTTGTAGGTCTTTGTTTCCAGTTCCCTAATCATCCTTGTTGCCCTCCTCTGAACCTGTTCCAGTTTGTCTGCATCCTTGTTAAAGTGCAGTACCCAGAACTGGACACAGTACTCAAGATGGGGCCTAACCAATGCCGAAAAGAGGGGAACAAATACTTAACGCAATTTGGAAAACAAACAAACAAACAAACAAATAAGGCAATTCACACATTCAATGGAGAGTAATCAACTGGTCTCACTGAGTGATGAGATGCCGGATGATATATGTGCATGTGTGAACAAGGAGGATTGTGTATCGCAACCTGAAAGAGGAGGACAACGGAGAACCTATATCTTAGAGCACACCAAGACTCTCACTCCTGGAACAGGAGCTGTAGAGAACACTGTGAAACCAGAGAGGAAATACACAAGTAACGAGGCATAACACACAGCGGACAGGATAGCCTTACTGAAAATTCATTGGAAAGATTAAAAAAACCTAACAATAAACAGAGGCTGAGTTAATGCAGTGCTATGCTGCATGAGGTCCACTCCTGAGTGGCACACATACAAATCCTAGCCTAGTTTGTATTGGGAAAATATCTGCATCACTCCAGAGATTTGAGATTGATGAGTGGTGTTCAAGTTTCCATCTATGCAGCAATATCAATGAATATTTATTGTGGCTGGCAAGCACTTGAGAGCTATTCTATTTCTGCCGCTCAGTTGTGTCAAACTGACTTAAAAGTGCTCAAGTTTTCTACAGAGTTGGCACATATGTTTTGCATATCTAGAGACACTAAATCTTTTTCATCTGAAACTTCAAGTGCAATCTCAAAGTTCAACAGGAACTTTCTATAGCAAAAACATTCAGAGGCAGCTCTGGGCTAAAACCGTTGCCTCTGAAGGGTCCCATAAGCCTCTTAACTAATGCCTGACCTAGGGGTAGTTCTGGACTTGAGCATGAGCAAAGCATCTAGAAAACATCCAGACTGAAGAGGGGAAGGCAGCAGTCACTTCAAGGCTCAGAAAGAGGAAATAAAACCCACCTACCAGAGGAGCCCTTACCCTCTAAAGAGCATACCAAGCCCTAATTACCTGGATCCTCATCTCCTATGTAGGAGGCCTTGAGTTCTCATGCCACAGCCAACAGGCCTGTTCTCCAGATGATGGGATCCCAGTATTAAGAAAGGGAAATTGGAACTTCTGGGAAAGGAACTTCCAATTATATTATCTTGTAGGTATTATCTTGCATTAATTATTCTAATATTCACTCAAAGGATGTAACAGTTTTTTTTAATGTTCTTCATTTTCTTTTCAGGTGGAGGAACTGGAAAGTTTGTGGTGACTTATTTGAAATCTGGCAGTTTATCTCCTTTTGGAAAGTGGGACAATGCATTTCTTCAACCATATACAGCTTAAGTCGAATCTCTTTTCCAGAGGTTTTTTTTTAATTATTATTCTTGAGGGCAGATCCACACCATACATTTAAAGCACATCCAGTGCACATTTAAAGCACATAAATTACCCCAAAGAATCCTGGGAACTGTTGTTCTCCCCACCACAGAGCTACAATTCCCAGCACGCTTAACAACCTGCAGTTCCCAGGATTTTGATATATTTATTATTTATTTATTTATAAAAATATTTGTATACCGCTATTTCATTAAAGACATCAAAGAGGTTTACAACATGTTTAAAACAACAACCATAGAATTAAAAAAATACAAAATACAATAAAAACAAAGGTCAATTGTTGCGAAGAAAGCATGTTCTTAATTGCCTGCATAAGTCTAGTGAAACACAAAGGTTTTCAGCAGTAGCTTAAAAGCTAAACAGAAGGCGCCTGCTGAATCTCTGTTGGTAGAGCACTCCAGGGGAGTGGCCCAGTGACACTGGAAGCTTGATTTCGTGTTGATGTTAAATGAGCCTCGCCAACTCAGGGGATGACCAAAACCACCTCTGCAGAAGATCTCAGTGATCGAGTTGGGATATAAGAGTTCAGACAGTCCCTAAAATACCCTGGACCTAAATTGTTTAGAGCTCTGTAAATTAATACAAGGACCTTGAACCTGGCTCAGGAGCAGATGGGCAGCAAGTGCAGATGTTTTTAAAGTGGTATCACATGTTGTTGGCCATATGCTCCCATCAGCAATCTGGCCACAGCATTTTGCACCAGCCAGAGCTTTTGAACCAGGGCCAAGGGCAGCCCCACAGAGTGCATTGCAGTAATCCAGCCTCGAGGCTACCAACACACAGACTACAGAGGTCAGGCTATACCTGTCCAGGAATGGCTATGACAAACCAGACAAAGCTGGTAAAAGGCACCCCTAAACACAGAGGATACTTGGGCATACTAAGTGACAAAGGTGAATCCAGGAGTACCCGAAGGCTACGGCCTTGGTCCTTCAGAGGGAGCACGGCCCCATCCAGAACAGGTAAACTGCCTATCTCCCGGACATGGAAACCACCTACCCAAAGAGCCCCTGTCTTCCCAGGATTCAAGCATAGTTTATTGGCCCTCATCCAGTCCACCACAGCATTCAGACACCGATCCAGAGTGTTCACAGGGTCTCCTGATTCAGATGTTATGTATGGGTTGTCTGTGGGGACTTGGGAGGCAGGTGTTGACCAATGGAACCCATGAACTGGGGGAATATTGATATCCCCCTTACCTGGTAACACCCCATACTTCCCCATGGAGCTATATGTTTGCTGTAAATCTCAAGAATATGGCAAGGTACTGTCTATTATAAAGTCTATTATACAGACAACCCTTCATGTGACAGTTTCATGATGACCCTACTGTTTACAAATGTTGCCACCCACATTATGAAGAAGACGAGTGGTAATCTGAATCTTCCTAGGGCAGGACAGGGTCTTAAAATCCACATAGGAACTGTCAGTTCAGTAAAACCCCTTCAATGAATATACAACAAAACTCCAATAAAAGCATGTGCAACATTCAAATAAGTGCCAGACATTAGCAGAAATCAGTGCTATTATGAGAAATCCTAATTCAATACATATCAGAACTGGTATCCTAGAAAAAAGTTTTCAGAACAGCAGGATGTGCTCACCAGCCATTGTAGAGCAATGGTGGAAAGCTGCATACTGGAAACACTGTAAGAATAAAGGCTGCATAACACCTTCCCATGTTTAAAGTTCTATGTTCGTGGGGCTTTTCTTATGTTTTGCTCACAAACCACCTTCCTTCCATTTTTCTTTCATTGTTAGTGCTGTGCCTGCTAATCAGGCCTTGCTACAAATTCAGAATCTGAAGAACCACTTTGGAGAAAGAATCCCGTTCCGTGCCCGGTACCTGCCGGGCAAAGGGGCGTGTTTGCGGCTGCTGCCGAAGCCAGGCCGCCATCAAGGGTGTGTGCGTGCGCACGTGGCGCGCCAGCGCGCCGTCGTGACGCACAGTAAGGAGGCGGGGCAGCTGAAGGCCATTTAAGGGCACTCCACCAGCCTCCCGCCCTCCTTTGAATTTTGGCGGCGGAGGCCTTGTGGCGGCGGCTGCTGCGCGCCGCGGGGAGCCTTCCGGCCGCGGCGGGCCCTTTGGTGCGCCGGCCTAGCGGGGGCAGTGGCGGCGGCGGGACGCGAGGGGCCTTCGGGCGGCGGCGGGACGCGAGGGGCCTTCGGGCCGCGGCGAGGCTCGGGAGGCCTTCCGGCCACGGCGAGGCCTTTGATGGGCCGGCCTCACGGCTGCGACGAGGCACATGGGGACTTCCAGCGGCGGCGAGGCACGGGAGGACTTTCAGCCGCGGTGAGGCCTCTGATGGGCCGGCCTTGCGGCTGCGACGAAACGCGTGAGGACTTTCAGCCGCGGCGGGGCACGGGTGGCTTTCCAGTTACAGTTTCAGTTTCAGTTACCCCTGAGGAAGAATCTTTAATTCAGAACATGTCAGGCCTAAACAAACTGCACTGCTATGGGGGCACCTTTGATTCTCTTCTGCTCTCTCCTGTTTCTTTCCTTCAAACTATCACCTTCTGATTCCATCATTTATCATAGAAATAATGTTTGGGATTAAGGGAAACACAACAACCTACTTCTAGTTAAATAGTACCCTAGACTTTCTATCATAAACCTGGAATATGTGGAGTAGGGGGAGAGACAATGTTTAAAATTTAATTCTATGCTGATAGTAAAAGAGAGATTGAAAAGGCCAAATATGTCTTGCAACCCAGGGCATGTGTGTGTGTGTTTTAAGTATGCAGAGAGAAATGTTTACTTTAGCTGAAGGTGAATTACAGTCAGCATTTTTATGGATTAAATATAATTTGAAAAGAACAGTAGGGGAAAAGGTTATTTTAAGGATTTTCTATTTAAACTAAACAAAATATTTATGCAGGCAGGCTTCTGCGCAGAACATAGAGGCAAGTATTCATGGAGAGCTCCTGTCTGTTTCTCTAAGCATAGTAATGCAGCAGGTAAAGGGATGATGCATAGACGAAGAGCTGTCTCTCTCCTCTTCTATGTATTTAGGTCCAGTTCCACACTTTATGTGGCAATTGACATTGCCGCTTGCTCACTACATGTCTCTCACAATGCTGTAATGGGTGGCAAACCTCCAGTTAGGGCCAGGAGATACTTCTATTGGGGTCCCCTTCCCATTACAGAAAGCAAAATAGGAATAGACTCCTTTTCTTGATACTGAAGTGTATTTTTAGTTTAAACTAAATGTTACTTTTCAGTTACCAATTACCTAGAGAGGTAGTGGGCTATCTGACACTGGGGGCATTCCAGGGGCAGCTGGAGAGGGGATGCTTTTATTAAGGGATGTACTGAGAAGGCCATCCCACTTCCTCACTGTTTTGCAAACCAGGAAAGTTCAGAGAAGGGGTTAGTCAATTAGGGAGAACTTGAGATGAGAGGGCCCCCCAAAAAATTGCCTGCACTCCCACACCCTCCTGCTGCCTGTGGCCGCCACTTCTTTTGCAGAATAACCTAGAAAGATGCTCTGTCATAACGTAGCGGCCATTTGGATTGGAGCAATGCAATGTAATTACAAAGAGCAGAGGCTTTTTGATGAGGGTGGGGGGCAGCTGGAGACAGAAAGGAGGCTGCAGGAGCCAGTAGGGACCCCCAGTTAGTGCTGCAACCTCACCTCCAAAACTACTTCAACTCCAAATGCAAAGGGAACTCATCCCCCCTTTTTTCACTGTCAAGCTTCTCCCCCCCCCAAATACGTTCTTCAAAACCCAGGTAAAAATATATGAACCTTTCCATCAGTTAAGTCCCATAACCCTCTGTCCTAAGACCCATTTAATCTGTGGTATTCTGAGTAAACACACATAGGATTCTGCTGTATGTGTGCAATCACATGCACCCTTCCGGGGGAAGAAGTAACGATACACTCGGGATTTTCTCATAAGTAAGTATGCATAGAATTGGTCCAATTCATATTTCTCTGAGTAAATTATTTAAACATAATGGAATTAATCACGTGCAGGCTGCACATTTGCTTGCATCTTCTCTTTAGCTAGTTTACAAACTGGTCTGTAGATAAGGTGCCCACCTTTTTTACAGGCCTCTAGTCCTGTGCTTTTAAGAGTCATTTGATCTGCAGACATTAGAAGATGACATTGCTTAACTCCATGCCATCTAATAACTGCTGAATACGAACCTGCTATTAAAGGCACAACAACAAGCCAGAAGGATATGTGGGGCCAGGGCCCCCCAAAGGAGTGGGAAGCAGCCCCCAGCAGAGGCTGCTTGAGAAAAGTGTCCCTTCCCAGCTACGCTCGAGGGCTATGGACCTTGCTTGCAGACTGCCCAGTTATGGGGAGACTCATTTTATGATGTGGTTTTTCTTTATTATGCGGTTTTCCGGATCCTATGGACGCACTGGTCCAGGGGACAATTGATGAAGACATACAGTTGGGCAGGGTTATTGGCCCCTTCCCATCATCCCCTACCTCTGCTCTCTCAGTGCCCCCCCCCGTATAGTGCCCAAAGTGGCAGTGGGCAAAGTCTACCTGATTCACCATCCGTCATACAAGTGGGGTCAGTCAGTGATGGCTTCATACCAGATAGTCTATGCACAGTGCACTACACTTCATTCAATATAGTGCGCACCTGTGGCAGAGATGCCTTATGGGCAAGTGTGGCAGCTAATCTGCCTGCGTTGCCAGCTGTTACACATGGTGGATTTTGAGCTGCTGAGTTTTGCCTTTTAGGTCAACTATGCAGCAGAGCATTACCTATGGGCTGCTGTATTCTTGCATGGAGCACTTCAGCCCCTTCTTGGAAGGGACAGCCAGGAGACGAGAGGCCCCAGAAGCGGTGGGGCACTATTTTCATGATGTCCAGTTCTCGGGTAGGGCAGACTTTGGGTGCATGTTAGCGCTTGATGGCACAGTTTATAGCGTTGCTATGAACTGGGGAGTTCTTTTGGCAGCTGGGAAAGTGGAGGATCCTGCCCCAGTGTTCACCTTCCAGGGTATTAAAATTGACTTTTGGACCCAGGGCTGCAGGCTGCCTGGGAAAAGCTTGAATTGTTGCAGATCAAGATCCTGAAGTTTTCAGGGGCTGGGAAAGTGTTTGCTTTCTGCCCTTCAGGTATTGGGGGCCTTCTGCGGTGGGGTTTATAGTGCCATAACAGGGATTTCACAGCCTTACCACAGGTTCAGGGTTTTGGCTGCCTTATGCGCCAACCTGCGGTGTGGCCCCCTCCGTTCCTGCAGTGCGTCAATGGTGTTTCAGTTAGAGGAAGGACCGACTCTGCTAGTCCCATACCGCATACTGGGAGATGGGGGAGGGGAGTCAGAGATGGTCAGGGCAGGAGGGGATTCCTGGGAGTTGGGGGATGGCAGGGGCTATGCAAAGTGTGGCCTATTCCTAGGAATCACGTCCTGGAATTCATCACAGATGGTAGGAGTAAAGCTTGTCTGTCAGTGTGTCGCAAGGTAGGCTTGCAGGGGGCCTTTAGGACCATTCACATGTCTTGGGATATGTCATGTGCTGGCCAGCTGGCCCATGCACACCCCCATACCCCTTATCCTCACCCTCCATGTTCACCTGACCCGCCAGGGATTGTTGATCAGGGAGGTGCCCTGTGACCATCATGCTTCAAAGCTCAGCAGTTACATGTAGCACCCCTCACACTTAATTTTGGAGCCTTCCGGATGGGGGGTGGGGGTGTTTGGGGCCAGGTCAGACTTCCCTTCGAGCCATCCTGGGGTCCAAGGTTTGTTTCCAGGCAGACCAGGGGTACAAGAGTAATTCCACATTATTTTACCCTCCCCTGGACTGGACACTTCCCCATGACGGCGACATAGTGTTTTTGGCCGGAAGCTATAGGCCTGGTTGCCTGATATTCAGGGGGAGGGATCTTCCCTCATAAAGTTTCGGTCTAGTGTCGCGATGCCTGGGAGCGGACCCATGGGGGTTTGAGGGTCATGCCCCTCCGGAATTGGGGTTGCCTACCCGGCAGTGGAATTGCCTACCTGGGACGGTCTATTTGGTTTTTGTATATGCAGGTGCAGGCCGTTAGGAGGTGGAAGTAGGGGGTGCATGGAATACATTCACCCCAGGGGCGAGTCTGAAGGTCTGGGACCCAACTGTTCACGATTGTTTCTGTTTTTGGCAGGTTGCTGGACGGGGATGGAGCAGATGCGCAGTCTACTCTGCAGCCATGGCATGAGCTCATAGGCTGGCCTTGGGGCCGCAAACGCACATTGGTTCACAGCTGGGCCTCTGATGGTGGGCCATGGTTTGGTGACTGGGTCGACAGAGTATGCGCTGGAATGGTCTCCTACCCATGTCGTTCCAGCAGGGTTCAGGGCAGAAGGTTACTGAAGGGCAAGACATGTGAGAACATGCAGTTGAGGCCACAATAGCCTCTGGTCGTCTGCTATGGTCAGACAGGAAGGGCAACGCCCTCAGTGGCAGGCATGTGAGGACATGCAGCTGAGGCCACGGTAGCCTTGGGTCGTCTGCTGTGGTCAGACATGGAGGGCAAGGCCCTCAGTGGCAGGCATGTGAGGACATGCAGTTGAGGCCTCGGTAGCCTTGGGTTGTCTGCTGTGGTCGGACATGGAGGGCAAGGCCCTCAGTGGCAGACATGCTTGGACATGCAGTTCGGGAGGCAACGATGCCATCCTCCTGATGGACCTGCAGAGGGGTCTGCATGAGATTCTTATCGGGTGTGGGGTAAAGTGAGACTAAGCAGAGGCTTGTCCCCCTTTTGTGGCAAAGAAGTGCGGGAAAAGGTTTAAAGGGAAAGGGCAGCTAGGTGACACCTTTAGGCACCTTTGGGGGTGATTGGCGGTCCGGGGGCCTGCAGCTCAGGGCTATACGGCCCGGGGGGCAGAACACGGGCCGCCTTTGGGGCCAACGTGCCTCATCCGCTCGGAGTTTTACGGCTCCGGGGGGCGGTGATGCGGGTTGGACCCCCTACACATCTTCTGGGTGTGGCCTGAGCTGGGGGTCTGGCACAGGGCAGCCCCGGGCTCAGGCAAGGTTTGGTCGCCCTATGGCTGCAAGCAGGCTTTGCCTGGATCATCAGAATGCTCCCGCACTTGATTTCCCCTCTGCAGGTTCATTATTCTAATTGATTCCGTTTAATAAAGTGGCCCATGATTTAACCCAATGAATGGTGTTTGTGTTTTATTTCGGCAATAGGCCGCAAACGCTGGCAATACATTTGAAACCACAAATATTTATCCAATTCTATTTTGGACATATGGGAATTAACCTGATGATCATGAAACCAAGAGCCAGGAGCATTTCAAAGATAAAAGAATACCAAGTGGGCAAGTTTGTACTGCCCTGCACACACTGCCTGCATTCCCATGGCTCCCCTTTTCACTATCATTCTAGCTATTTAAATAGCTACCCTGGCTATTTAGCACCCTGCTGCCTACTAGTCCTAAAGCCTGCTAATTATACTGAGTTACATGGTCGCTGTATAATGTATCCCAGTCAAGTAGAGGATGAGACCTCTCTAAACCAATCTGCACTTTAAAATCACAGCTAAAATGATAATGCAGTCAACCTCTGAGCCAATCATTTTCAAGCGTAATTCAAGGTTACATCAGGAAGATCTACATGAGTGTTTGGTTCTGGTTTTACAGCAGGGTGGGTCCTGCTAATCAGAAAGCCCTTTGCTTCCTGTCGCCTTAATTAGAAATATTGTGCCATGTAGAGAGAAGGCGTTTGACTAAGCTGTATGTGTGGATAACACTGATCTATACAGCCACTTCAGGAGACCAGACCACTAGCTCAGGGCCAGATTATCCATTAGGCTTAATAGGCTGAAGCCTAGGGGCTCGGAGCTCTTGGGGGCCCGTGGGGCACTGGCCTGAGGGCCCCTGGAGCTACAGTGGGCCCTCCACTCTCCTTCCGCAATCCGCGGACCACCATCCCCCCACTTTACCTACCTTTCCATTGTTTTTTGTGGCGTGCAGATTTGCCATCAATCAAGATGGCAGCCGAGGTTTCCTTAAGGGGCTGAAGCCTCTGCTGCCACCTTGGCTGATGGCATGCATGCGTGCTACACGAACGCATTGCTGCCATCAACAAAGATGGTGGCAGAGGCTTCAGCTCCTTAGGGAAACCTCGGCTGCCATCTTGATTGATGGCAAACCTGCGTGCGCCACAACAAACAACGGAAAGGTAGGTGAAGCATGGGGATAGGGGGGCCCAAACACCAATCAGCCTAGGGGCCCTCCTCAGTTTAATCGGGCCCTGCACTAGCTTTGTAAGGGGAGGGGGACCTTCTGAACTTTCCAGATGAGTATACATACTAAATTGTAAAGCAACAACAACAAGCTTTGTTTAAGCAGAATAAATTTCCTTGACTAGGAAAAGTGGCCCAATTTCCAGATTTAGCTGTTCATTTGTGTAGTTCTTGGTGAGAACATCTTTAGCTCAATTCTGAAAAGCCAGGACCTTAGCTTGCACAGCTGAGCACATGAATACTGAAGTTATTTTTCACATCTGTGCCAACAGACTACAGGTCCACCATTACTAGTACATGCCGTCTGTAAAATCTATCTAAAGAAAAGACTTTTTAAATCAAGTAATGTCTACTCAAAATCAGACAGATACCATACAAATTGTCACTATTTTGAGTAAAATGCAGAGCTTGGAAAAGTTACTTTTTTGAACTACAGCTCCCATCAGCCTAATCCAGTGGCCATGTTGCCTAGGGCTGATGGGAGTTGTAGTTCAAAAAAGTAACTTTTCCAAGCTCTGGTAAAATGAATAATAATATCAGTTTGTTCAGAATGAGAAAAAATATATATGGATGCAATATTTTCTGTCTGAAGAAGTTATGCAACATGGAGACTGCATGTTTAAAGCTTCTGTATGTAATGAGACTTCCATATCTATGCCTATCAACTTGCTTATGGTTTGTTGAGTTACAGGGACCAAACAGGACATTAAAATCTACACAAAATGTCAGCAAAAAATTAGATTGACGAGTGCAAGACACAGCAAGAGTAACCAGTGCAAAGCAACATAACTCTGTAAGAAATATCTTTTACACCCTTTTTTATAGCATGATTTAAAAATGCAATCTTGCCTTTTCAGACAAAAAAAATGTAGTGACTTTAATTTTGCTTAGCTTCTGTAATATGCTTCATGTACGGCTGCACGTATGTATAATTTGGAAGCTTCAGTCTATGCAGAATATGACAGCCTAATGTGAATGAGTTCCTGAAAGCATATTATAGCAGCTGTCCATCACTATGACATTCCCTTTTATCCTTTCAACACAACTAAAAAAAAAATGCTGATGTTCATCTGTAAAGCCTTTAATTGTCTGGACCAAAGAGATTAAAGAGATCACTTTTTGGCCTATTTCCATAATAAATTCAAATACTGAAAGACAATGTATTAATGTGTCATTTTCTTTGTTAGTAGTTCAATCCCCAGCAGGTAGGGTGGGAAGAGGCACCTGCCTGAAACCCCAGACAGCCACTGCCAGTCAGTGTAAACAGTACCGAGCTTGGTAGACCAATCATCTGACTCAGTATAAGGCACCTTCCTATGTTACTAGAAATGCTTGTTTAGGTGGTGACATCAGCATACATCATATCATAGCTGCAGAAGTCTGCAAAGAGGAGGAGAAGCAGCTACATGCACCCAGTGGGGATACACATGCAGAGCTTTTGCCAACTTTATAACATATGGCCAAGTTCATGGAGCACCATATACATCTCATGCATGGGGAACATTTATATTGGTCTGGAAATGATTGTTTGTATACTGGGAACATGGTATCACCTAAAGCTCATACTGAGAAGTAGCAAGAACATATTTGATCATCTTTACAAACAAACATGCAACAAGATAGAGGTGTTACCTGTGAAACAAGACTGATTTGACGAGTGTGACAACATCCCGACTGGCATTGTATCCAGCACAGACAATGGCAACGTGGATTGTCTAAGGAGAAAAAAAACAACAGTGAAAGCAAGGGGAGGGAGAGAAAGGTCAATACAGTCTTTCACTTTTATCATTCATTAAACAGGAAAACCATAACAGTCTCACAAGCTCTAATAGCAAATTGCAGTTGTTTAATGCTCATCTGAATCTCATTAAAAAAATCTGAAACAGAGGTAACACCATGTACATTTGAAATCACTGCTATACGGTACATGAAGTTTTAGGGGTTTTTTACATATATGTATTTTCTTATATTAATTATGCAGGAACAGAAGACCCTAGAGAAGAAAAATTATTCTATGGAAAAAAATGAGACAATCTATTAACACAGTCATGAGCATGGGGAAGTACCATGGTGATGGAGGCGATGGAAAATGTAAGAAAAGTTCATGTTTCCAGTAGCAACAGTCCTATCCCCACCCTAAGAATTTGAAATAGGGAAACTCAACTAATGCAAGTGCCCCTGTTTGAATTCTTGTGAGAAGAATCAAGGCAACAACAGCCTGCTCTGAGAAGACCCCTACCGCCATCTTGATTCTGCTCACATCCAGAGAAGAGATGCAGAGACCCAGAAAAAACCCGAGGGGGAAATAGAAAAACATTCAGGATATTTTTCCATTTTTTCCCCAAAGCCATTTTTGGAATTGGAAAATTTTGGATTATGAACTATTTTCTTTTAGAATTATGAATAAATGTTGAAGACAATATTTACTCCCCCAAATTATTTCAAAAACCGTGTAACAGGAAGCCTTTCAATAAGGCTATGTATGGTATCAGATCATTACAATTCCTGTACACTGAGGAAGCCCTGAGTTGTACACTGAGAGTACAACTCTCAAATGTAGAAGCAAGATGCATTTCTGCCTCTAGGAATCCCTGCCATTGACAAGAGAAGGAGGGATTCAGCACCTTCTTGGCCTACAGGCTTCCTCTTGTTGGCATAGTTGGTTCATCTGCTCAGGGCCTTTTTACTAGGTGGCAAAAAAGCAGAAACTGATAATGACAGGGAAAATGAAACTGATTAAATTTAATGTTGTATTCATTGAGTCTTGGCTCCTCCACCCTCTCTTTTTCTCACCTCTTTCCATGGAATGAATGCTTTATGTCTGTGTGACATTGTGGAGGACTGAAGAAACATAATACCTTTTAGAATACATAATAATTTGTTTTGTTTCACCTTTTAAAATATGTTTTCAGATGTTTTACTGCTTGGGTGTTTGCAACCTTTGGATCATTTTGGAAGAAGGGAGGGATATGCTTCCAAAACCCAGTTGCTGGAAGCCGCAGGAGGGAGGAGTGCTCTTGCACTCAGGTCCTGCTTGCAGCCTTTCCAGGGGCAACTGATTGGCCACTGTGAGAACAGGATGCTGGGCTTGATGGGCTACTGTCCAGATCCAGTAGGCTCTTCTTATGTTTTTATATAAATTTATGTACTTAAATAAGTAAATAAATAGAATGTTGATGGTTTTTTCTGTTTTTAGTGTTTTTTGCCTGCTCCTCAAAAACTGGCAAAACGAAAGAGATACTAGGCTCCTTTCAGTTCAATGGCTTATAGCTCAATTTGTTACATTAAAAAAACACAACTAAATTCAATTTAAATTTATTGTCTGAATAACCTGTACTTTTAAAATACCAATCATAATAATTTTATGGGCAAACCAAGTTATACAAAATACATTTTATGTCCCTAAAGTAAGAAAGTGGTGTTCAATATGTAAAGGGAGCTTTAAAAAAGTATTGCATATTTTCCTATTTTTCCCAACATTTATGTATTTTTCTGAAACCCCCCCCCCCGGTTCAAACTTTACAGAAATTTACATCTCTAATCCAGAGCCCAGCACAATCTCTTCACCAATCAGTTCTGTGGTTCAACTCCATATATGCCCCAATTGTCTTTGTTGTTGTTATACAAAATATTTGAGAGGTTGCCATTTTGAACAAAGTAAGTAAGTAAAATTTATTAACGATCCATTGATCCATACACCATATCATACATTAACCATAATAATTTACAATTTCAGGAATATTTGTTGAAAAAGAGTTCACTCCAATATTAAAAAGCTATTGTCAGCTCTGAACAAATGTACTTCTTATTGAAATTGCTGCTACCGCAAATTTTGCTACTTCAAAGGTAATTTCTTTCTTATAGTCTGATAATAAAAAGTTTATTTGTGAGTGTTCTGAGTTTGATTTTCGATAATCTAAAAGGGGTACTATTAAAAGCGATCGCAGATGTTCATATATGGGGCAATGAAGCAGGACATGGACATTCGATTCGACTTCCCCTTTTCCACAGGGGCATAGGCATTCTTCATACTGGATCTTATTATAACGTCCCTCTAATACCCTTGATGGGAGAACATTCATTCTTAGCCAGGTAAATGCTTTTCTATATTTTGGTATATTTAAGTTTTTTAAATAGGGCATGGGGATAGGAAACTTTGCATTGTGTCTATATTTCCTTGATTGCTCTAAATGAATTTGATAATCAATATCTCTTATACGCTGTTTGATATTTATCCTAGCGGTCTCACTTCCCATCTGTATTATAGTCTGCTTTGAAAAGCCAAGATATTGGAGTTTGTTAAGGATAGCGGAGTTCCAAATAGATTTAAAATTATCTATTAATATATGAGGAGCTAGTCCATGAGGTTCCAGGGTTAGTTTTATCCAATAATGGATCTTCAAGGACCAGATTAGTGATTCTATGGACCGTACCCCCGTTTCTAATCGTATTACACTGTTCGGGACACATGAGGGTATTGCCAGAATAGATTGTATGAAAGAAGTCTGAACAACTTCTAGCTCTGGGAATTTATCTCTTGTTGTCGATTGCATGCCATAAATAAGCTGAGGGATTATCTTAGTTTGAAATACTTTAATGGCAGGGATAATCGATTGTCCTCCGTTAGTGTAATAGAACTTTGACAATGCTTTAGATGTCTTCTTTGCATTTATTATAACTGATTTTATGTGATAGCTGTAACTACCTGATGATTGGAAAGTGAATCCCAGATATTTAAATGAAGTCACTTGATCAATTAATCTTCCATTTAGTATCCATTGATATTTTGTTCTTTTTTTGCTGAACAGCATTACCTTGGTTTTTTGATAGTTTATGTCCAGGTATTCTGTCTGGCAATACTGGGCTATTCCTCTTAATAATCTCTTTAGCCCTATTGGAGTCTTTGATAGTAAGGTCAGATCATCGGTATATAAAAGGGCATTTCTTGGGGCATTAGCTAGCATTGGGGAATGAATAGCGTACATGTCTAATTTTTCTATTACATCGTTAATAGACAAGTTAAAGAGAAGGGGTGATAGAATACATCCTTGTCTTACGCCTTTTAACGTTACGATCGAATTAGTTAAATAGCCCTGCATGTTGCATCTTACTTTCAACTTAGTATTTTTATATAATCCTTGCATCAACGTTAGTAAACGTCTATCCACTCCTAAATGGTATAATTTCGCCCATAATCTTGATCTTGGTATCAAATCAAATGCTGCTTTCAGATCGATGTATGCCACACAAAAAAATCCCCCTTTTCTATGCGCGTATTTATCAATGATATGCTGCAGCACTAATATATGATCCATAACTGATCTTTTTGGTCTGAAACCTGCTTGTTCTTGGATCAATATATCTGTTTGTTCTGCCCAAGTGATCAATTTGTTAAATAGATGGGCAGCATATAGCTTACTAATAACATTTAAAAGGCTAATTGGTCGGTAATTTTCTGGGTCTGTCGGTGAACCTTTCTTAAAGATGGGCACTACTGTCGCCATTCCCCAATGGTCTGGTACTATCATCGTTGAATCAATATATGAAAATAATGACGCTAATACAGGGGCCCACCATTCAGCATTATTTTTATATACTTCGCAGGGAACATTGTCTGGGCCAGGCGCTTTATTAAGTTTTAAATTCTTAATCAATTCAAGTATTTCCTCTTGGGACACTGGCATCCATTTTGGAAGTTCATTCAGTATCGTATATTCATATATCCCCTCTTCCTCTGGGCTATGGTATAATTTTGTAAAGTGCTTCTCCCAGACTTTTGATGGAATATTACAATTAAAGTGGGAGTGTGATTTCGGCCAATGAGATGTAATCAATTTCCAAAAAATATTTGAATTTTTTAATTTAGCGGCATTTTGTAAATGAAGCCATCTTTCAGACCTTTCTGTTTGTTTTTTCTGCTTAATTAGTTGTTTATATTTTCTCTTAACTATCGCGTATCTTTGCAAATCTTCAGAACGGCCTGACAAGGTATATGCTTTGTAAATTTCTCGAAGTTGTTTTTTAAATTGGACACAATAGCTCTGTTCTATTACTGAACAACAATATCTTTTCCCTACACCTATCTATTAAAATTGCAGTCCTGAACACAGGGGAACTTACTTCTGTGTAGACACAGATAGGGTTGCCTTGTACAGGAGTGAAAAGGGAATGAGAAGGGAGATCTCTATCCCAATATTCAATGATCCCTCCTGCACTAGCCATATTCAATATAGGAAGTGCTATCCTCCTTAATTGTTTCAGCTTTCCTTAATTATTTCTTATACTAAACCCTGAATCTCATATATTCAAAGAAGCAAATAATCTCATCAAGATATGTCCTCTAAGGGTTGAAAAAGAAAACACAGGAAATGTGTGTGTTACTTTGTTTTAATTACTTTGACATTATTGTCTTTTTCAC
Source organism: Rhineura floridana (assembly GCF_030035675.1). NCBI lineage: Eukaryota > Metazoa > Chordata > Lepidosauria > Squamata > Rhineuridae > Rhineura > Rhineura floridana. Next base: position 39,078,585 of record NC_084487.1, read on the forward strand.
TAAAACCCATGTAAACAGCAGAGACCACTGGCTCAAATCTCACTGGGTGACACTGAGAACACAAAAGTTCAGCTGAGAGTGGACTAAAGGTCCATTTTGTCCAGCAACGGATAGCCAATTGCCTTTAGGAAGTCTCAAGCAGGGCTTGAAGGCAGGAAATCTCCCTAATTGTACATCCACCAGGGCTACATTTCCTTTGTGTCATAGTGGTTACATTTAACCATCATGGATAACAGCCACCGGTAGAACTATTTCCCATAAATTTATTTATCCCTTTTGAAAAGCTAGCTAAGATAGTGACTGTAATCACTTCCTGTGGCAGTCAATACTTTCTTTTGCCTGAAAGAGAGAAATCTATCTTCTTCCTCTAGCATTCATAAATTTACAAACTTCTACAATGCCCTCCCTTAGAGGCTTTTCAGTTTAAGAAAAATATAATTAATACACTTTAAGCTTTTCTTGTAGGGAAGATACACAAACTCCTCGATAATTTCAGATACTCTTTGCTGTATCTTTCCCAGTACTAGGTTAACCCTTTTGAGATGGATGAAGAACTGCACACAGTATACCAAACGAATATACACTATAGATTTAGATAAAGATAACATGATGTCCATTCCTAATAATTCCTAATATTAAATTTGTCTTTCTCAAAGCTGCAGCATGCTGAATCGATGTTTTCAAGTGAGCTCTCGGCCATGACACCAAAACAACTTACCTAGGAAGTCACAGCCAATTCACGTCTTACATTGCAGTTTACTTGGGCATTTTTGGTAAGGAATTTTGTCAAAAGCTTCATGGAAGTCCAAACACACAAAGTCTAGTATCTCTACATACTTGTTGACATTATCAAGAATCTCAAAATATTGGTGGAACAGGAACTCCTAGTAATTAAAGCTTTAATAATGTTTTGCCAATATAACTGAGGCAGAAGTTATGGTAACAAAACTGTCATTTCCCAGATCTCCTCTAAATCCTTTCTTAAATTAAAAAAATAGTGTTGTCTTGGCTTAAAATCATCTGTAAATTGTGTGTCATATTTTCATTAAAATATTAACATTTTAACATTTGAGTTCTGTACGAACTCTTGGGTGAAAACCACTCAGCTATAGTAACTTGTTAATTTGTCAGTTAGCTTCAAAGCTTCATCCTTAACATTTTGACATACTTCCTCCAATTTCCTTACTGAAACAATGCTTCCGATATGAGCCTCTAACATCTTCCACAGTGAAGACCAATACAAAGAATTCACTTAACCTTTCTCTTTCTTTCAGTACTCCTTTAATATAATATGGTTGTCATCTAAAAGGCGGTGTTACAACCCTAAGTGATTAGCTGCTTCAATTTTTTTTAATGGTTGCTGGTTGTTTTCACACCTTTAAAAATTTTGTCCTCCAGCCAACTCAATCCCACAAATGGAACATGGGAATAATAGTAATTTACCTCTAACAGTTGTAAAGCCAGACATGTGAACTGAAACAGGGCTTGGTTTTGGAACATTAAAAAGCTGCTGTATAGATTGCTAATGTTGTTAAATATAATATTTATTGAATTTTTACTTGGATGGATTATGTATGTCAATGGATTAGGGGCAGGGCAATTTAAATATAAAAAGAAGGACTGTGAACAGGGGACCATTTAAATTCTGTCCCCAAATGCAAATATGGGAAGCTTAACTTCAGCTGCAACATGAAGCAGTTCAATCATCCCAGAGCGCAGGACACAGAAAAATGGGTTCATGTTATAGGAAGCCAGATTTTAGCTGAACATCAGGAAAAACTCCCTAAGAGCAGTGCAACGATGGAACCAATTACCTAGGAAGGTGGTGGGCTCTCCAACACTGGAGGCATTCAAGAGACAGCTGGACAGCCATCTGTTGGGTATGTGTTAACTTAGTTTCCTGCATTGAGCAGGGGGTTGGACTCAATGGCCTTTATAGGCCTGTTCCAACTCAACTGTTCTATGAGTCTATGAATAGCGAGTCTATAGTCAGAAGTTCCATAAATCATTAGTTATAGCACTTCTCAAAATATGGTCCTCAAAATCTTAAAAACTTATTCATCATGATGAGGAACACATGGACATCCGTTTATTCACCCCACATGGATTCAATCCATTGTGTACACTCCCAGCCAGAAATGATCAAAGCTGCTTCTGCCACCTCCACCTCCCTCCCAAGGACCCACCAAATTTATCTAGGGTACAGGAAAGGTGAGGCAAGAGTGCTTCAGCTCCTTGACAGAACTCAGTTTTCCACCAAGGAGAGGGGTGGGCTGTGACTCCAGTTCTCAGTGTCTCTGCTGGGAACATGAATTTCCACTGATGGGAGGCCCTCTGTCAGAAACTCATGTAATAACATCATACCAGGGACACTGTGACTTGGATACAGCTGAGTTCCTTGTTAGCAAAAGAACACTCCACTGAGGAGCTGGAATGCATACTGTCTGCCTCCTTCTCATGCCATTGCGGTGGTCTCTGGGGTGGTGGCAGTGGCAACATTTGAGCTGCAGATGAGTGAGCTATGCTTATAACCTACACCTATTTGTGATGAGCTGACCAGAAACACCTGTGTTTTACAGGTGCCTCTATCAGATTACTCATGACACAACTAATTATTATCAAATGATGCAATACTAGTGTTGATTTATCTCCCTGCCTTGTGTTATCACTTACAATCCTTCACTTAACCTTCCCTTCCTGGCCTTAAATATCCTCTGCCTCAAGGGAAAGGCAGCTAAAATAATATCTGACTACGGAAAACAGACCATGGTATGGGGGCGGGGGGAGTGAAATTGGACCTCTCACGTAAACACATAACTGGCATTTCCAGTAACAGGATAAATGATGAGAACGCTGAAGGCAAATCTGATAATAGGGATGTTTAAATTAAGTTTATATTATGTCACTGAATTACTGTGAATCTTTTAAGAAGAAAAAGTTAAAGCTATTTCATTATCGAAACATTGTGTGGGTAAGAAAGGTGCATGGCAAGCTTAAGGAAATTTCATGTTTTACATAACTATTGAATGTGGCATAACACTAATCCCCTACTGAGCAAGTAAATTTACTGGTAAAAGTTGTTATAATCTGGAAGGCCATCTAATCTAGTCACTCTTTTTAGCAGTTATTTCCTTGTCTAAAATTGGCTGTAGCATACGTATCTTTAGGCCTTAAGAGATTCAGCCAACCAAATCTCAGCATAAGCACAAGAAAGACAGGAGAGAGCTGCATTAACCTCCTATAGCCTGGCATTCTCCAAGTGTCTTCAAGTACATACAGCTACCATCAGCAGTTGTGTTGGCTGTCACTGATGGGAGCTGTAGTCTAAGACATCTGGAAGGCAACAGATTTATGTGTATCATCCTAGTAAAGAAATTGGTAATCACCTTCCCCCCTTTTATCTATATATAAATGCGACCCATGAACGCTTCTGCACAGACCCATGGGAGGGGAAGAGGGAGCACTGGTGTTCTATGGGTGGGAAGGGAGAGTGCTGGTGACCTGGGGGGGGGGGAGAGAAGGAGGAGCGCTGGTAAACTATGTATGGGAAGGTTTGGTGACAGTAGGTGGGAATGGCGAGCAAAGTGAGCAGGGGCAGAGCCCCTAGAATCATATGATCGTAGAGTTTAAAGGGGTCTATAAAGCAATCGAGTCCAATCCCCTGCTCAATGCAGGAATCTAAATTAAAGCAGACCCATCAGGTGGCTGTCCAGCTGCCTCTGGAATGCCTCCAGTGTTGGAAAGCCTACCACTTCCCTATGTATTTGGTTCCATTGTCGTACCACTCTAACAGTTAGGAAGTTTTCCTAATGTTCAGTTGAAATCTGGCTTCTTGTAACTTGAGCCCATTATTCCATGTCCTGCACTCTGGAACAATCGAGAAGAGATGCTGGCCCTCCTGTGTGTGTCAACCTTTCAAGAACTTTCAAGGTGCTATCACATCTCCCCTCAGTCTTCTCTTCTCCAGGCTAAACATGCCCAGTTCTTTCAGTCTCTCCTCACAGGGCTTTGTTTCTAGTCCCAATCATCCTCGTTGCCCTTCTCTGAACCTGCTGCAGTTTCTCTGCATCCTTCTTAAAGTCTGGTGTCCAAAAATGGACACAGTACTCCAGATGAGGCCTAACCAGTGCCAAATAGAGGGGAACCTTGTGTGTGTGTGTGTGTGTTTTACAGAGGCAGAAAAAATCAGATCCTAGACCTATAAGAGGTCACAAAAGATGTTTTGAAGAACCAAAACAAAATGCCTGCACTTATATAAAGATGGTCTGAAAGATTTCAAAAGAACACAAGGCTTATTATCAAATGGAAACCAAACCAGAGATTGTAGCACATATGCTGCTGGTGAGAAAGCATGCTCTAAGTCAATGGATGTAACAAGACAGTGGAAGAAAACAGTGGAAGATTTTCTTGCCACTAAATAAGGCTGAATCTTGCATTGCAATAAGAGTGCATTGAGCATATTATATATATACCACCATAGATTTTGATTTTTAAAGCATTAGTTGCTCCTTTCTCACATTTTTTATAGTTGTCAAGAACAGCTTTATTTATTTATTTATTTACATCCCACCCTTCGTCCCAGCAGGAGCCCATTTTTCCTCCCTCCTCCCTCCATAATATTTAATAGTGATGCATCATCACCATATTGCAAATCATCTGACTACTATGCCCTTCTGCATGCTACGTAGGAGAAACAGGGTACACAAAATAATAAATGGATACAAATCTAACATCAGAAATGGCAATATCCAAAAACCAGTGTGTGTGTGGGGGGGGCATTTTAACTTCCCAGGATATCTGTAATTGGCCTTAAGGTGGCCAAAGTAGAGCAAAGAAACTTCAAACTGGAGTCTGCAATATGAAACCCCTGAATTACAACAGATAAAGAGGTTCAATACTACCAACCTGTGGATTGAATAGAGGTAATGGATTATAAATCACACTACATATGTTAATTGGTTTAGCAATGCCAGGATGTCTGTGGTATCAACTACTGTTTTATTTTTGTGAAAGGCCACTGTTAATAATGTTCACAGTCTGTACTTTTCTGCACTTAATTTCCTTCTGTTATAACAGAGAAACACTGTTATTCTTGCTACCACTTGGGAAATCACCCATTCTCTATTATGCAATGATTAGATCAAGTAAGACACGTGAAAGCAAGCAACCAAACGCCCTGCAACGTCTAGTGCCAACTATAGGTGTGCTTTTATGGGGATGTGTTTTTTTCATTTTCTCACTTATTGTCTGCTCTCCTGATTCCCAAAGGGGAAAACATTAATTGAATTCATGACTCTTAACCTAGGGAAATGATAATTTACCAATGAAGTGGTGACCTCTTAGTAAGCCCTTACATCACCTAGTTTACACATCTGCTGAAGCATGGTATTTCTCCATCTCTAATTTTTATAGTTTCTGATCAAACTCTTAAAAAGCAGAAAATAAGGAGTGTGGATACTACAAAGATAATATTTTTTTATATATAAGTTCAAAAGGACAGAATTGGATAATAAACATTTGGGGTTTTAGAACTCAATAATATTCTCTTATTTTATTTTTATTTTATTAAGAACCTATAAACAATTTGAAAATATTGTGGTGGTATAAAAATCCCCTTGATAAATATGGCTCAGCAGACATTTGCAGTACGATCATATGCATATTTACTTGGAAGCAAGTCCTACTATGTTCAAGAGGCTTACTCTCAGTAAACTGAACAAAGGATTAAAATATTAGTGTTAAAAATTGATAGAATTTCATTTTCCACAAAAAAAGCATAAGAAACAGAAACACACAGAGTCAGACCTAAAAATGCCAAGAAATTTCCTTCCAGTTGTTGAGTTCTGTTGATTGACTGGAATTGTTTCCTTGTGTGTATGTGTAGGGGAAATATTCTGGCCAGCTCCTCCCATCTACATTGCAAAATTAGGAAGAGAGCTTCCCAGTAACTGCCTGCAGCTAGTTTCAGAGCTTGCCGAAACCACTGTTTATTTATTTATCCTTGGTTTTTTTTCTGTTAAGTGCCCCCAGAAAACTTGGTTTTCTTCTGTTCAAGTGAGGTATCTCCCCCTGCTCCTGCTCCTCTTAAACTGAAGGAATATAGTTCACAAAATGAGAATGAGTGACAATCACAAATACATCTTGAAAGAAAGAACACAATGGAGACAACAATGCTTTATAACAACTAAGAAAACCATGGTCATATTGACAGCTGCACATCTCTGGGGAAACTGACACATTTTCAAGAGTGTTAGTGTGTTCAACAAAGTTGGGGTTGGCTGCTGTATACTCAATGGGTATTAGAAAATCTGGGGTATCTAATGATAATCGAGTGCACCCACTTGCTTCCAACTGACTCAGAATGAAACTGAACAAAATCTGGGGGGGAAAACCCGAGGCTTAGAAAAATAACCTTCCTCCCTGATTCCCAGTATGCCTCCTTGCCAGCTTCCTAATCCCTCAAACATCCTCCTCCCTTTCCTCTTGTTACATTCAGGACAGTAGCAGCAGACGTAATGGTGCACTACCACTTTTGCCCCCCACTTCCCTCATGCCCATAGTGCACAGATTCCTAGCACATTATCATGCCTGAGCCAAGTGATCAATAGGAGATGTAGTTCTTCCAAAGGATTCCTTCTCCACTAGGATGGCCAGTTGCAACACAGCAAAACAAAAAACAGGGCTCCTGCACCTTAATAGTTATGTAGAAGGTATAGCCTATGCCTATCAAAATTCCTCCAACTATTAAGGTCCCAATATCCTCGTCCTCTTTTTCACCTAGCCGCCCTATTCTTTCTGTATATGGCACTGTGCTGTTCCTGTTGCCACAGGCCAGTCAGAAAAGGCCTTAAGGCAGACTTTCCCAACCTGGTGCCCTCCAGATGCTTTGGATTCCAACTCCCATCATCCCTGACCATTGGCCCATGCTGGCTGGGCTGATGGGAGTTGGAGTCCAAAACGTCTAGAGAACACTGGTAAAGAAAACTGTCTAAAAGGAAAGTTTGCGGGAGGATATTTAGGGGAATGGAGGGCTAGTAGGATGGGTCTCTGGGGAAATGAGGAGGAAAGCCAGGAATTATTCTCTGCTACTCATTTTAATCTGAGCCAGAAAAGAACTTTAAGGATTTCAAAACTTGCTTCTCATTTAAGATAGATTTCATGAGCCCCTGAAGTTCACTTCTGACCCTAATTCTGGAGAACTTTGATAGCATCCCTGTTTAATGATATAGGAAAAAGAAGCATGCCTGTGGTTACGAACTAAGAACTGATGATATTGAAATTAGATGGAAGAAGCAGACATCTGTAGAAGCTGAAGGGAACTACAATGGCTTATCTTTTCTGATTTTTGGTCAATATCATAATCATTATATAGTGTTCACTGTTTGCACTGATCAAGTTGCATCTTAATAATTTCTGCAACCACCCTATAAAAAGAGAGATAGCTGCATTTTGCAGAGAAGGAACTGACTGAAAAACCTCCCATAACACAGGGCAGCCATGGTAGTTTATGTTGTAATATTTAAGTTATCAGTGGTCCAAGCTTAACAAATTTTCCATTGAATCATAAAAATAGTAGTGCAACAATAGGCATTACCTTTGGCAACGTAAGATACATATAACTATCAAGATTGTCCTATTGATTCCTGTAGAACTTTCCAACATTTTACTGACTTGCTGTCCTTGACCTTGACGGGATTCTGCCAACATTAACTACAGATTTAGGCTTGTTTGCTGCTGCAGAAAGAGATACTGTATATGGAATCTATAAAACACAATTGTCAATTGCCTATGTTGAGGGTTCAGCAGCACTAGCAGGTTAAGGCCCTGATAATGTCAACCAGTTCTCAACAGAGCAGGAGTGGGGGACTTTTTTCAACCCAAGGGTCTCATTCCCTCATTGACAACATTCTGGGGGCCGCATGCCAGTGGTGGGCAGTGCCAGAGGCAAAAGTGGGAAGAAAAAAGAATGTGACTCTTACCTTTGTACGATAGGCTACATTCCAGCCACACAAAAAGCCAGAGGTTTCTACATTACCATCACCACCACCACCACCCATCTCTCCCATCCAGACAAGCAGTTCAAGGACACATTCCAGCCAGGCAAAAGCACTCAAAGAAGGAGCAGAGTAGGGCCTGGGAAGATGAAGTGTGGCCTAGAGAGGCCTGGAGGGCTGCATTTGGTCCCCCAGGCCTGAGGGTCCTTAAATCCTGCAACAGGGCCTCACAACGCTGCCCTTAAGTCACATCTTTCCCTGCCTGCACCAGGTGATACCTTGCAAGCACAAGCACTCTCTCTCTCTCTCTCTCTCACACACACACACATACACACACACAAGTTGGCTAGCTGCACATTAAGAAGCATGGCCCTAGACTGAAAAACTATAGACCTACCTCGCACTTCTCCACTGCTGGTTGCTGTCCACACTCTGAACTGTTCCCTGCCACAATGCCAGCCCGCAGACTCTCACTGTCCCCTGTTCCTTCCTCCATGGAATAAGTTTTTGAATGATTGCCTCGGCGATGGGACAGGCCCCGGCTCTGCACCAGACTGAGCTGTTTGCGAAGTGCCCGGTTTTCCTCTTCCACTTCCCGCATGCGTACCTCCAGGCTCTCTCTTTCGCGTTGACTTGTGGCTGTGTAACGAGGGCTGTGGGGCTGAGATTCAACTGAAGACAGTGACACTGGCTTTCCATCTGTAATGAAAGGAGGAAAAATAGGTATTGATCCAAAGGAAATTAAAGATTCAAAAAACAACAGAGAGAAAACTTTTTTCTGCAATGAGTCCTGAGTTGCTAAAAAAACCCCAAACCCCTATGCATGTGATTAACCCAATATACAATTGCCATCAGGTAAGTGATGTAGCCACTGCTCATTTGATTCCAATACCATGACACTCTGATCATGCAAGAATATAGAAACTATTTGGGAGGGGCAGGATCATGTGGGAAAACCCACTCTAGCATCAAACATAGGTGGCTGTGGTCACAGAAGCAGCATGAGTGTGGTTCTTGTCACTTGATCCTGCACTTGTCACATTGTTTCTATATTGTTACATACCAGTGTGAATCCTGTAACTCAGGAATCAGGTCACAGTGGCACCTTCTGTCTTGTTCAGCAGCTGCTCTGCAATTAAAAATGAGTTGCATGCAGAACCTATTCACTTTCTTGGAAGTGATGGCTCGCAGCAAACCCACTTCTCTTCAGCTCCAACACGATGGATTTGCTGTAAGGCCTGGTTACAGTCATTGAAATGTCTGGTTCATAGATTTTGATCAGCAGACAGCTTGTCTGAAATATAGGAAAGTAGATAAGTGCAATGTTGTCTATTGCATAGTGGCAGGTAGGCTGTATTATGCCACACACTAGTTTTGTTGCAACAGCAGGAAACACAGAGAGCCACCATGTACCCAGTCAGACTAGTATGGTCCATTAGCTCAGTATTGACTACACATCTTGGCAGCTGCTCATGGAGGCTTTGATAGAGGAGTGTTTCCCAGCACTCCCTGAAGATGCCAGGGACTGAATCCAGATATCGAACCTTCTGCATGCAAAGTACGTGCTCTACCACTGACCTACGGCCCCTCTTTCAAACTTAACAGCAGTTTAGCAGCTTACAGCTCATCTTCACACATCCCCCAGACTCAAATTCTCAACTAAGGACATTCTATCGATCAGCAGGCATGCAGCAGGAGGAGTTTTCTGCAGGTCTAATAGCAGGTCTCTATTCTGATATTAAAGGATTGCAAGGAAAGTGAGCATCTCACTCTTACAGCTGCTTCCCATTTAAATGACCCATGGCGAATGGCCACAATGGCTTTCTTCCAACTCCATTGTCGGAGGCAGTATGCCTCTGAATGCTAATTGCTGGGAGTCACAAGTGGGCAGAGTGCTGTTGCGCTCAGGTCCTGCTTTTGGGGCAGGAATCTGGAGAAGAAGATGTTGGACTAGGTGGGCCATTGGCCTGATCCAGCAGGCGAGTATCAAATATATTCATTGCCGTGAAAGTGCCTACTTTATTCCTGAAATCAGGAATTTTCTTCCATTATACACTCTGGCAGGAATTGATGCTCAAACAAATCTGTAAGCCTTGCATTTTTCTTATTTTCCAAGATGAATTAACTTAATGGTGGGGGGAAAGCAACAAGAGAAACAGCTTATAGTTATTTTGCTTTCCTTAGTTTGTGAAACCAAGCAAGTTTCACAACTAAGAAAGCATGCAAGTGACCAATTATTAGTGCTCAAGAGAAGACCCGTAAGTAACAGTTCCAGAGTCTAGGTGTATTATTGCCAATGAGGGATTAGAAAGAAGAATCCAGGTTGTTCAAAAAGGAAAACAAATACATCCAAGCTCTCATGCTCTGACACACACATACAATGTGTGCAAGTAAGTATGATAGTGTGAGCACGTATGCATCGTCAGTGCAAATGTCTGAGAGGGCAATATGAAGCCCACCTCTATTATTAAAGAGTTGTCTTCTTGAACTGAATGATGACTTAAAACCTTTAACAGAATATTAAGGTAATCTGCACACCATGAATAAAAACCTGTTGTGACCCAGGACAGGGGGAAGGCTTCGAGGAGGAGAACTGTGTCTTTGAGGACTGGGGCAACGAGCTGAGGGAGGAGGCTCGCGGTGTGCTCAGTCACCTGCCCCCCCCATGGAAGTGTGGCACGAGCTGTCAGAGACTGCTCCTGTGGACACACATCACTCACCCGTGCCCAGGGTGCCACCTTGGCAACTTGATGATCCCCAACCGGGTGCCCAGCAGCTTCCCACACCAGAACAGAATCTAAGGACCCACCATTCAGAGGGGGAAGCTGAGGTCCAGCCCCCTTCGCCCCGTTCCCAGCGGCTTCAGAGGCACGAAGAGCAATGGTCAGGGTTAAGGTGGAGCTGTTGTTTATGCACGAAAGAGAAACCTACTTAAGTGGGTGCTGAGGAGGGGAGCATTGTTGAGTCAACATCTTGTTGACGTGTGTGCGTTATTGCGTGAAACAGCATACATTACGTTGGAGTTAAGTTGAGCAAGAAACTTCTTCAGAGCATTAGATCATGTTAAGAGTCTTTATTAAGACATTACGGCCAAAGGCTTAAGAGTAAATACATGTAGAGTTTCTTCAGTCACCCCCCTTCTGGTACATCTCTCTCCAAAGGTAAACACAGAAGACAACCTCTCAGTTCAGAGGCAATACACAGAAGACTCAGCTTAACACAGATAGCTGCTAGAACTTTTCCCAGTCTATCGCGATGGTTACCATAGCAACGGCCTTGGCTGTCCGTTCCCAGACTGGGCAAAGACATAACTCCCCCTAGCTACAGTTTTTCAGACTTGATGGAAAACAAACTCAGCGACAGTGCGGTTCAATGGTCAACACATCTGTGGCTGCGAAGACAAGTTTAGTCAGTGTTAGAGAGGGAATTAGTTCCTAGAAAGCATAGTTAGGTGAATGAGTTGAAAAGTTTTTGACATAACTGAAATCTTAATAAAAAGAGAAAAACTCACAGAACCAAGTGCGTCTGAATTTCTCTGCTGTGGGCAGGACAAAACCAATGTGTTGGAAAACATTTTGTTCCATAACAATGCTCAGAATGTCCCACTCATGTGCTTTTGAAAAAGATTGTGCTGTTTGCGTATCTGTCCCACTGTGTCAGATTACAGCTAAACTTAGCTATCTTCCAGTATTCTCAGGAACATCCACCTCCATCCTTTCAAATATTTGTCCATTTCCTCCAATGTTCTACAGTTTCATATTTATGCTTAACAACAAGAAGCCATCTCTCAGCAGTGATGAAAGTGGGAAGGAAGAGAAAAATAAACAAAACACTATATAAACTTGAGAAAACATTTCACCCACATTCAGTACCAAATGTGTATAATAATATGGGAGCTTGGGATGGGGAAGCTCTTGTAATTCACTATTGATCCTACAATTCAGACAATTACAGAAAATAGTAGAGAAAACAAGGACTTTTCACATGGTTCCAATCAACAGGCTCTCTCCTACCCGTGTTTTCCCATAATCTTTAATCTGATAATATCTGGGAGCTGTCCCATAGTGCATCCATTATTAAACCCCCAATACACAACTGTTTTCTGGTAGAAGATGTTAACACCACCATCATGTTAGCCGCTATCAGACATGTAGTCATAACCAAGTATTTTAATTGTTTGCTTGTTTGTTTATTATTTGATTTATATCCTGTCCTTCCACCCAGTAAGAGGCCAGGGCAGCAAACAAAAGCATTAAAAACACTATAAAACATCATAAAAACATACTTTAAAATATATGAAAACAAAGCACCTTTAAATATATTTTTAAATCTCTTTTAAAAAGACAGAAAAGGCTTAAAAACATATTAAAAAGCAATTGAACAGAGGCACAGACTGGGATAAAGTCTCAACTTAGAAGGCTTGTTGAAAGAGGAAGGTCTTCAGCAGGCGCCGAAAAGATAACAGAGATGGCACCTGTCTAATAATATTTAAGAGGAGGGAATTCCACAGGGTAGGTGCCACTACACTAAAGGTCCATTTCCTACGTTGTACAGAATGGACCTTCTGATAAGAAGGTATCTGCAGGACGCTCTCACCTGCAGAATGCAATGATCGACTGGGTATATAAGGGATAAGACGGTCTTCCAGGTATCCTGATCCCAAGCTTTATAAGGCTTTCTACACCAAAACTAGAACCCTGAACCTAGCCCTGTAGCTAACTGGAAGCCAGTACAATTCTTTCAGCAGAAGGGTGACATGTTGGTGATACCCTGACCCAGTGAGAATTCTCACTGCCACATTTTGCAGCAGCTGCAGCTTCTGCACCAACCTCAAGGGTAGTTCCACATACAGCGCATTACAGTAATCCAGCCTGGAGGTTACCAGTGCATGGACAACAGTGGTCAGGCTATCCCAGTCGAGAAATGGCAGCAGCTGCCTTTCCATCCAAAGCTGGTAAAAGGCACTCCTAGCCACTGAAGTAATCTGAGCCTCTAACGACAAACATGAATCAAGGAGCACCCCCAGACTATGAATCTGCTCCTTCAGAGGGAGTATGACCCCATCCAAAGCAAGCAACTGACCAATTATCCGAACTTGGGAACCACCAACCCACAGTGTCTCTATCTCGCTAGGGTTCACACTCAATTTATTGGCCCTCATCCAGCCCACCATCGAGTCCAGGCAGCAGTCCAGGGCTTGCATGGCCTCTCCCGATTCAGATGTTATAGAGAAGAGAACTGGGTATCATCAGCATACTGCTGACACCTCACCCAAAATCTCCTGATGACTGCTCCCAAGGGCTTCATATAGATCAGGGGTGGCCACTCTGTGGCTCTCCAGATGCTGCTGAACTACAGCTCCCATCAGTCTCAGCCCACACAGCTCATGGTCAGGGATGATGGGAGCTGTAGTCCAGCAGCATCTGGAGAGCCATGGAGTGGTCACCCCTGATATAGATGTTACATAGCATGGAGACAATAAAGTACCTTGCGGCATCCCACAGCAGAACTGCCAGGGGGCCAAGAGACAATCACCCAATGCTATTATCTGAAACCGACCTTGGAGATAGGATAGGAACCACTGTAAAACAGTGTCTCCAATGCCAATCTCACCAGAGATTATTTGTCACACTCCCCTGTCTTTCTACCAATAGAGGTAATCCATCAGGGCGACCAAGGCCAATTCAGTCCCATAACCAGGCCTGAACCCAGATTGGAATGGGTCAAGATAATCTGTTTCATCCAAGAATACTTGCAGTTGCTGTGCCACAATCCTCTCAATCACCTTTCCCCCAAAAGGGGTATTTGCAACCGGTTAGTAGTTGTCGCAAACCAATGGGTCCATGGTGGGTTTTCTGAGGAGCGGTCAGATCACCAGCACTTTCAGGGTGGCTGGAACCGCTCCCTCCCGCAGTGATGCATTGACCACACCCTGGATCCACTCGGTCAAACCCCCTCAGCAAACTTTAATAAGCCAAAAAGAACACGGGTCAGGAGGACATGTTGCTGGCTACATTGTCTCAGGCAACTTGTCTACATCATCAGGCTGCATCAACTGAAACCATTCCCAAGTAACCGCTGCAGACATTGCACTGGACACTACAGTAGATGTGGATGGGGCAGCAAGATTGCTACGGAGGCGAGCATCTTTATCCTCAAAGTGCCTTGCAAACACTTCACAGTGGGCCTCCGAAGGGTCTAAAACTCAATTTCCTGGAATGGATGTCAACAGACCCCTGACAATACGGAAAAGCTCCATTGGATGGCTACTTAAGGATGCAATGGTGGCAGACAAGTGGACCTTCTTTGCTGCCCTCACCACTGTACAGTAGGCACAGTTATGAAGTTTTACTCAGGCCTGATCAGCCTCACAGCACGTCTTTCACCACTTGCCATATAGCCGTCGTCCAGCCTGTTTCATTGTCTTTAGCTCACTGATGTACCAAGGTGCAAACCTGGCTCCACAATGCCGGACAGGGCACTTGGGGACAACCATGTCAAGAGCCCAATGCCCCTCGTTGTTCAACAGTGGGACAACGGCTTCAACACGGTCACCTGCTCTATCTACTGGGAACTCCCCAGGGCATTCAGGAATCCTGTCAATTCCATTAGTCTCTACGGGCAGACCATCTTAATCTGTCCAATACCCCTTCAGGGGAGGATCAGAGCTATAAGTCTAAACTTCACCAGGAAGTTGTTTGACCATAACAATGGGGTGACATCCACGACCCCATCTCCAGAACACCCCTTCCTCCATCTGGAGCAAAAACCAAGCAGAGGGTGTGACCTGCCCAATCTGTTGGTCTGGTGACAACTTGAGACAGCCCCATGGTCGTCATGGAGGCCATGAAGTCCCAAGCCAGAACACTAAAGGCAGCCTCAGCCTGGACACTGAAATCACCCAGGACAATTGTTCTGGGCTTCTCCAATACCACAGCCGAGATGGCCTCTGCCAGCTCAGTCAGAGAAGCTACTGGGCAGCAGGGTGGATGGTACACCAGCAGCAACCCTAATTTACTGTCTCCTTGGCCTGACATCAGGTGCAGGCCCTCACAGCCAACTCCAAGACAGAGTGGTTTCCTGGTGATAGAGATGGAAGTTCTGTAGATCACAGCAATTCCTTCCCTCCCCCTGGTCCCTGTAGCCTGTGCTGGTGTTGCACCGAGTATCCAGATGGGCAAAGCTGGGTCAGATCAACTCCTTCCAGCTCACCTACCCAGGTCTCAGTAATGCACATCAAATTGGCACCTTCATCCACGATCAACCATGGATGAGTGTGCTCTTATTGTGTACTGATCTGGCATTAAACAACAACACACACAGGCCAGTGGGCACAGCAGATGAGCAATAGGGAACCCATCCAGGAGAGGAGTGGGAGTGAGGAGCAAAGCATAGATAGACTTGCTCTTGTCTTCTATGGCAGTTTATCACCTCCCCATGGCTGTACCTCCCTCTACCCATGATTACTGAAATTGGGGTGGCATCACCCATGTTCTTCCTTACTTAGACTCCTCCTAAACACCTGATATGGACCCAACAAGAGCCCACCAACAAAACCTGCTTGAACCAGTTATCCCAGTATGCCACTGAGAGAATTGGGAACAGTCAGAACCACTCAATATCTTTCACACAGGGAGCATCTACTCCCCCGTCTCACACGCAGGGAGGGCCAGCCTTCTACCAGTTGCAGACTCTCACACTGACGGCATCTGGCGACATTCTCCTATCATTCAGTTCACTGCACAGGCTCTCACCCTGTGCAGGAACTACACATGCGCCATATGCCCTCCCCACTACCAATCTCCTCTGGACTGGTTTTTTTAAAATAACAGGGGATAGCACCCACACCCTCGGGACACCCTAAGGGACTCCCCAAGGGGCTACATCCTTTGGGATTGGCCCTTCAGTGGTGACCCCGCCAGCGGCAAACCCACTGCTCAAGGGCAACTGGGCTTTTACACCCCCTGACCCAGCATGGAGCTGATGTAAGAGGCTGCAAGATTAACTGCAGCCTCTCTCTGGAGTCAGGGTCAGGTAGCAGCACTTACCAGGAACTTTAGCTGTCTCAAGAGACAGCAACCCAGAGGAGCGATTAAGCAAGCAAGCACCCAAATGCTCAGATACTCACTCCCAGGGCAGGTCTTCTCCATCCCCCCAGTGTTGCAGCTGTTTCCCTACAGCTGTTCTGCTGTTATGAACAGCTGTTAAAACCACAGTGATGTACGGGGACATGCCAAACAACTGGGGGTGTGATGGAACTGCTCTAGATAACAAATGAATGTTACCAGAGTGGTATTACCATGGTTGTTAAGGAAGACTATTTACAGCTAGCATTTCTGATTATTGCGAGTGGTAATCTTACTGCAGTGTTTCAGATGAAGTTATAAACACCTTCATTTACTCTCTGAAAGCATATCCTTATACAGTGAAGGGAAAAACACACAACAGTGATGCTGTTTGAAATACATGAGTGTCATTTCCCAGAGGGTTCCAAACTGTCTTCCCTTTCCCATAGTTATGCAAGGCAGAGAAACTGGCTTTCTATGATACATTTGGCTTTATTTATGGAAGAAGTGGAAACATGCAACCCACAGGTCAAACAGAGACCCTGTTTCCTGCCTTTCTTAAGAAATGGGATACTCCCAATTATTATTTCCTTTAAAAAAAAGAATGTTCTAGGCTTCATATCCCCATCTCCATTATTTCCTAACCCTCACACAGACACACAATACTATCTCATAAATTGTAAAACCCATATATAACACCGGAGTAGCTGAGTCTTTAAGAATTCCAGAATAAGGATAAAACCAAATAAATGTCTCATTCCCATTTATAGTGGTTTTGGATCCACTTTTTGCAAACAAAGGCTCAGAGGCACATGTTACCAAATTCTTCCAACGTACACAGCAAGTGGATTGGACTGTGAAAGACCAACCCAAATTGTGTTTGCATTTTGACAGATTTGTAGGGCAGTACAATATCTCAGAGAGGAGGTCAGGTCTCCTGCTCCCCTGGTGCATTCACTATAGCTGCCCAATTTCCACGCTTTTTAAAGTTTGATAGAAATATCTGTGGGCTATAGGTACATTCTTAAACCGCAAGGTTTTTTTTTGCCTATTAGTGAATTTCTCTGCTTTTTAATCTGGGAGGTAAGAAATGGGATCCTGTGCAAGTTAGCTGAGAATGGATTGATCATTTGCATGCTTACTGAGTTCAGAGGGATTTACTCCCCTGCAATCATGCTCAGGATAGGTAAAACTAAGCACAGGGGAGGGGGAGGGGGAGGAGGAGGGAGGGGAGGAAGGAGGGCAGAGGAGAGGAGGGGGATGGGAGCTGAAGGACAGGTTTGATCAATTGCATGTTTATTGAGTTCAGTGGGATTTACTCCTGTGCAATCATGCTTAGGATAGGTAAAACTGATTGGGGCAGGAGGAAGAGCTGGAGTGGACAGGGGAGGAAGAAGAAGGAAGAGGGGAGGGGAGGAGGAAGGGAGAGGGGAAGGAGGGGAAAGGCAGGTCTGATCATTTGCATGCTTATTGAGTTCAACAGGATTTACTCCCATGCAATCATGGTTAGGATAAGTAAAACTAACCACGGGGGAGGAAGAGGAGGGGGAAGGAGCAGATTGGAGGGGGACAAAGGAAGGGGGAGGGGAGGGCAGCTTTGATCATTTGCATGCTTATAGAGTTCAATGATATTTACTCCCGTGCAATCATGCTTAAGATTGAAGGGGAAGGAGGGAATTGGAAGGAGATGGGGAGGGAGGGGCAAAGGAAGGGGAGGGAAGGGACAAGAGGGAGGGGATAGGAGGAGAAAGGAGGGTGGGTTTGATCAGTTTCATACTTTTTGAGTTCAATGGGATTTATTTCTGTGTAATCATGTTTGAAAATGGAAATGGACTGCCTCCAAGTTGATCCTGACTTATGGCAACCCTATGAATAGGGTTTCCATGGTAAATGGTATTCAGAGGTGGTTTTACCAGTGCCTTCCTCTGAGGCTGAGAGGCAGTGACAGGCCCAAGCTCACCCAGTAAGCTTCATGGCTGTGTGGGGATTCGAACCCTGGTCTCCCAGGTCGTAGTCCAACACTGACCTGGGGGAGGGAGGGTAGGAGGAGGGGAGGGGAGAATATTGGGTAGGAGGAGGGGAGGGGAGAATATTGGGTAGGAGGAGGGGAGGGGAGAAGATTGGGTGGGTAGGCACTAGGCAGAGGGGAAGCCCCTTTCCTTTCCAAAAGGAAAACATTGTGAACAGTATTGTTGCTTTTCAGGGTTTCCCCCAACCTTTTTATTCCACAGCAGGCACATATAGCCTCACATCGAAATTTAAACCAAAGCTGTCCCTGGCCACATCCACACCAGACCTTTATTTCACTTTAGAGAGTCATGTCTTCTCCTAAAGAATCCTGGGAAGTGTAGTTAGTGAAAGGTGCTGCAAGTTGCTAGAAGATGCCCTCTTCCCCTCACAGCACTTCAATCAGAGTGGCTGACTGTTAAACCAGTCTGGCCACTGGAGCTCTCTCAGGAGAATAGCAGTTTCCTCTCAGCACCCTTCACAAACTACATTTCCTAGGATTCTCTGAGGGAAGCCATGACTGTCTCACGTGAAATCAAAGTCTGGTGTGGGTGTGGCCCCCTGATTAGGGAAGCCAAGCAGCTGTGAGTCTGGCTTATAGAACACTGACAGTTGGTTCTTACTGAGCATGCCTGACATTATCATTCAGTTCAATGCAAAACTGCTTAAATTAAAAATCAGCCCGGCATTTTTTAAACTTTTGAACTGCAGAAGATGAAGGTCAGAGTATGGGGCAAGGTCAGTAACAGGAATACAGGTCCTCTGTGAACATGGCTGATTTTTAATTAATTTCAACAGATTACGAGAACTCTCAGGGAAAAAAGTTCAAAAGGGGTCTGGGTTTTTCTCTCTCTCTCTTTAGACTTTGAACTCTCGATTCTTTCTGACTGTTTTGTTTATCACTATGAAAATTGAGAGGATTGTTAAGCAAGTGTTTCTGAGTTCAGGACTTTAATTTATTATTTATTTATTTAATTACATTTCTAGACCGCCCTATAGCAGAAAGCTCTCAGGGCGGTGTACAACAAATAAAATCACAATTAAAATATGAGCAAGAAACTTTAAGTTTTTTAAGGTTTTGTTTTGAAATGAGCTTATGGGAAGCATCAGAATGGCATGGGGGTATTTTCAATTTAACATTGCGGAATGTGAAAAATCCATGCTGGCTATAGTATACAGCCACTCTCGTGGCTGTATAATCTCAGGCTGTCACTGCATGCAAATTAAATATAGCTTTACCACAACCAAAATTCTTATGACCTTAAATGAATATGCTTAACAACTCAAGACCATAAATTTCTTCTGCTGGTATAAAAACTACATGTTATATAAATAAGTGGATCTTTTCTTTGGACTGCACATCTAATTATTTCACCCTGGTGCTGCACAGTTTGGTTGTAAGGTGTTCGCTGGACTATAGGTGCCAGGAAGATGAAGCAAAATGTGTCAAGTTTCTCCTTAAAATAGAACTCTTAGAGCAGAGGTGGATAGCCTGCAGCCCTCCATCTGTTTCAGTGTGGCCCTTAAGCCCCCCGTACCTTGCCACTGCCAAAGAAGAAGAAAATGTCTGGCAGGCTGGCATTCCTGTGGACCACTATGGCCAAGAAAGAGAAAAAGAGTGACCCACCCACTCTTGGATTTGGCCCTACCCATTGCCAGTTTGTGGCCCCCAACCGCTTTTACCAAGGGAATATGGCCCTCAATCCAAAAAGATTTCCCACCCTGGTCTTAGAGGGTCAGTCAACCAGGAATTTATTAACAGATAAAAAAATTAAGGTATTATTGTATGGTATGTGCATGTATCTATCTATGCATGTTGCATAGATATAGATAGGAATAAAAATAACTTTTAATAAAACATTTTTATTTAACTGAAGCTGTTTATCCATAGGTAGGGCACAGAAGGGCTGTAGAGCACAATTTGCATGTCCAACATCCAAGTTTCAATGTCTGGAACCTCTATGTAGGTATGGGTAAGTTTCCTATCTGAAACACTGGAAAGCTGTTGACAGTGATTAACGATACTGAAAATGGACCAATTGACTTGATGTAAGGCACCTTCCTAGGTATCTCCCTGACATCTCATCAGCCCAGCAACCTGAACTCTGTAATCTCAATCCACAATGTAGCAGAGCAGCACAAGAAGGATCTGCAGAACCTCTTAGACAAAACTCTCCACTGAACAAAAAGGGATAGAGGATGCGGGTGGAAAATAATTTAGTTGAATGAAACATGGTAGTTTGGGAGGCATCCAGTCAAGAATGGATCTCCTACTTGATGGGAGGCTGCATGTTTTCTGGTTATCTGAAATAATATAATGTCTTATACAAGTTTGTCTGAGTTAAGATAGCAGGAGAGAGAGGCCCTTCTATCAGCAGCATGTTTGTTGGGAATCTGAGAGTGTCCCATCCTGGTGGTTACTCCCAGGCTCTGGAATACTCTACCAAAGGAGCCCTGGGTAGCCCTCCCTCTGATGACCTTCCAATGGCAGGCAAGGACACATGCATTTATAGCCTCATGTTTGGACTATCATGACACACTCTGCATGGGGTTTCCTTTGCAGCTGGTCCACAGGCTGCAGCTGGTGCAGAACACAGTGGCCTGGTTGGTGAGCAATGCTCCTTATCTGGCACATATCACACCACTGCTAAGGGATCTGCACGGGCTGCCTATTAGTCACCAAACCAGTGTTAAGGTCCCAGTACTTACATATAAAGCCCTAAACAACTCTGGACCAGGTTACCTGAAAAGCTGTCTTCCTTTAAGAGCAGCAAATGCAACCCTGTTAGTTTTGTTATGCCCTGATAATTATTAGCTTGTGGTAACCAGAGGCAGGCTTTTTTCACTGGTGGTACCAGTTTTGTAGACTGCCCTCTGTGCCAAAATAGTGACAGGCTCCATCGGTATTGGAATTCTTTCCACTCTTGAGGACACACTTGTTTAGATAAGCATTCCCCTGAACTTTAACTTCCTGATCTAATTGTTTTAATTGTTCTTTTAACTGTTTTAATTATTATGTTTTTAATGGGCTTGTTTTATTGTAAATTTTAATTATGGATGTTTTTAATATTTTGATGAAATTGTTTTATTGTGTATTTGAATTATATATGGTTTTATAATTGCTTTTATACTTGTAAACTGCTTAGAAGCCATTTTGGGATGTAAAGAGTATATAAAAATAAATTTAATTTAATCAGGTGTTTTATCCTTAAGTTAATCTGTACATCTTCAGTAATTAGTTTTAACTGGTTGTTTTATTCATGTTTATCTGCCTTGCTTTTAGGGTTTTTTTTACCTTATGTTTTATTGTCATTTTATTGTGTGTATTATGAAAATATTTTGTTGTATTTGTGTTGTAGTTATTAGTTGCATTGAGCACCGCTTGGTGGAAAGATGGGATACAAATTTAACAAATAAATAAAAACAGTCACAAAATACCAAATAGGGCAAGTGGATGGTGGGTGTTCAAGAAGGAAAGGTAATGCCTGTACATCTGTGTTCAGCCTATTATGTTTTACACAGAGGGGTGGGGAAAATTGGGAAGAATTTACCAACAAGGGATGAGGCCTATTTCCCCATGAAAAGGTGTATATTACGTAGTACACACACACACTTTTATTAACATAAAATGTTTTAAACACAACTACTGAAGCACGAAAGTCCATGTGCTCAAACATAAACTGGAAATACAACAGAGAATGAGTTGAGTTGGAGGAAAATGCTCTGTACAGATGCACAGATTTTTTTTCAGTTCTGATTTTTGTTGGCTGCTGCTTTGGCTGCCTATGGACTCCTGACTTTAAAAACTGTTAAGATGGATGTCAGCTGTTGGGATGAGGTTGTTTTTGCTAACCATTTGGCGTTTTGATGTCTGCATCTCCACAGAGCAATCACAGGGCATGCTAAGAATCTCATTCCCACACCCACCAAGAACTCTTATATCTCCGTGTCGTCCTGCAAGTTTTTAAGTTGCTCGGAGGTAACATCAGTTGGAATTAGAGAATGCTGTCTGATGAGTTGTTTTGACAGCAGCCTGTAGGACTGCTGAATGAAGCTGAGCAATTTTCTTCAGATGTCTGTGCTATAAACAAGGGACCCTCTAATTCTAAAAGAAGTGAAACCTCTGTATGCACTTGCAAACTTATGAAAAGAAGAAAGTTTAAGAGAATAGTAAAATGTCTTGGATCTGGAAAATGCCACCTTGAGAGGATTGATTTTATTTTATTTGCAGATTGTGAGCAATTACCACATGCACAAGTTCAAGCCTCCATGTTTCAATCAAAAATAAAAACCCTGACAGCAACAGCGAGGGTCAGATGCCATGAAGGTACTTTGCCACCACTATAAATTGGATTAAAAGCAGCACATTTGTTCAGCACACATCACACCAACAGACGGGTGACTATTTTTGGCTGCTATAAAGTCAAACTCCAAATCAGCAAAGCAATTAAGGAAGTGCTCCAGTTTGAAAAACAGTAGCAGATTCGGTGGAAGCTGAAGACATTTTACAGATACATAACTAAACTGTTGTCTTGCTTGTGAACCATCTAGCTTCAGCCATGCTTAGGGTAGCCAATTATGCATCACTACAAAAGAGGAAAGGGACCACCAAAAAGAAGACACTGATATGCATAATTTTTGCACCTGGTAATTTTTATGTATGGATGCAAACTTAGAAATTACTACAATGGTTTTAGTTAAGGTAATCCATGATTTTAGTATTGTATTTTTATTTGAAGCAAATAGGGTTTTACTGCTTATTGACCAATCAGTCCATACACATATACATACACAGAAACAGACACATGTTAATAATATAAATAAAACATAAATAGATAAATAAATACAGAAGTAACTTCCAAACATCCTGCTTATTCAGCATTCACCCTGACTTGTTTGGACAAAGTTGCACTGCTGTTAGAGGCATTATGCTTCTGAATTCTAGTTGCTGTAAACTCCAGGAGGAGAGAGTGTTGTGGCGCTCAGGTCCTGCTTGTGGGCTTCCTACAGGCATCTCGTTGACATGCTAGACAAGATGGGCCACTGGGCTAATCCAGCAGGCTCTTCTTCTGTTCAAGTTTGCAGGGAGGTTATATAATGTTCACTGTTTACTGAGGATTCATTCTGTTTTCTTTGCAGGCAGGTTATATAACATCATGTCAAGCAACTGTTATCTTACATTTTCCAATGCACTTCCCAACCACTTTCCTTCCTGCAAAAAGTGAAATTTCCCCCCGAAGTATATTTGTTGAACAAGATCACCAAATCTACATTAACTGCACAATCTTAATTTGCTGGTATGCAATTGGATCACATGACAACTATGCCCTGGTGTGTTCAATGGGCTTACTCTCTAGTGCGTTGAAGGTTGCAGCATTAGAAATGGCTATCTGACATATATTAGAAAGCACATTAAGCTGATAAAAAAAACTGCTAGGGTCAGAAATTGCATGTACCATTTCCATTTTGTGTGCATATTCTATGCATACAAGCAGAGACATGTCTCTGATCTTAGTATTGTGGGCATATGTGAAGGACTGCCAGGGACTGCCCCATTAGGACCTTCTGTGTGGATGTGGGATCAGGTCCCTAGTCAGCAGGTTTTGCTGGTGAACAATGGTGGGGAGATAAGCCAAATAAGGAACAGCTGGTGAGAGACCCAGTTATTAACAGTGAACCTTCAGAATCCTGTGTAACAGAGAAAGATGAGAAAGGATGGGGGAGAGAAGGCCTGATTGGAATTTATTTATTTATTTATTTATTAAATTTATTAGTCGCCCATCTGGCTGGTTGTCCAGCCACTCTGGGCGACGTACAAGAGAAAACAATACATTAAAACATTAAAATTTAAAACCATAACAGTAAAAAACCTAACCCACCCCAAAAGCCTGCCTGAAGAGCCAGGTCTTCAAGGCCCGGCGGAAGCTTATTTATTTATTTATTTATTTATTATTTATTATTTCAATTTATATACCGCCCTTAGCGAAATAGCTCTCAGGGCGGTGAACAAACAAAATAAAATACAATATATCATAATAAAAATACAAAACATATACAAACAAACAACGAAAAGCACAGCAAAAACAAAATAAATACTACAAAAATTAAAATACAGATTAAAAGATTTAAAAAGTTAAGAAGATTAAAATGCCTGGGAGCATAAAAAGGTCTTTACCTGGCACCGAAAAGATGGAAGTGTAGGCGCCAGGCGTACCTCTTCGGGGAGACTGTTCCACAACTCAGGGGCCACCACAGAAAAGGCCCTAGATCTAGTAACCACCCTCCGGGCTTCCCGATGGGTTGGTACCCGGAGGAGGGCTTTAGATTCTGAACGAAGTGAACGGGTAGGTTCATAGCGAGAGAGGCGTTCCACAAGGTATTGAGGTCCCACGCCGTGTAAGGCTTTATAGGTCAAAACTAGCACCTTGAATCTCGCCCGGAAGCAAATAGGAAGCCAGTGCAGACGCGCCAGGACAGGTGCTATATGCGAAGACCGACTGGTCCTCGTCACTAATCTGGCAGCTGCGTTCTGCACCAGCTGAAGCTTCCGAACTGTCTTCAAGGGCAGCCCTACATAGAGCACATTACAGTAATCCAATCTTGAAGTTACCAGAGCGTGGACAACGGAGGCGAGGTCGTCCCTGTCCAGATAGGGGCGTAGTTGGGCTACCAGACGAAGATGGTAAAACGCATTCCGTGCCACCGAGGCCACTTGGGCCTCGAGAGACAAGGAAGAGTCGAGAAGAACCCCCAAACTACATACCTGTTCTTTTAGGGGGAGTGTAACCCCATCCAGAACAGGGTAAGCATCCACCATCTGAGCAGGGAAGGCGTTCACCAACAATGTCTCGGTCTTGTCTGGATTGAGTCTCAGTTTATTAGCTCTCATCCAGTCCATTATCACGGTCAGGCAACGGTTCAGCACATCAACAGACTCACCTGAGGAAGATGAAAAGGAGAAATAGAGCTGCGTGTCATCAGCGTACTGATGGCAACGCACTCCAAAACTCCTGATGACCGCACCCAGCGGCTGCATGTAGATGTTGAAAAGCATGGGGGACAAGACCGATCCCTGGGGGACTCCACAATGGAGAGTCCATGGTGTCGAGTGATGTTCCCCAAGCACTACCTTCTGGTGACGATCCGCGAAGTAGGAGTGGAACCACTGCCAAGCAGTGCCCCCGACACCCAACTCCGCGAGTCTCCCCAGAAGGATACCATGGTCGATGGTATCAAACACCGCTGAGAGATCAAGGAGAATCAACAGAGTCACACTCCCCCTGTCCCTCTCCCGACAAAGGTCATCATACAGGGCGACCAAGGCTGTTTCGGTGCCAAAACCGGGCCTGAAACCGGATTGAAATGGATCTAGATAATCGGTTTCATCCAAGAGCGCCTGGAGTTGGCTGGCAACCACCCGCTCCAAAACCTTGCCCGAAAAAGGGACATTCGCCACCAGTCTATAGTTATTCAGATTATCTGGGTCCAAGGAGGGTTTCTTTAAAAGAGGTCTCACTACTGCCTCCTTGAGGCTACCAGGGACTACTCCCTCCCTCAAGGAGGCGTTAACCACTTCCTTGGCCCAACCGGTGGTCCCAGCCCTGCTAGCTTTCACTAGCCAAGATGGGCAAGGATCCAGAACAGACGTGGTTGCCCGAACCATTCCAAGCATCTTGTCCACTTCCTCGAGCTGCACCAACTGAAACTCATCCAATAAAGAAGGACAAGGCCTAGAAGGGGCATGGCGGAGATCATTTGGGAGAGAGTTCCACAGGGTGGGGGCCACTATTGAAAAAGCCCTCTCTCTAGGCCTCACCAGTCTAGCTGTTTTAACCGGTGGGATCGAGAGAAGGTCTTCTGAGGCTGATCTTGTTGACCGGCATCCCTGACGATGCTGGAGGCGCTCCTTCAGATAGACTGGGCTAAAACCGTACAGGGTTTTAAAGGTCAAAACCAACACCTTGAATTGGGCCCGGTAAACAACCGGTAGCCAGTGCAACTCCTTCAGCACTGGAGTGATGTGATCTTGCCGGCGGCTGCCTTTAATCAGACGAGCCGCCGCATTCTGTACCAGTTGCAGCTTCCGGACCATTTTCAAGGGTAACCCCACATAGAGCGCATTACAGTAGTCTAGGCGAGAGGTGACCAGGGCACGTACTACCGGTGGGAGCAGATGGTTGGGAAGGTAGGGGCACAGCCTCCGTATCAGATGGAGTTGATACAGCGCCGCCCGGCTCACAGCCGAGACTTGAGCCTCCATGGTCAGCTGGGAGTCAAGAATGACCCCCAGGCTGCGGACCTGGTCTTTCAGAGGCAATCGTACCCCATTGAGCACCAGGTCCACATCCCCCAGCCTTCCCTTGTCTCCCACAAACAGTATCTCGGTTTTGTCAGGGTTCAGCTTCAGCTTATTCCTTCCCATCCAGCCACTCACCGACTCCAGGCACTTGGACAGGGTTTCTACAGCCAACCTTGGTGAAGATTTAAATGATAGAGCTGCATGTCATCCGCATACTGATGACATTGCAGCCCAAATCTCCTGATGATTGCCCCCAGCGGCTTTATATAGATGTTGAACAGCATCGGGGAGAGGATGGAACCCTGTGGCACCCCACAAGTGAGAGGCTAAGGATCCGAAACCTCATCCTCCAATGCCACTCTTTGGTACCTATCAGAGAGGAAGGAATGGAACCACTGCAATACAGTGCCCCCCATGCCTAACCTCTTCAGGCGGTCCAGGAGGATAACATGGTCAACGGTATCGAAAGCCGCTGAGAGATCAAGGAGGACAAGGAAGGTGCATTCGCCCCTATCCCACGCCCTCCTCATATCATCTACCAAGGCGACCAAGGCTGTTTCAGTCCCATGTCCTGTGGTGCCAAAGCTTGACAGAGAAAAGGGGCTGGAAGGCTACAGGGCAAGGTGTGAAGTTTCAGCCTAGGCCCCCAGGAACTGTGGGGGGCATTCACTGGGGGAAGTATGGGAATGATGTAACCCCCGTCCCTAATAAATGAAGAAGCCAAACAGTCCAGTGGTTGTGGCACTTTGGGTGCTGAAAGAGGGGGACCAG
This sequence comes from Rhineura floridana, assembly GCF_030035675.1. Taxonomy (NCBI): domain Eukaryota; kingdom Metazoa; phylum Chordata; class Lepidosauria; order Squamata; family Rhineuridae; genus Rhineura; species Rhineura floridana. Next base: position 39,105,722 of record NC_084487.1, read on the forward strand.
GGCCATGGACAATGGGCCTTTTGATGTTCCCCTGCCCATGGAAGCCCAATAGCATACTTTCCCAACAAAGAGCAGGCAGAGGTTTATGTTAGATATTAGCACTGTGGTGCTTAGTGCTAAGACTGGTGATAAGAGGTCCCTTATCCCCAATCTTTGCACTTAGATTGAAGATAACAGATCTCCACATTGAACAGCATATGACTAACAAGTAGGTGTGGCTTGCCCAAAATAGCCTTGTGGGGCAAATTCAGAGATGTGGCAGGCCTGAGTGGAAGAGTGCTATTTCATTCAGGTCCTGCTTGCAGGCTTTCCATGGGCAACTAGTTGGCCACTGTGAGAACAGGATGCTGGACTAAATGGGCTATTGGCCAGATCCAGCAGGCTCTTCTTATGTTCTTAATTAGGCCAGTGGGTTGGAGAGTCCCACTACTGTATTACAACTATAAAAATTTAGAAATATATACTCTTCAGAGAAAGGCACTAGTTAGATTGTTTCCAGAAATACTGCCACATCCCTAAGGCTTAAATAGAAGGTGGCAAATGTCACATTTGCTTAGTAGATGTTAAATCTATCTGCTTGTTTATAAATAAAAAAGCAAGTTGGAAGAAATTTATTTATTTATTTATTTATTTATTTACATTTCTAGACCGCCCTATAGCAGAAAGCTCTCAGGGCGGTGTACAACAAATAAAATCACAATTAAAATATGAGCAAGTGTGGAAAAAATATATATATATATAGTACAATTATAAAACATTAATAAAATTGCCATTGAGATTTAAATTAAGATCATATTAAGTTTAAAATGTTAAATTAAAATATTTAAAAATTTACAAAATTTAAAAAGCCTGGGCGAAAAGGTAAGTTTTTACCTGGCGCCGAAAAGATAACAGAGAAGGCGCCAGGCGTATCTCGTCTGGGAGGGCATTCCATAGTTCGGGGGCCACCACCGAGAAGGCCCTAGATCTAGTTGTTGATCTCCGGGCCTCTTTATGGGTTGGAACCCGGAGAAAGGCCTTCGACGTCGAGCGTAGTGAACGGGTAGGTACATAGCGAGAGAGGCGCTCCATCAGGTATTGCGGTCCGATGCCGTTTAGGGCTTTATAGGTAAGAACCAACACTTTGAATCTGGCCCGGAAACATATCGGTAGCCAGTGCAGCTGCGCCAGGACAGGTGTTATATGGTCAAATTTCTTTGTCCCAGTGAGAACTCTGGCCGCAGCATTTTGCACTAGCTGAAGTTTCCGAACCGTCTTCATAGGTAGCCCCACGTAGAGTGCATTACAGTAGTCCAATCTAGAGGTTACCATAGCATGGATAACTGAGGCAAGATGCTCCTTGCTCAAATAGGGTCGTAGTTGGGCTACCAGCCGGAGCTGGTAGAATGCATTCCGTGCCACCGAGGCTACCTGAGCCTCAAGTGACAGGAGCGGATCTAATAAGACCCCCAAACTACGTACCTGTTCCTTTAGGGGGAGTGTAACCCCATCTAGGACAGGTCGAACATCAACCATCTGGGCAGAGGGTCCTCCCACCAACAGCATCTCAGTCTTGTTAGGATTGAGTTTCAGTTTATTAGCTCTCATCCAGCCCATTATCGCGGCCAGGCAGCGGTCTAGTACATCAACAGCCTCACCTGAGGAAGATGAAAAGGAGTAGTAGAGCTGCGTATCATCAGCATATTGCTGGAAACGCACTCCAAAACTCCTGATGACCTCACCCAGCGGCTTCATATAGATATTAAAAAGCATGGGGGACAGAACTGAACCCTGCGGGACCCCATATTGGAGTACCCAGAGACTCGAGTAATGTTCCCCCAGCATCACCTTCTGGAGAAGATTCCCGAGATAGGAGCAGAGCCACCGCCAAGCAGTGCCTCCCACTCCTAAATCCCTAAGTCGCTCCAGAAGGATACCATGGTCGATGGTATCAAACGCCGCTGAGAGATCAAGGAGAACCAACAGAGTTACACTCCCTCTGTCTTTCTCCCGACAGAGGTCATCATACAGGGCGACCAAGGCCGTTTCTGTACCAAACCCCGGCCGAAAGCCCGATTGAAATGGGTCTAGATAATCAGTTTCATCCAAGAGAGCCTGGAGTTGGCGAGCGACCACACGCTCTAGAACCTTGCCCAAGAAATGGTCAACTGGTTAACAGGGCAGTCCTATGCATGTATTCTCAAAGGTAAGTCACAATGAGCTCAATGGGTCTTACTCCCAGGCAAGTGGCGAATAAGGTTGCAGATTAAATGTCTTATTGCCTTCTCTGACTTCCATTCAACTAGTCTTTTTATTCTTGTCCCTGATCTTTCTCTCGCAACCCACTCTTCATGACCTAGGGAAACGTACAGCTCTGCTGGAAATAGGAATCTTTAAAAGAAACATTTTGTCCCTCCATCACCCTTTCTGCAGAGAGTGGAGCCAAAAGAAAACATTTTATCAGGCTAAGCACTGAGTGAATAATAAGATTTTATCGGGGGCTTGTCTTGTCAAAGGTAACATGTTATCAAGAGGGGAGGCTTGGCAAAGATAACACATTATCAATACCGGGAGCAAAGCTTGGGGAAAATAGTGTGTTAATACCTATTAGGTTCTAAATCAACCATCTGTGCTCTTGATGAATTATTTTCTCAAAGACCCACTACAACAAAAAGTATCCCCTCCCCCAGCACATTAAGCCTCAGATAATACATAGAGGGATGGGAATTGTAGGAAGCAAAGATGAAAATATTCCCCTCCAGTTAAAATGAGAACTCCCCAGTCTTTTATCTAGACATATCCATGTGACCTTTGTTCCTCTGACCCTTCCAGTGCCCAGAGGTATCTGGTTCTCTCAAGATATTTCTCTCATTCTCTCTTCCTACCCCCTATCCCCCTTGTATCTGCATCCTAGAACACCTGCACGACACCAACTGTCTAATTCCATGCAAACATCTCCATAAAATCCCAAGAAGCCCTTGACACCACCCCCTGAGTTCAGTGTCTTTCCGTATCGCAGACTGCAACTAAACCTAAGCACAGGTAACTGACATGATTGCCATGTTTCTTCCACTGCCATTGTTTCTCAGTGTTGGATTTTAAATTGAAACCTCCTCGGGGAAGGGACCTATGCTCTGCAAAGTGCCATGTACACTTATGGCACTTTACAAAAACAAAACAAAAAACCCAGATTAGGCTTCAGATAACCCTTTAAAACAAACTAGTTATACAAGTAATAGCTTCTATATAGTGTCCTTTAAAGAATGTACAGTACTTTCAAGTAATATCTTCATAAAAGCAACCAAAAAAAGGAAACCCACTTATATATGGGGCACTGAGGCTGAAAATGAATTGGAACACTCATCTCCCTGTTGAAATCCAGCACTTTCTTCTTCACATCCTTTAAGAATTCTCGAACTGTGAGAAGTAGGAAGGGCTAGGTGAAAAGAAGACAGGGCTCCTGCACTTTAATAGTTGTGTTGAAGAAGGAAATTAAGCAAGTGACACCTGCTAAAATTCTCTCTTCTACACAGCTATTAAAGGTGTAAAAGCCCTGTCCTTTTTTTCACCTTGCCGCCCTAGCAAGAGGGTGAATTTCCAGCTACTAGAAATGTATTTTTGCTTGCAGAGCCCAAGTTAAATTCTCCTGGATCACAATTCACTGACTGACACACAGAGAGTATTAAAAGTATTAATGTATTTCCAAAGCAGGCAGAATGCTGGAATTTGGTACACAACACAGTCCAAAACTCACAGTAGAGCAATACCAACCAAAAAGTCAAAAAACAGTGAGCAAGATTCCATGTTCCCAAAAACTCTTCATCAGACTAGAAAGTTAAGCAAGCAGGTGATGGGGGTTTACAATGATGTTACAGCTCAATGTGTTTTTTACAAGTTGAATCCATGCTATCAGAAGTAAGGACCACTGTGTTCAATTGCTCTTACTCCCAAAACAGCTATCCATAGAATTACAAAGCAAATTTCAATTTCAAGCAAAGCATAATAGATTGGGTATCGTGATATGTACTACAGTGCAGGTGTGTTAAAAAATTCATCACTACATCACTACTAATAGCAAACTACTTGTGTAGGCAAAATGGCACTACCCATACAGAGAGGGAGATATCACCAAGGTTGAGGGGACTTTAAGATTTGCAGAAGGACAATTTTTAAAAAAACCCTCTCTGGTAAGAAACTCTAAGAACAATCCAAGGAAGACTGTGCATGTCTAGCAACCATGGAATACTAACTTACTATTGGTGGGAGGGAGAAAATTAGTTGGGACAGGCAATGCAATGAAGCATCCTGGAAGAGGGCATCGCTTACTGACTAAACAGGAACATTCCAATACTGCAACATTTTAATGAAGGTACCACTTGTGTTACATGTTACAAAATCCAAAATTATTATCCCACAGTGTGCTTGTATGTATTATTTATTTTATGCAAGTAGTTAAATCAGCTTTTCCAAGATTATGTGAATATATAAAAAAAAGTTATGCCTCTAAAAAGTACATATGATAAGGTCATGTATTCAACGGGACAAATAAAATGTAACCTTCAATCAGTGCTCTACATTCCTAAGCAAGAATCAATGTTTCACTTTGCATTCATCTCAGTGGACATAACAAGCATTTGCTAACTTGAGGTACAATCACAGGCTCTCTTTCCCCACAGAGTTGTGGATGCTCCTTGCTGCTCTCATGACTGACAGACTAAGAAACAAGGCGGACTTTGGTTGCCAGAAGAGTGAAAAGAAATAAGATTTGGTAAATTCACAAAGCATACCACAGATATGCTAAAATCAAGATGCACTGGCACAAAAACAGCTAACTCAGCACCCAGATGTGGTTAATTCAGATTCTCTTGCTGAATAGTCTCAGCTGCTCATCAGTAGAAGGCTCCAGCTGCTGATTACTGAGTTAAACTTTTGAGCAGTATTTGCCTGAGTAAAAGGACTATTTCCCCTGCTGACGCAACTATGGAGACTAGAATTTGTGTTCTGACTGTACAGCGTTTGGTGTTTCAGAGACAAAGGTGACAGGGTGAGCTTTGCATTTCCCTTTCAGTATAATAAAGAAAAAGAAGCTAACCATTAACAAACAGAACTATACGCATACACAAAAACAGATGCAGAAACTCTTCTGTTCACTTAGAATGAAAGTATGTAATTTAGTAGGAACTGTACTGAGAAATCACACACACCACAAATGTTAGGATTATTTGTTCTCCATGAAATACTTTCAAAAATGCAATTATATGGCTCATATGCCCATCTAAATGTAGTTCTACCTTCAAAAAGCTACCATCCCAACAGTTGTACTATATAGAAACCCAAAATAATAGAGTTGGAGGGTGGCTTGTAAGCCATCTAGTCCAACCCCCTACTTGCTGCAGGGGATCCAGAGCAAGTGTACCCCAAACGAATGAGTGACCAGCCTAGTTTCTGCTTCAATGTCTCCAGCAAAGGAAAGTCTACCACCCCTTAGATAACTGGCCAGTTCCACTACTAAATTGCTCTTACCAGCTTTTTCCTAACCTGGCACTCTTCATATGTTTTTGGATACAGCTTCTATAGGCCCCTGCAACATGGCAGCGGTCAAAGATAATAGAAGCTGCCATCTCAAAACACCTGGAGGGCAGCAGATTGGGAAAGACTGATCAAAAAGTTTCTTCCGATGTTCAGCCCAAATCTATCCTCTTCTAACTTAACCACATAAGACCTACTCCTACCTTCTGGAGCAGCAAAGAAAAAGTACTTGGTCTCTTCTATGTGGCAGCCCTTCAGTTATATGAAGAAAGTTTTCATGTCTCCTCCTACCCACCTCTATCACAACACCTGTTCTTCGGACTAAACATACCCAGTTCTCTCAATCTTTCCACGTAAGACTTGGGTCTCCATATTCCCAGGCCATCTTCATTGTCCTTATCTGAACATATCCCAGTTTGAATATATTCTTGTTACAGTAAATTGCTCTTACCAGCTATTTATTTACAAAATACGGTCAGAACCTTGGACAGCTCCTTGAAAGTTCAGACTAAAACCCAAGGTGGCTTGTCCCACTGACAAGGAGCCACCACCTGCCACTGTTCAGACCATCTTTATTGCCCTTTTCTGAACATAACCCAGTTTATATTTATTCCTCTTAAAGTATGGTGCCCAGAACTGGCCACAGTACTCCAGATGAAGTCTGACTAGTGCAGAGTGAAGTGGAACTATTCCTTCTCATGACTGAGACTGTGCTGGCTGAGGCTGAAGAGAGTCATAGTCCAATACAACTGCAGAGCACAAGGTTCACAAAGGCTTATCTAAAACATAGGCTGCTCCATATCTTGTCAAGTGCAGAAGATGATTTGGAGCAGGGATGTGAAAGAATTAGCATGTCATCCATCTCCTGCCCTGCATTTTCCACTACCTCTTTTTCAAAAGAGTTGCATTTATGTTTGATTATGCTTGTGCAGTTGCACCTGCTCATTAGATGAGCCACAGTGAGAAACAAAGGAGGGAAAGCACAAATCCTTTAGAAGCAGAAATAGTAGCCTTTCTGTGAAAGTGTGACTGTGTTATTGTTGCCTGTGCTTTTTCATTAACAATACTGAAGAAAAGAATGGACAGCAAACTATGTACAATCCACCCATAGAGACAGTTTCAGTAACTAAGACTAAATGCTGGCAAATGATCTAAATCTGATCATGAAGTATTAGAAGAAGTTAATTACTAAATTGTACTGTAAACAATTCAATTCATAACAACAACAAGAAACAAGCATCCATTATGCTTTGGTTACCTTTGGTAACCTCATGATTTGACTACTGTAATGCATTCTATGTAGGGCTTCCCTTGGAATTGGTCCAGAGGCTACAGCGGGTACAGAATGCTGCAGCCAGGTTGTTGAGTGGACCACCACATATTGCATCTGTGGGGAATGCAATGGCTGCTGATCAGCTAACTGAGCCACATTCAAGGTCTTGCTGTTAACACATAAAGCCCTGACTAGGACCAGGTTACTTGAAAGCAGACCTGGCACCAATGCGCAGGCAGGTCGGGCCCTGGCTGAGGGCCCCTGCAGTCCAAAAGGGCTCCTGACGGGCACCTTAGACTGGGAGAGTGGAGCTCCCACTCTGCACCAGCAACAGATTGTGGAATCCAGCGACTGGACGCTGCCACAGTTCGCAGAGCAGGAGCTCTCTAACACCCCCTCTTACAGGTGGTGTGGGCTTAAACAAGCTCGCCCACCCCACCTACCTCCTGCATTGTCATATCAGACCATTAACATGTTGCGCACACATACCCACCATCACCCAGATGGTGGTGGGGGTGACCCTGATGGGTTGATGCTGCTGCCACCATCTTGGGTGATGGCAGGCATACACACACAGCATACTGATGCAGGAGGGAGGTGGGATGGGCCTGTTTGAGCCTCACACTGCCTGCATTGGGAGAGGGAATTGGGGACTTTGCTGTGGGTCTGCAGCAATCTGGTGCCAGCCCTGCTTGAAACACTACCTCCCCTATATAGACCTGTAAGATCATTTATATCACCTGGGGAAAAGTCTACTCGTGGCACTGCACCATACAGAATATCATAGTGTGGTGATCCAAACACTGGCATTTCCAGCTATTGCCCCCATACTATGGAATGCCCTTTTCTCTCTGCCATATATGAAGCAGCAATCATCAATTGCTTCAGACATCTGGTGAAGACTTATCTTTTTGTCTAGTGTCTGAATTGACTATTTCCAGTTTTATCTATTTTATATGCTTTTCTATTGCTGTTTCACTGGTTTTACGGTGAATGTTTAATAATATTATTGCCTTTTTCAAATTTTGTACACCGCTCAGATATTTCTAAAATATTAAGCGGCCTATAAATGCTTTTCCATAGATAAACAACTGGAAGTGCATGTGAAGAATGCTAACTTGTTTGTTTGAACATTTATTTCATGCTTTAAAAAGTGAGGCTAAGACCAAATGTGACTTTGTGTGTGTACACATGAAAAGCACCAACTAGTTCCCAGGAATGCATATTTTCCAAGTGGTGCAATGGAGGCCACAGCGGAAGATGGCTGTTTGATGTAGCTAGGTAAGTTATATGAATGTTCATGCAGGTGTGTATGCAGATGTAAATACATGAGAGAGCTTCAGCTATGGGGCGGTATATAAATACAATAAATAAATGCGATGCTTTGGAGTGGCAATAACTGATAAGGCCTGGTGAAATTGATGAGGATGCATAACCAGGCCCTACAACTAGGCTGACAGTGTCACAACAGCACTGGAATATTTGTTCCCTAGGCATCAATACATCTGCTGTCAAAGTTGGGTGCAGCTGCTGCTTATTAAACTCTACCATCCCCTCATATAACAAGTACTATTTTCCCCCCAGTACTTGTCTCAGTTTTGAGGTATATAAATACTGGATATTTTTACATATCAATTCACGTGTATTTTGCAGTTAGGCAACAGTAGCTCCAGTTTATAGGCTAACACCTGGAAACCAACATATGGTAGTACTTCTGTTGCAATTCATGAGGCAGAAAAAATGAGAGATAACAAAGAAGCAGTAGGAACATCTTTTAAATATATAGCTCTGCTACCCAGAACTACCTTCTTGATTTTATCCAATCACTCCAGAAATGTGAAAACCTAATCAGAGTTGAGCTAAGCTATATATTAAACTGATATGTCAATAAAAAAAAGCTAAGGAAAAAGGAGCAGAAAATGTTCTAAGGCCTCAACAAGAGGAGAAATATCATCTCATACAACCACTTTAGGGAAGAATAAATGAAAGTACATACATTCAAAGATTTTCACTACATTCTGGGCAGGATGAATGCAGAGCTAACGTCTGCATTCTGGGCAGGAATGTGTGGACTTCAGATCTAAAACCTTAACATTCACCACCCACACAATTCAAAACCCCAGTGGACCCCATTGAAAGATAAATTTTGCAACATGTATACAATGTACATAACAATGTATGTAAACAACGGCCCACATACTGGAAGCATTCAATGTTCATCCCAATTCCAAAGAAAGGGGATCCCAGGGAATGCAGTGATTATCGAACCATTGCCTTAATATCCCATGCAAGTAAAAGTAATGCTTAAAATTCTACAACAAAGGCTCTTACCATACATTAGGGCCCCGCCCACTTTTCGGCGTTCCGCTAATATGGCGGTGCCAGCAGGGCGATCAGCTGTAGCGCTGGGAGCACAAGCCACCGTGCTCTAGCTGACAGCAATCCGCTGGAGCGCGCAAGCTCCCTGCGCTCCAGCTGATCACACACTCCAGCTGACAAGGATCAGCTGTAGCGCACAAGCTCCTCGCGCTCCAGCTGATCAGCTGGAGTGCACAATCAGCTGGAGTGCACGGAGCTCGTATGCTACAGCTAATCGCTGTCAGCTGGAGCACGGTGGGTGGAGCTCCCCGCGCTACAGCTGATCACGCAATCAGCTATAGGGTGGGGAGCTCCCGCACTACAGCTGAGTAGGGCCCCACTTTCCGGCAGTTTTCGCTTTTTGGCAGAGGCCTGTAACGAAATGTGCCATATGAATGGGACCCTACCGTATATGGAGTGAGAAATGCCAGACATCCAAGCTGGATTTAGAAAGGAAAGAGGCACCAGAGACCATATTACAAACATATGCTGGATAATGAATCGGAGCAAGGAATTTCAGAAGAAAATCACAATGTCCTGCCCAGAGCCCGAGACACAAGACGGAGACGAGGCTTGGTTTAATTCTCGTTTTATTAGAGCGATGCTTATGTCCAAAGCAGTGCGCTTCATAAACCTGTCTACTCTAGCTCACTACTTTCCCTAGCTAAGCTACCTAAACAGTCTCTGCATTGTGTGGGGAGAGTTGAATCAGCACTGGAGCCTGGGCGGGCACCTGCTTAAGTAGGGAAGGTCTTCACCTGTAAACGACGGCTCCTCTGAAGTTCCACCCTCTCAAAGACCCTTTTCTCACGCCACCTTGTGTGAGGTGGGGGGGATGAGCCTCCGACGGCCCATCTGACAGTGGGGCTTCGATAGGCGAAGGCTTGACTTCAGGGAGTGGGAAGCTGGTTGGCTGGGAAATGTTTGAAGTGCCAGGCGGGGATTCTTGTGGGGGCATGGTTGGCGTGCATGAGGGATTGCTTCCCAGCGGCTCAGGCGGGGGGCTCGCAGGAAGAGCAGGAACTGCCTGGACGGGGGGGCTGGCCAATGGAGTCTGTGGGCTGACTGTGGTCTCCCTTCCTTCAACGCTCCCAGGGACCTCGTCCTCATCTGACTCCTCTCCCTGAGCTAACTCCTGGTGCACCTGGGGCGCAACACCCTGTGCTTTATAGATTACAGCAAAGCCTTTGATTGGGTAGTTCATGAAAAACTATGAAATGCTTTAAAAGAAATGGGGGTGCCACAGCATCCGATTGTCCTGATGCGCAACCTCTACTCTGGACAAGAGGCTACTGTAAGGACAGAATATGGAGAAACCGATTGGTTCCTAATAAGAAAGGGTGTGAGACAGGGGTGTATTTTATCACCCTATTTGTTTAATCTATATGCAGAATATATCATATGTAAAGCTGGATTGGACCAAGGTGAAGGAGATGTGAAAATTGGAGGGGGAAATACCAATAATTTAAGATATGCAGATGATACCATACTAGCAGAAACCAGTAATGATTTGAATGCTGATGAAAGTTAAGGAGGAAAGTACAAAAGCAGGACTACAGCTGAACGTCAAAAAGACTAAAGTAATAACAACAGAAGATTTATGTAACTTTAAAGTTGACAACGCTGACATTGAACTTGTCAAGGATTATCAATACCTCGGCACAGTCATTAACCAAAATGGAGACAATAAGAAATCAGAAGAAGGCTAGGACTGGGGAGGGCAGCTATGAGAGAACTAGACAAGGTCTTCAAATGCAAAGATGTATCACTGAACACTAAAGTCAGGATCATTCAGACCATGGTGTTCCCAATCTCTATGTATGGATGTGAAAGTTGGACAGTGAAAAAAGCAGAGAAGAGAAAAATCAACTCATTTGAAATGTGGTGTTGGAGGAGAGTTTTGCTCATACCATGGACCATGAAAAAGACAAATAATTGAGAGTTACAACAAATTAAACTAAACCTATCATTAGAAGCTAAAATGATGAAACTGAGGTTATCATACTTTGGATACATCATGAGAAGACGAAGTCTAAGATCTCATCCCCGTTGCCATGCAAGCCCTTTCTCTTTAGGATCTGACTTTTAAAATTGTTTTTAGTTGTATTAAGACAGGGGCTATGTGGGAAATGCTGTTGCTATCTGCGCCAATGCTAGAATACCGGTACAATGTTCGTCAGGCAAAAAAAACCTCGCACGACTAAAGGGCAGTAACACACTGCATGCTGGGATGCCTGTCACATGAGCAGCTGCAGCTAGTGAAGAAGTCCTGCGATCATCCGGGTTCCCGGCATTGCTAACAAATTATTTCTGGTATCATTTATCACAGAAATTTGCGCTAAATTTTCACTACATTCCACTAGAATTCTGGAGCTAGCTTATGCATCATGTAAAAGATCAAATATTATTACTATTATTACTATTATTACTATTATTACTATTATTACTATTATTACTATTATTACTATTATTATTATTATTATTATTATTAGTAGTAGTAGTAGTAGTAGTAGTAGTAGTAGTAGTAGTAGTAGTAGTAGTAGTTTATTTATACCCTGCCTTTTGGGCAAAGTCCCTCAAGGAGGCTTATAAAAAACACAAATATAAAATACAATATAAAATGCATCAATAAAACAATACAAAATACAATCTGCAAAAATTAAATGACAATACACATAGTAGCTCTTAATGGTGGCTTTATCCGTGGTACAAGTAACTGCATTTTCTATGTTAACTTCCAGTCTCCTTGAAGCCAGCTGAATTGCATTTGCAACCAGGTCTATAGTTTCATACGTTTGTTGTTGGGAGGGGAATGTCCTGATTTTCTTGGGCGTCCAGCATATAATGCACAAATTACCAGGTAGGAAATCATCAGAATAATGGAATAAAGTGCAGTGTGAAAGCAGCCTTGATTATCAGGTGGGATGACAGATATGAACACTCTGTCTCAGTTCATCTGCTAATAACAATGTATGCAAATTATTGGCATTTGGATCTCACCCAGTAAAGAACTCTGGAGCACAGAGATCTGACTATAGGAAAGATCTGTGCATCACTGATATGGGTGTACATTATCAGCAGGTGAACAGAAGTGTGAGTTACTCTCTCACCTGTGATTTCTGCTGATAATATAACATCCAGACTGGTCCTCAGAAATGCTCTTGGATCTCTTAAACATCATAATCTTTCCCCTTTTAATATATTGCACATGCATGATGCACACTGGGTATTGTCGCATTGGTTTAGTAAACATACACCTGTGTTACTCCAGTGGTGACAAAGCAGTAAATGAGATATTAATAGATTCCTAGTGCTTGGAGAGTTCTATTCTCCATTTGCCTTCCCAGGATTCTTGATTCAGTGCACCTGCTATTAAAGTCACTTCAGTTCTACAGAATAGGGAAAGGGAAATGCAAAATAACGGCATATTCAGAATACACGATGGCTAATCTTTGTTATGACACTTATCTTCACTTGTAAGGGGAGACAAGTGATTCATGAATTAGCTCCTCTCTCTCTCTTTCTCTCTCTCTGCTGCAACAGATCCTCTTCTAGCTGATGCAGCTGAACAGCCTCAGAACAAGGGAATGAAAATCATTTTGTAAACAGACTTTGTCCACTCTGTGTTTTTCCAATTCTGATGCATAAGGCTTGGAAGCTATTTTTAAAGATTAAGGAAAAAATAATGTCAGTATGTGTTATCTTAAATACAGTTCAGATAGATTAGATTTATTCATACAGATTTATGGTGCAACACATTCTGATCTCCGCATTGTACAACGGATAATGTAGGAAAGGGTGCATTTGGGGCTTTTTAGTTTCATTTAGAAAAAAAAAGTAAGGCAAGTAAAGTTAAGCATGATGTAAAGAAGGGTAGTTAGCCAATGCAATGCCCTCCAAATGCTGTTAGGCTCCAACTCATCAGCTCCAGCCAGCATGGCCAATGGTCAATGATGACGGCAGTTGGGAGTCAAAATATCTGGAAGGCACTAAGCTGGCTACCTCTGATGCAGAGAAAGTGGACAAAGAGAAATTTATCTTCCACTTTCACAATACTAGAACCAGTGAAACTGAATGATGGGAAATTCAGGACAGGCAGAAGGAAGTACTTCTTTACATATCACATAGCTGAACAATGTACTCAGCTACTACAAAATGCAGCGATGGTCACCAACCTGGAATCATTAAAAGAGGATTAGACAAACTCATGGAAGACAAGGCTATTAATGGCTACTAGTCCCAACAGTAATATATTACCTCTGGTATTGGAGATACCATCTTGCCACAGGCATCTAGTTGGCCACTGTTAAGAACAGAATGTAAGGCCTTTGATCTTATCTGGTAGGGCTCTTATTTTAACATTAGTTGGCACAAATATAATCAGTATAAGTCACAAAAAGTTTTAACAAGGCAGATTTTAAAAAAAACTAGAAAAAATGGTTGTATCCAATCATTTGTTCCATAGAAGAATCCTGCTACCATAAGCAGCTGGAGGGTGCTGGAGAGACATTAGCATAGCAGAAAATTGTAGCATATTCCTAGCATGTCAAAAAGAATGGTGGGTGGGACTTAAGAAAGCAAGATAGCGAGTGTATGCACATTAATCTAAAGATGTTGGCATAATGCAAGCCTGGCTGCCCCAGCACCGATACTGGGTCTCCCCTGCACCTTTGAATTGTGTGGTTGGAATAACAGAGATATTGTATAACAATGAAAACAAAATGTAAGGTTGAACATATAATTGATTCATGTTGTTCCAATACGCACCGAACAAGCTCCATCTTTAGATAAAAGTGTTACAATATGTACTGGTGTAGCTCTAATAAAAAATAATGAAGAGTCTCTTACAGCATTATAAAGACTAGCAATTTGATTATGGGAAAAGCCTTTGTGGTCTAGAATCCTCTTCAAGATTATGCCATAATAAATTTGTTAAGTCTTTAAGGTGCTAATAAAGAGGCTCTTTGTTGTTTTTTCTGCAATAGGCTACCACAGCTACCCCTCTAGGTGCTCAATTATGTTAATTTTATTAACGTTCAATTTCTATTGAGGTTTTTTTTTTAAAAAAAGTCACAGAAACAGGAGGTAAGAGAGAGTGACTTTGTTCAGATGGAAAAACAAAGCCACAGAAATCTGTTCTACATTCTACCCAGGTTCATTATATTCCCCTTAAATATATCTATACTGAAATATTTTGAAAAGAATGACTTTATAGTAAGAGTAGCAAGAACAAAAGATGTATCATATACAGAGCAGGCATTTAATTTTAATTTGAGCCCACCTCTTCATCCACCTTGCTCCATCTGCAAAGGCAGAATTACATATATAAGAATCTGCACATTCATCCTTCACTTGGTGATGAATGACTCTAGTCAAAATACAGGCAAGCTATTGATCTCCCTGTTTTTTCTTAGAAAGAAAAGATGGCATATTCTAAGCTTAATCTTATTCTTGTTGAAGCCTGTGGCAGAACTCATTGACTTCTATGGAATCAACAATGAGCCTCATCTTTCCCAAATTTTACATGCGTAGAGCATGGTGTTCCAAATAATTTTTATGTAGCACCATAAATGTAACATAACACTGTGCAGCAATAGGTCAGCATGTGGTCAGCTCCCTAGTGCTACATCACAAACCAAAGGTGTTTCTTGTGCAGCAAACAAAAGGAAAAGCTCTCTTATTCACAATGTTCTCATTTATTACATGCATGGCCAAGCAAAGGAAATCAAGACTCAAGAGTAAGAAAATGTAGTTTAACAAGTAAAATCATAATGTGTTTTCCTGGTCTCACAAACAAACATCCTTGTCAAAATGTTGGCCTTTATGCATATTATACAGCCATGACAGCGGCTATATACTATATACTATGGCCAGCATGGATTTTTCGCATTCTGCAATGTTAAATTGAAAATAACTCCCATTCTGATGCTTCTTATAAACACATTTCAAAATGAAACCTCACAAAATTCATAGTCCTGAACTCAGAAATGCTTGTTTAACAACCCTCTAAATTTTCATGGCGATACACAAAATGCTCAGAGAGAATTGAGAGTTTAAAGTGTAAAACAAGAGAGAAAATCCAGACCCCTGTTGGACTTTTTTCTGTCAGTGGTCTCCTAATTTATTGAAAATGGAAAAGGAAACGGATTGCCTTCAAGTTGATCCGACTTAATAGGGATTTCATGGTAATAGGTAACTTAACAGGGTAACTCATGGTAACTCATGGTAACTTAATAGGGATTTCATGGTAAGCGGTATTCAGAGGGGGTTTACCATTGCCTCCCTCTGAGGCTAGTCCTCCACAGCTGGCTAGGGCCTGCTCAGCTTGCCACAGCTGCACAAGCCAGCCATTCCTTGCCCGCAACTGCCAGCTGGGGGGGCAACTGGGCTCCTTGAGACTATGCAACTTGCCCACGGCTGCACATGTGGCAGGGCATGTAATCCCTGAGCCACTCACTTTGGTGGTTATCTTTAGCTGGCCCTTGACACCCGGGAAACACGAGTGGGGATTTGAACTCACAGACTCTGGACTCCCGGCCAGGCTCTCCTCCCCACTGTGCTATACCAGCTGTGAAATTAATTAAAAACCAGCCATGTTCACAGAGTACCTGTAATCCTATTACTGATCTTGCCCCATACTCTGACCTTCATCTTCTGCAATTTAAAAGTTTAAAAAATGCATGAATGATTTTTAATTAATTTAAGAAATTTAACATTGAAGTCTATGATAGTGTCAGCCACACTCAGTAAGAACCACCAGTGTTCTAAAAGCCAGACTCACAGCTGTTTGGCTTGGTTAATCAGGGGGCCACACCCACACCAGACATTGAATCCATAAACAGTCATGGCTTTCCCCACAGAATCCTGGGATGTGTAGTTTGTGAAGGATGCTGAGAGGAGAGTCCTATTCCACTGACAGAGCTCCAGTGGCCAGAGCGGTTTAACAGTCAGCCCCTCTTCTGAGAACTGCAGCTCTGTGAGGGAAATAGGGCATCTCCTACCAACCTTCAGCACTCTTCACAAATTCCACTTTCCAGGGTTCTTTGGGGGAAGCCAGGACTGTCTAAAGTGAAATAAAGGTCTTGTGTGGATGTGGCCAGTGACAGCTTTGGTTTAAATTTGGATGGGAGACTATATGTGCCTGCTGTTGAATGAAAAGTTGGGGAAAACAATGATACTGTTCACAATGTTTTCCTTTTGGAAAGGAAAAGGGCTTTCCCTCTGCCCAGTGCCCACCCACCCAATCTCCTCCCCTCCATCCCCCTCCTCCTCCTCCTCCCCTGTTACCCCTACCCTTCCTCCCATTCTCTCCCCCCTCCCTTCCCCTCCCCCAGGTCAGTTTCACCTATCCTAAGCATGATTGCACAGGGGTAAATTCCACTGAACTCAAAAAGTATGCAAATGATCAAACCTGCACTCCCCTCCTCCTCCCTCCTATCCCTCCCTGTTGCATCTTCCTTCCCCCATCCTTTGCCCTCCTGCCTCTCCCCTTTCTTCTCCCCTTCCGATCCCCTATCCCTCTTTTCCCTCCCCTCTCCTCTCCCCTTCCCCCCTCCTCCTCTGCATAGTTCATTTTATGTATTCTACGCATGATTGCATGGGATTAAATCCCATGGAACTCAGTAAGCATGCAAATGATCAGACCTGCCTTTCCCCTCTCTCTCCTTCCCTTTCCCTTCTCCCCCTCTTCTCCCCTCCTCCTCCTCTGTTCCTCCCGTACCTACTCCACCCTTTCTCCCTCTTCTCCTCCCCTGAGGTCAGTTTCACCTATACTAAGCATGATTGCACAGGAGTAAATCCCACTGAACTCAATAAGCATTGAAATGATCAAACCTGCCCTCCTCCTCCTCTACCCCTGCCCTTTCTCCTCCTCCCCTACTTCTCCCCCATGGTCAGTTTCACCTACCCTAAGCTTGATTGCAAGGAGTAAATCTCACTGGACTCAATAAGCATGCAAACGATCAACACATTCTCAGCAAACTTGCACAGGATCTCGTTTCTCACCTCTCAGATTAAAAAGCAGAGAAATTTACAAATAGGGGAAAAAACCTTGTAGTTTAAGAATGTACCTATAGCCCACAGATATTTCTATCAAACTTTAGAAAGCAGGGAAATTCGTCAACTATAGTGAATGCACCAGGGCAGCAGGAGACCTGACCTCCTCTCTGAGATATTGTACTGCACTACAAATCTGTCAAAATGCAAACACATTCTTAAACCACAAGGGTTTTTTTTGCCTATTAGTATATTCTACATGTACAAGTGCTGGGAACATAGGAACCTGCCTTTATACAGAGTCTGACCATTGGTTCATCTAATTCAATATTATCTACTCTGACTGGCAGCAAATACTCCAGTGTTTCATAACTGAGTATTATTAAAGCCTGCCTGGAGATGCCAAAGATTGAACCTGGGTCTGCACGCAAAACACATGCTCTACCACTGAGGTATGGCTCTTAACAGTGAAATTTCACTGAGAAATAGAAACATAGGAATGTACCTTGTATTGAGATAGACCATTGATCCATCTAGGTCAGTATTGTCTACACTGACTGGCAGCAGTTCTCCAGGATTTCAGACAGAATCCTCTCCTAGCCCTACCTGGAGATGTTGATTAAACCTGCGATCTTGTGCATGCAAAACAGATGCTCTACCACTGAGCTACCACCCTTCCCAAATATGAAGTGGTGTGTGTGTGTGCGCATGTGCGTTGTTGTCCTGAAGTGGGATTATGTTTCTTTCCAAACAAGCCCCTTGGGCTGCCATGTATGTAACATAAAGCCAGCTTCTGCTTTGTGTCCACCCTAGTATGGCAACAGCAGGAGTGGGGAAGGAGCAAAGTAGAGGCTTTTGAGCAGTCTCCACCAATACACACTGTTTCTGTTAACTTAATGTCTAAACTGTTTGTTTTTAATTATGTGTATTTTAATGTATTTATTTTTTATTATTTAGAAAAATAAAAAATATGTATTTAACTATGATAAAAATAGCATAGCTTATTTAGCTATGGTTTAATGTGTGCTGAGAATTGGGCCATATTGTTCCTTTAATGTCCATAGGATAACAAGACATTTTAATTTTAATTCCTTTAATACAGAACTGTCCAGCGGCTTGAAAACTAAAGTGGCTTTACTGACATAAGCCTTTCCTCAATTTCTGTTTCTGTCCTTTTATTATATTTTCTGTTAGCCATCTCTCTGCAATGTGGTCTTAGATTCAACTCAACCATATTTTTGTAACACAAGATAGAGGACTAAAGCAACTCAAAGCAAAAAAAAATATGGCAAACTAATCATTCTGAAAACTGCCTTTCCATATCCGCCCATGTTAATGCTTTTAAAAGGTCACATTAAAATAAAGAACAACCAGAAGAGACTGTTTTTCCCTACTTCAACATTTTCCACTCCTTCACATTCCTAACTTTTGTTGAACAGAGGCCACTCAGTCCAATACAGAAGAAAATAGAGAATGCTCTGTTTAGACTTAATTTCCACACTAAGTCATGGCTGCAAATGACAAAAACTGTACCAAACTGTCAAACATTTGGTTTAGCACATTTGAAAATAAGTAATGGAGATAAAGAGTTACACCATCAAAGATCTCACGTAGATAATTCTCTATTGTCTCCTGTACTGGTCTGAGTGGCCTCTATTCTCACAAGTATCCAACTAGGAGTACATATTATACAAGTGATGTCTAAAGAAATGCAACCATTTAAAATCTGAAAATCTTAAAAGCCTGAAACCTGCATTTTTATTAGTAATAATGCATGCCTTCCCATAGCCTTCTTCATTTATTCTAGTGTTGGGCAAGCACACCCTGTAGACCCACACACACACATTCACTTATGTTCCTCTTCAGACATGCCTGTAGTAATGAGCTTCTCATTCTTAATTACTGTAAATCATTTTAGCTTCCAGCTAAAATTGCACCATGAAAGAGAGATATTCTCCTAGTCAGCTTTTGTGCCAGAGCAATAAAAACAGGCACAAGGGACCAATGCCAACCATTATGTTTGTTCCATAGAAAAATACCCACAGAACACCATAAAAAAAGAATGTAAAACTGTAACTCATTGAATATGCATGTAACAGGGAACTGTGGTTTGTTTAAAATTAGAAGCAGAAACTTCCATCCTACTCCTTGTAAGCACAAATAAGAAGAGGGGAGCATTTGAGACCAAAGCTCACTACAGCTTGTTCACACAGAAGGAATCCAAGGTTTCCCATTACTGTACATCTGCAACATTTGATCCAGAACTTATTTTTTAAGGGTACAAATGGTTAAAGTGACAACTATTTAAAACGCTTGCATACTTCAGAATTCCTGAATGCAAGACTGAAATTCACAAGAGAGCTAATGAACAACATAACAGCTATGAGTGTACCTCATTTAACTTGGGCATTTAAATAGCCAACTTTTTTATTATCAGCATTAAAATGACTGCTTTATTTGTTGCTGTTCACAACTTTATAAGCCTGGCTTTCTCTGTTAATAATCTAGCTTTTGGTTTGTTACTTTAGTGAAAATGTGCTTGATCAGATAGATTCCAGGTAATGAAATCCACATATCCAGTGGAATGATCAATTCTTCTTAATAATTTAAATCTTTATTGGCTGCTATTTGGAGTTTTCAGAAAATAGTTAGATCAGTAGCAGTGATATAATGGAATAGCCTATTATTGAAAGCAGAGAATAACAGAATGTTAGAGAGTGTACATCAATAAATAAGAGAAGGAAAGAGTTTGTTCATTTATATTACAGCACTTTTAAGCACATGTAAAAGGCAGCCAGAAGATGTCTGAATCAAATAAATGATACAGACTGCAAAAAAGAAGCATACGTTGCTATTCTGGGTACTGGCTCAGTTTAGAAGCATTGCATATGTACGTGGATTTTTCTGAAGACAGCAGCAGTTTTTGAGGTTTAGCAGGGACGGGGAACCTTTTTCAATCCAAGGGCCAAATTCCCTTCTGGTCAACCTTCTGAGGGCCCCATGCTGGTAGCGGGTGAAGCTACAGGCAAAAGTGAACAGAGTAATGAATGCAAATTTTACTGTAGGCTATTGTTGCAACTCACCCAGGACCTACTGATGAAGTGCAGGTTGTATTACTATTGTTATTGTTGTTATTATTACGAAAGCTTGACAAATGTACTTTTCAGGGTGGTTGCGGCTCTCTTGCTCTGGCAAATAAATTAGATAGTAAGGGCTTTTCAATTTTGCTCCTGCTAGTGAACACATCCACCCTATACCTTTAAAGCACTCTTGTATCACTTAACAGTCATGGCTTCCCTCAAAGAATCCTGAAAACTATAGTTTGTTAAGAGTGCTGGGAGGAATTTGGAGAACCTTAATGACCTAGAGCTCCCAGGAGTCTTTGGGAGAAGCCATGACTATTAAAGTGACATAAGAGTGCTTTAAATGTATGGTGTGGATGTTGCCTAGTTCACATTCGAAAGGTCACTGTAGGAGAATACTTTGTTCCTCACCCCAAGTCACTGCTTAGAGGTGTCAGCTGGAAAATGCATGGCCACTCAGCAATGGCAGTTAGACACTTGAGCGTGTGCTATGAACACAGGCTTCTGCTGGCTCAGGTATAGTAATTCATGGTCTCAGCCTCATTTTCCCCATGTACAAAATTAAAATCATAATTACTTGCTTCACAAGGAAATTAAGGAAAAAGTGCTAAAATGAACCCAACAAAGTAGTATACGGCATGAAACCTATTTGTTTGTTTGTTTGTTTAATTTGTTAGTCACTTTTCTTCACAAAAGTGAACCCAAAGTGACTTACAATCAATAAGCTAGCTGGATAAATTCCTATAAGACTTAATTTCTACTTGGAAGGAGGTGGAAAAGCTACCTCAACTAGAAGTTCAGGACAGTATTATTTTTTAAGCCGGTGCTAGCCAGACACAAAACATTGAGAAATGCATGTTGATAGTTTTGGTGTTGCAGAGATTCTCTGATAAGGAAAAGAACACAGAACATGAATACATGTCTGGTACTATTACAGAGCTGAAGTGATATTGGCAATAGATTTAGAGGTTACAACACTGAAGCCTGGTTATGCTTTTCTTTTCTTTTTTCTTTTTGCTAAGCATGAACAGCATATTTATTGAGGGCTCCATTATACAATGTGT
Source organism: Rhineura floridana (assembly GCF_030035675.1). Taxonomy (NCBI): domain Eukaryota; kingdom Metazoa; phylum Chordata; class Lepidosauria; order Squamata; family Rhineuridae; genus Rhineura; species Rhineura floridana. Next base: position 39,127,003 of record NC_084487.1, read on the forward strand.
GTTTCTGAACCAGATGGATGTTTGAATTATGTCACTCTATACTTAATCATGGATGGATGCAGGCAAATTAAGCATGTGAATCAAAGAGGCAGGAACAGTAAAGGCATAAAATAAAAACAAGGTGCAGCCTTAAAATTGCAGAAGTAGAAATATGAAAAACCAGCTTGGTTTCAGTGATGGCATTACTGCTGTGGCTGAAATTCCACTAAGTATTTTAACCCGAGATGAGCATTTATCTGTCCAGTTTCAGAAGACTCCCTCTCCTCCCCATCACACATTGTACAGGAGTAAAAAAAAATGTAGTGGGGTAGTTATGTTAGTCTCTTGTATTATTCTTATTCAATAATAATAATAATAACAATGATAATAATAATAATGATGATGATGATGATGATAATGATGATAATAATTCCTGTGGACCTTAAAGAATACCAAATTTATATTAATCATAATAAATGTTGTTAGCCTTTAAGGTGGCACAGGATTCCTAGTTGCTGATTTTCAGAAGGGTCCCACAACTCTCTAGGAAGGGGCTCAAGTGGCTGCAGGGAGGAGGTGGTAATGGAAAACTTTCCTTGGACTAAATTCCTTCTGTTCAGAGGTCACAGGATCCAAGCCTTTCTTTCTAAAGCTTATTGGCTACACTTTTTGCAACAGTAGCAACCAACTGACATACAAAAAGAATGAAGTAGTTTAGTGGGCACTATTATTATTATTATTATTATTATTATTATTATTATTATTTACATTGGTATACTGCCCCATAGCTGAAGCACTCTGGGCAGTTTACAACAATTAAAAACATTAAAAACAAATATACAAAGTTTGGCTGGTCTGTGACCAAAATAAATTCATTCATTCATATACAAATTTAAAAACACTTTTTAAAAAAACAATTTAAAAACACATGCTAAAATGCCTGGGAGAAGAGGAAAGTCTTGACCTGGCGCCAAAAAGGTAACAGTGTTGGCGCCAGGCGCACCTCATCACAAAAATCATTCCATAATTTGGGGGCCACCACTGAGAAGGCCCTCTCCCTTGTTGCCAGACTCCCAGCTTCCCTCGACTAGGCACCCGGAGGAGGACCTTAGATGCTGAGCATACCGTATGGGTGGGTTCATGTTGGGAGAGGCGTTCCATCAGGTATTGTGGTCCCAAGCCATGTAAGCCTTTATAGGTTAAAACCAGGACCTTGAATCGAGCTCGGAAATATACAGGCAGCCAATGCAAGTGGGCCCGAATCGGTTTTATATGTTCGGACCGTCTGGTCCCTGTTACCAATCTGGCCGCTGCATTTTGCACAAGCTGCAGTTTTGAACTGTCTTCACAGGCAGCCCCATGTAGATGGCATTGCAGTAATTTTATTTTATTTTTATTTATTTTATTTCATTTATATACCGCCCTAAGCCTGACGGCTCTCTGGGCGGTGTACAAATCTAACCTGGAGGTTACCAGAGCATGGACAACTGAAGCCAGGTTATCCCTGTCCAGATAGGGTCGTAGCTGGGCCACCAACTAAAGTTGGTAGAAGGCACTGCATGCCACCAAGGCTACCTGAATGGTTCAAGGAGAACCTGCAAGCTATGAATCTGCTCCTTCAGCTGGAGTGCAACCCCATCCAGGACAGGTTGGACATCCACCATCCAGTCAGAAGAACCACCCACTAGCAGCATCTCAGTCTTGTCTGGATTGAGCCTCAGTTTATTAGCCCTCATCCAGTCCATTGTCGCAGCCAGGCACGGGTTCAGCACATTGACAGCCTCACCGGAAGAAGATGAAAAGGAGAAATAGTGCTGCGTGTCATCAGCATACTGATGGCAATGCACTCCAAAGCTCTGGATGACTGCACCCAATGGTTTCATGTAGATGTCGAACAGCATGGGGGACAGAACTGACCCCTGCGGGACCCCATACTGGAGAGTCCAGAGTGCCGAGCAATGTTCCCCAAGAACCACCTTTTGGAGCCGACCTGCCAAGTAGGAGTGGAACCATGCAGTCCCTCCCACTCCCAACTCAGCCAGTCTTCCCAGAAGGATATCATGGTCAATGGTATCAAAAGCCGCTGAGAGATCAAGAAGAATCAACACACTCCCTCTGTCTCTCTCCCCACAGAGGTCATCATACAGGGCGACCAAGGCTGTTTCCGTGCCAAAACCAGGCCTGAAACCCGACTGAAATGGATCCAGATAATTGGTCTCATCCAAGAGTGTCTGGAGCTGGCCCACAACCACTCATTCAAGGACCTTGCCCAGGAATGGAACATTTGCCACCGGCCTATAATTATTAAGATTTTCTGGGTCCAGGGAGGGTCTCTTCAGGAGTGGTCTCACTACCACCTCTTTCAGGCAGCCAGGGACCACCCCCTCTTGCAGAGAGGCATTAATCACTTCCCTGGCCCAGCCGGCTGTTCCATCCCTGCTAGCTTTTATTAGCCAAGAAGGGCAAGGGTCCAGCACAGAAGTGGTTGCACAAAGCTGTCCGAGCACCTTGTCAATGTCCTCAAGCTGCACCAACTGAAACTCATCCATCTAAGCTAGATCTTAGCTTGCTGAGTCTATACTGCACCTTGAAACCCATAGAAGAACAGTGAGAGAGAGAACAGGCTTTTACCTCTTGGGCTGCAACCCTAGCCCGAGGGCACCCTCTGGAGCATGACATAAGGGTTCTGTGTGCAGGAGTTGGTAGGAGGTCGTAGTGTTGATGAATGCTAATGGGTGGTAACACTTGGCCAAATATCTATAACATGTTTCCCAGTGCATGAAGACTCTTTCCCAGGGCTCTAAGCTGTCCAGTGGATGGACACATCTTGAGTATTGGTTATTAATACCACACTTAAAATCAACCAGCTACTGTGGGTAGAAATGGACATAATTTTATTGTGATTGTTTTACTGGTGTATTGTTATGCTTGTGTGTTTTATTGTTGTGAGCTGCCCTCGAACCATAGTGTTGGAGAGCAGTACAGAACTATTTTAAGTAATATAAATAATACAATATTAGGGTCCAGGCAAGAAGGAAATCATTCTAGAGTTCTCATACATTCTTGGCATAATTGGTGAGAGTCACTCCTGGTGAATTTGTTAAAGGTGATCTTGTCCTGATTCCCTAAGCCTTAGTCTAGTTTACCTTTATCTGACAAAATGAAGTTTGAATTAAGGTGCTTAACTTGGTACTCAAAATGGCAGTGGGGTTGAACTCTTTGCTAGCAACCTTTTTAGTGTGATGACTCACCTTTAGGTTCAATTTAGTTTTAATTTACAACATGGTGCCCACGTTTAATTTTTACATCAATTCCTCACCCTGCCTCTTTCCCCTGTTCTCTCTCTCACTGCTCTTCTGTTCACTCTAAATGATTACCAGCTGCTGCACTGGGTGGTCGTTGACATCATCAATAACGTTTATCAGTTGCCTTATACAATATAAAGTCTCAAAGCAACTTCACAAGATAACATCAACCCATAAAAACAATTTAAAAACAGAAAAAATAAACAATACAAAATACATGAAATGGTCATCTAGCAACCTATTAATAATGACAAGTTCTAGTCACCTCAGCAAAAGATAAGTATTGTTGTAGGAGGCAACTTAATTAATGAAAGGCCTGGGTAAACAAGAAGGTCTTATCCTGGCACCTATAGACTAATAAGGATCATCTCCCAGAGAAGAGCATTCTACAGATTGGGGACCACTATTGAAAAGGCACAAATTTGTGTATCCACCCTCTGCAACTCCATCAGGTGGGTCACATGGAGAAGGGCTTCTAATGAAGACCGCAGAGTTTGGGCTGGTTCATATGAGGAGAGGCAGTCCTTGAGGTTTTGCAGTCCTGAGCCATATAGGGCATTAAAGGTCAAAACCAGCACTTTGAATTGAGCCCAGAGATTAACTAGTAGCCAGGACAGTAAGCCAGTACTGGAGTAATATGTTCAGACCTTCTGGTCCCAGTCTGGCTGCTGAATTCTGCAATAGCTGTGGTTGCCAAACTTTCTTCAAAGGCAGCTCCACATATAACTTGTTGAAGTAAATTTAATGCAGATAATGAATGTAAAAACACTTACATGACTAAGTGGTGAAGCCATCAAAATGTAGGCTGGTCATTAAGGGAAAATCTTAAAAATAATATTTGGCTAATATATGTAGGTAACAAATTAGTGAGCAAAACTGAATTCAGCAGGGGGGAAAAGTCTTTATCAAGCTCAAAATTATGCAATCCACCACCCGCAAAAGAAGCAAAGAGCTACGAAAAGGATGCTGTCGACTAAGGGGACTTTTTTTTTGGGGGGGGGAGCCGTAATCTGCAGCCTGTGATAATTACAAGAAGGAATGGGAGAAGTGTTAATGTGGATTTACTGCTGAATTCAATGGGCTGTGCAGAGGACTAACTTCAATTAAGTTAGGTTATATTTGATGCAAAAGAAAAGGTACCAGGTTACAGGGGCATGGCTGCTCTCACTTTGAAAATGAAAAGGCAGCAGTTATTTGGTTCTGTCTTTTGATGAATTCAAAGAACATTCATTTTGTGAACTTTTAGTTCAGAAACAGAGAAGCTATAGCCCTCCAGATATTCTTAGGACTACAACTCCCTTCATTCCTGACCACTGAATGAGGTTGATGAGAGCTGGAGTCCTACATCTGGAGGGACACAGCTTCCCCATCCCTGTTTGATGTTACTTATGGATTTTTTCTCCAATGTACAAACCCAACAACCTGAAATTAATGAACAGTTGTACAGACTTTTGCAATACATTACTAGTTCAGTTCTTCTTCTGTGTGCAAACAGTGCTTTTATTTCCAGTTCAAACTCTGTTGCACAGCTACTGCTCTTTAGTACAACTTGTTATTATAGTTTTTACTGTACCTTTAGCCCTTATATAGTTTAATTGAGAAAAATGGATTCATATTTGAACAAGGTTCACTATTTTTTAAAAATATATATTGTTTAAGGGACTTGAGCAACCAATGATATGTATATTTAGCTATTACTAGTTTTTTATATTAAAAAAACATGCTATAGGCAACAGGTTGAATATGGGAGCCCCTCTGGAAATCATCATCCTTATTTACCTTGGAATGACAAAAGTACGAGCCACATGCATAGCTGAAGAGACCCTGGAGCAGGAAGATGGAAACAGACTGTGTAAAAACAGTTCTGAGATGAGACAGCAGCCAACAGCCAGATGGAAACAAGGTTGAAAGATATCTGTAAGTTATCTCATGCATGGAGTAAAAGCGTAAATATCAATCACATTAAGAGTAAAAAGCATTCTGCAAATTTTTCCTGTTGTTCAAGAGCCATTCAAAATTAAATCTTAAAGTTCTTGAACCATCAAGCAAGGAGTGGAGGGTGGGCAGGGAAGATGCTAGATAGATAAATAGCTGTATTACAGTCATAGACCAGCATAAGGGAAGATGCTTAGCAACGGAACAAGGTAGCACAAACTACTACTGACTGGCAGCTAAAGATGTCAGAATTACATCAGCTCTGCAGAGGCGATTTAGCCTTTAGCTTGGTCAGAAGTCCTTTGAATCCTAAACTGCTGCATGCAAAGAAGGAAGGGTGCTCTCCTTCCAGTTTCTTAAAAGAAGAACAGGAAATGTAATAGTTTTATAAAGTCACAGGAGC